>NC_134471.1:48659368-48984368 GCF_964194025.1 Convolutriloba macropyga
TAAACGTGGAATAATGTGACGAACGAAAAAAAAATTGAATCATTCAGCTACGTTTCATTGCACCAGTTGCAATGTATATATATATATAATATATTTATATAAATGTATATTTATATATATATAATTATATAAATATATTTATATATATATATATATACATATAATATACATATATATATATATATATATATATATATATATATGTATATTATATGTATATATATAAAATTATATATATATAATATATATTATATATATATATATATACATATCATATACATATATATATATATATATATATATATATGTATATGTATATGTATATATATATATATATATATATATATATATATATATATATATATATATATATATATATATATATATATATATATATATACATATACATATACATATATATATATATATATATATATATATGTATATGTATATGTATATATATATATATATATATATATATATATATATATATATATATATATATATATATATATATACATATACATATACATATATATATATATATATATATATATATATATATATATATAAAAACGTGGAATAATGTGAGACGAACGAAAAAAAATTGAATCATTCAGCTACGTTTCATTGCACGAGTTGCAGACAACAGATAATCTTATTAGATTCTTGCCTTTTAACTTTTGTTTTCTTGTATTTAGAGGGAACATTTTTTGGTTTCGACTATGCTGTATTAAAAAATGTTTGAAACTTGTGTATTGTGTACTTCGCCTTTGTAAAAACTTCGTTTTGAACTTGGCCTAGGCCTATTGGCGCTTGTATAAAGTCGATCAATTCAATTAAATTCAACTCAAGTACTGCAACATATTGATTCATTTTTCGCGCTCACTTACATTTTATAAGGAAAATAGCAACTTATGTTTCAATTTAGCTACATTGATATCGACCAATCTCTCTATGTAAATGCCTCCCCCCCCCCCCCCCCACCTCTAAAAACACATATACCCCCACCCATTAAAGTATACTGAGGGTAATGCGGGATACACGTAATGTGACCACTAAGCTGCGGGGGTGGAAGCTATAATTTTAAAGACCCAATTTTTTTCATCCACTTCTGTCCATTCCTCATTGCCCTTTTTTCTGATTGGTCTTTCCTGGTAGAAAAAATTTGCGTCCTTTTATAGCATTTAAATAAATTCTCTTTGCGTTTTCGCCGCTTCCATTATTATCATCCCAACGGCTTCTTTTACTCTAAAAGGAATAATTTTAAATTAATGATAGCAAACCAACATAATACCACATAACAATTATTTTAAAAAACTATGTGCGAAGCTTGCATTTCCAAGGAAAAACTATAAAAAACGAAACATGTTTTTATTGAACTTTGGTTGCTCTCTATTTCAGTCCTTTTCAAATTGATACGATCGCTTCATTTTGAGTTTGGACCAATTCAAACAAATTGCACACAAAAATGACGATACAATCGACAAAGCTGCCACTGATCACTCAATTTTATGCATTCAACTCTTTTATGAATTCAAAAGGAAACGATTTATGGTCGTGTAATGCTTTCATCGAATGTGTTTAGTAATAATTAAAATTTTTCCAATAGCTTAGTGAATTTATTTCCTGTTGCGTTGTATGTTGTCTTTTACACGCAGAAAATTTTTCTGAGCTTCGATTTGTTTTTCATATTGTTTTACCTCATCTTTGTGAATATTTATTTCAATCAATAATTGATAGTGATTGGTTCGATTAACACTATTAACTAATGTCTTTTAATTCTTTCCTAGCCTAATAAGAAGTTATGTAACCAGTTTTTGAACGCAACACTAAATAAAAACCCGAGACTACTTTATTCGCACTGATTGCAATGGTAGTATTTGCTCATTACTATTAAGTAATAACACTTCATGTTGTTATCAACTTGTTTTCACCTCTGATTACCAGTGCCTTCACCTCTCTCGATTCTCGTTCACATGCCCACAAGATTTTAACATTTTCCCGTACTAATTTTGTGTCCCCAAACTTTTGTTTACTCAGCAATGCTTTGTTATCCTCTCCAATTTGACCACTTTATTGCTCCTAGGTTGCAGTAAATATTTTTAAAACTGGATCTGCTTGAAGTAATTTCCTATGTTGCTCAGAGTTTTTTTTTGTTTGTTAGAACTATACCATATTGAGTTATAATCTCTCACCTCAAGAAAATATCAGTTAAGATTATTATTTCTGAGGAATATTCGTTTATTTTACTCAAAGCTCAGCTTTGTCGATTAAACTGCCGATATTGTTTTATCTTAACTACCTCAGCCTATGTGGATTTCAATTTTTTGTTTTTACGGATCAATATCAACAAATTCAAGGACATATGGTTTAAAAGCTCCACTTTTTTATTAGCTATCTAACATTAATATCTCGCACTAAATTCACTTTACTTTGCAAATTTCATTGACAAAATTTCTTGGGCAACTAATTGAGGAGAAATGTCGCATTTCATCACTTAAGCATAACAATTTTTTAACTTTGTTGACGTTTAAAAGCCTATATTTGACTTGCGCGCAGCAGCTTGCTAATAATTAAACGCGTTTGAAAGCTCTCCTTAAAATTATAATTTTCTTAGAAATCAGCGTTTTTCTCAACCAGTTGCCTGCCCGTAGGTCTGACTTTCGCGTGCGTATAAATGCTTTCCCATTTACGTCATTATTGAATAAATACAAATTTAATTCATTGCTGGCAGCGACAAAAATTGAAAATTTTACTGCCCATATTGAAAATTTATTCACGTTAGTCTGTGAACACCTTGATTTTTCAATCTATTATAGGAATTTACATAATCATTATAAATTTATTACGCTTTCCTTCGACATTTTCAAAGCAACGCTATTTATTTTAAAATCCATTAAAACTGGTTTCTGTGAGTTGATATCGTTAGCAATATTTTATCAATTAGGAGTCTTACGGAAACATCGGCTGCAAAAAATTAAGTTACTGAGACTAATTTAATAGTTATACAGTTATTCAAAATGTTGAATGATTTAGCTTTCGAAAATTTTACAAATATTACTTATGTTTTACCCGAAGAAGACAAATTAAATGAGGGTAAGAATTAATTCAGTAAAGATTTCAACGTCAACCCCAGGCGAGAGTGGTTGGTTATCTTGCAAGATTCTGGCAGATTCTTTCAAGAGATGGTTATCTTGCAAAATCTGACAGAAAAATGGTTATCTTGCAAGATTCTTGCCAAGGCAACAGAGTTCGTTCCGGTCGAGCTGCAATTTGATTGGCGGATTTGATTCATTTTCTGTAACATTTTTTTCTGATCAAAATAATTGAAACTCATTAGGTCAATTTTCATTGAAAACCTTTTAAAATTTATTTAAGTTTCTTTAGAATTTTAATTAAGAATTTTAAATATATTTAGAATTAATTGTAGTTAAAACTCTAAAAGCAGCACTCGATTCTCAACTAGTTATCCAAGGAAAATGTTACTAATCTTTGCATTTTCAGTCAGTACTTGACTATTTTTTATTACTCTGGCAAACAGACAAGCTACCACGGACATTGGGCATAGAACAAATCTTCTCTTGCATGATTCAAACAGAAAAACGCTTATCTGATAAGATTCTGACAGAAAAATGGTTATCTTGCACGATTCTGGCAGAATGGATGGCTATCTTGAAAGATTCTGGCACATTCTGCCAGAATTTTGCAAGATAACCATTCCAAATCGACTGGGGAAAGTAAAAATTTTTGAAAATTTAATTTAAAAAAAAAGACAGAAAGAAAATTTGACTTAGGTGCTAGGTATGCCTATTTATTTTATTATATAAGTTATAAAGGTTCTGCGTAAGCAAACAATCGAAAACAAATTTGAATGGCATAGGTCTAACAATATAGTTGTTCAGACACATTGAAAAAAAACTATATTTCTTACTATATTATTTAATTGGTTCGACATTAGGCATTCAGCCAATAGTTGTTACGTCTATGCGAAAACAAACAAATGATTTGTTGCTTAAAACGACAAACTTTGTCGCTAAAAAATTTTGGAAGAATCGACATGGAAAAAAGTTCTAATCAAAAATTTCCTACTCAAGATCGAAATTGTGACTAAAAAGAAATGAAAATGTTGTACAAAAAGGTAGAATCATTATAAATTTACGCGCTGCAGGGAAGAAACTTTAGAAATAGAAGTCTTGATTAAATACTGCTCACTCTTTAAATGAAGTGCAAATTGTTGATTTTTTAGTTGTTCAAGTTAGTCAGCGAAAACATAACTTTTTAAAACAACATTAAATTTATTCCAAATTTATTACAAATTAAAAGATTTTGTAATCTTCAGAAAGCCAAAAATTTCTATTCAAACACGAAGAAAACGTCTTTCATTGAAACATATGTTTTCAAATCTAATATTTTATTCTCAGAATTTCATATGTTTCTCCAAACAAAAGATCTGCATAATTTTCAGTTTTTCATTTACGCAACGTTTTATACTCAGGACATTTTTGCTGGATAGAAATTAATTCAACTGATCATTGACTGATTATCAGCAAAAGCGTTATTTTGAGCATCATGTGAAATTAAGATGCTGACAGAGATCGCAAATTGATATAATTCTTTCAATGGGATAATTGAAGATCTGAAAAAGTGGATGAAAAATTCATTTGTTTTCAATGCTTTTGTTTTCAAAAATAAAAAAACGCTTAATGTTTTTGCGCTTAAAGTGCTCATGAAAAGACATTTATTATCGAAAATTGAAAATCTATTAGATTTTGTCTCACTTTGAGATAAATAAGTTTTTCCGAGGAACTTTGAGTTCAAATTTAATGCGAAAAAATCTTTCCTCCTACAAAACACTTGAAATGCAATAAAAGATTGAATATATTTATCGCTGCAAGTGAAGAGCTTAGGCCATCTCAAGAGAAATTTTATTAAAATGACAGAATACTAGATTAGCATAATTTTAAGCCGTCGGTGTTGCAAGAAATTTTAGAAAAACTACTGCCAAAAAATTTCACTTCCTTCCACGTTTCGATGTAATTAAAGCAAAACGAAGCAAAAAAATTAGAAAACAATTATTTTCACTAATATTCCAAATATTCTCTAATATTCACTGGGCTCACAGCAATAACAGATCGGAAATTTATTCCTGAACCAAATTCACATTCGCTCATAAAATGTTCAAATTAGACACTGCGTCTTTTTAATTATCTTTATTAATTGTTTCACTCTTTGACATACTGGTCTCGTTGCAGTCCACCTACACCACTCTTTGATAAGCATCAGACTAATGCATATAATTTTTGGGGTTTAGACAACGATGTTGCCGGCTCCTCGATCGCAACAAAGATTGCCAGAACTATCAAGTTCGGAACGGCTGTCACGGCCATACTGGGAAACCTACTTCTGCTCATTGTGTTCTCACAGCGGAAGAACATCAAGGTGCATGATGTGTTGATTAGCACACTGGCCTGTCTGGACTTAGTGCACGCTGCCATGAACATACTCCAGATGGCTCTACCGGATCAGTTTTTCATTTCATATCCTAATTGTAAGTCTTTGGATCTTTTCCGTTTGTGCCCCCCAATACGTTTTTTTGCGCCCCCAGATACAGAGCACGTGTCACTACATAGTAAATCATTATGTAAAAAAATATGGCACGTGCGTCGGGGGTGCAAATAATATGCGCCCACTAAACTGGGGGGGGGGGGGCACGAACGGAAAAGATCCGTCTTTTCATGTAAGTCTCCTGTCTCTATTAAATTCATATCGCTATAGTCCAAATTTGTATGTTATATGACTCTATTTGAAGTCACAAAGAACTTCTGGCGTTTATCGAGAATCGCATAACGGCTCGAGATGCGAAGCCAGTATTTCTGCAGAGTTGCGTGCTTGAAACAAACTTGCATGTTTTAAAATACCGGGTCAGTGCAGTGTATCATCCTGGTGGTGATCAATAGGCCAAATATGCAAAAAGTTTGGGAGATATATATCTTATAAATTACCCCCGACCGGCCGGTGGGCTTCGCCGCGATAATCTGCCCGTCGGATTACATCATCGGAGGATCGATGATTACATCATCGGACAGCGGTCCGCTGGGGCTCGAATCCATTCGAGGTTTAAAAAACACATCTTTTTCTCTGGGGCACCGGAATACAAAATAATTTGCAAACATTATGCACATGCAGCGGTCTTGCTTGCATTTCTGTCGGCTTACTTTGCGTTCGCCTTTGGTGGCAATCAGGCAAGCCGAAGTAGTTTTAGTGTAAAGAGTCCCTAGCTTCTCCGCAATAACCATCCCGTGATTTCCACGTTAGATTCTACCGCAGATGAGAGACATTGCCATGGGCAGGGGCCCGTTGTGTCTCTCAGTCAATTGATGTCTGAAAAATTGACTCAATCCGTTTTTTGGCGCCCTGGAACACATTATAAATTGCGAATACAATAGGCTGTCTTAATTTTATTGATATAGAATACATGTATTATTTCTGAAAGATTACATAATATCGGCTTGCTTTGACTTCAGCTTACTTATTCTTCGTCTAGCTTTGTTCGCCTTCATATTTGAGGAAAGGTCACGCTACTCTGCTAAATATACTTAAAAATTTCTGACTTCGTATCGGACTGCTATGCGTTACCTGACGAATGCTATACTCTCTCGGCACATCAATCAGACAAGTAAACTTAAAACACGCAATTTGCAAGTTAAAAAACGCCGAAAGTTTGCGGAAGTCAACTTCTGGCTATTTATATCGGAACTTCCGACACTGCAGAGTTTCTGCTTTTTAAAAATTGCCCGTGCGTGTTTTGAATATAATTTCTATTCATATAAAATAGACATATATGCCCCCGCCACGCATTTGTGTGATGTTTAAAGTAACTGACAGGGAAACGGAAGGGCGAAGTGGTATATCCGAATGCTAGCTCCAAAACTATTCTAATTTAAGAAACCGGTGTTGAGGTTTTAAAAAGTAGTGTAAGAATTGTCGCGAATAACGGTTTTAAAAAAAAATATTTTCACCGCAAGCTGGACGAACTGGGACGGTTATCTGCTAAGACGAACTGGGACGGTTATCTGCTAAGATCTTGCAAGATTCATGCAAAAAACGGTTATCAGCCAAGATCTTGTAAGAGTCTTGCAAATAACGGTTATCTGTCAAGACGCAAGATTACGACGGTTATCTGGTAAGAAACTTACAAGAATTTTACCAGCTAACCGTCGCAATTTTTATTAGAGAATTCAAAAATGAGCACTTCTCACTGGAAAACAAAACAGAAAGAAAACTACCACTGCAAAAAATCATGAAACACTATAAGTTCCAGGTGTTTTTCAACCGATCAAGCAAAGAGTCTTTGTTTCTTTATCTAAAGTCCCCAATAACGCAATTTAAAACATGTCTGTTCACCGTACACTGAATCTTTACTTTTACCCTAACCAAAAAAAAACAAATTTGACTTCTTGACAAGTCGCAAAAAAAGCTCAATATTTTTGCTTTTTGGGGTAATGTGGATCAATTCCCATTGGTGCTGTCAATTATTTCACTTGCAGTACAACATAATGCTCAAAGCAAACTAAATTTTAGTATGCAAACGTTCATTGTATGTTTTTTTTGACATCAAGGTAACCAAAGAGACTCACATAGTGCAGAATTGTGTCTATCCAAAAGATTTTTTATCTAAAAAATTTTTCTTTTTTTTTCAGCAGTGAATGCGATGAGAGGGTGATTTTGTTTAAGATTTGCTGTTTTTAACAGAGAAATTATGTAAGATTTGCAGATTTAGCGGAGAATGTTTACTTTCACCGCATTCACCGTAACTTTTACGAAATAGAAACCTCTGTATGTCAACCGCTTATTCTTCCACAACTCCAACTGTGACTTACTTCTATGATAATTCTTTTGAATTTAACTCAGATTTATCCCGTTCCTCCTCCATGAAATAACATATTTGATAAAATTTTGTAAGATTATTAGTGAAATTTTTAATTTCCAGCGCTTAAGCGATGAAAAAAATAATGCGCCGCTATCAACCGGAAGCGTTTTAAATAAAAAATTCCCTCTCAAACCAAAAATTTTACAAAAACTTTACCCGTGAATTGACGTAAGATGTGCAGTGAAGTTATTGTTTTCGGCGTCTTCACAGCATTCAGTTCTAAAAACCACTATTCTTGCAACCATTCACTGCATTCGACGCAAGTTTTACATTTTTAGCAATTTTTAGCGTCGACACCTCGACCCGGGTAGTTTGAGGTCATAACTGCTGATTACGCGCACTTTGTTAAACTTGAGCTCAAAATTTGTCAAATGGGGAAGGCAATATTACAGACTAAACAACTATTTTTCTACTGAGACAAGAAAATAAAAGAGTTGGTTTCTCATTCATTATGAAATGTCACTGACAGATGACAATTCATTTCCCGTCCGTGATACAAACAAATGGACCAAATAATTCTGTCTGCTCATTGTAACTAACATCATTCTGCCCCACAAAAAATTGTCTGATTTATTTTGAATTTTTCCTGTAATGGTTTATTAAAGCAGCCAAATCAATAAGGAAATATTGTGTCAACTATAATGAAATTAATGCTGGAATTTAGCTGCAATGTATTACATGAAGTTCATTTTAATCGTGAAAAAGCTTAACGACGCAATAAAATACAACTGTTGAACTATTTGTCCAGGTTTTGTTTAAACTGTTCGTGCGTCTGCCTTTTAACTATATTCAATTTGAAACTGATGAACTTCTTGAATCTTTTTTAGTAAAATAAAACTCCAATAATTTTGAAAAGTTGATGCTCAGCTATTGCTTGTCAAAATAATCGAATCAATTTGAAATTAAAGTTGTGCTGAATCAAAAACATGTGTTGTGCAGGAACTGTTTATATTCAAATCGAATTTTTCATTATCACTGAGTATGGTCAATTTAGTTTTACATTGCAAAAACGACAAGTTCATTCATCAATAAACGTCTTTGCAATATAAAACTAAATTGACCATACTCAATGATAATGAAAATTCTGAGCAGCCTAAATGTGTACATTTTTCTCATAATTGGATAGATCATCGGAAAAATCAATCAAATGTTTGGTGGTGATAGTTTTTTATCAAGTATCACGAGCAGCTGTCGAGGCATGCCTATGGTCATCAAGGCATTGAAAAATGACTACAGTCCAGTGTTAATAGTACCAATTATATAAAGAATCAAAAACGGGTTAAATGATAGAGAGCTGACATAATCGGTGTGAATTTTTAAACAAATAGGGGTGATAAAGCGTCACATCGTACCTTTTTTTCAGAATTCATTCCATCAATTAATATGGTATTTCAACAGCGCTGCCCACTTAAGCTAGCCTGCAGACAATTAGCGCAGTACCCATTTAGTTCTTTGCTTACGTTTTACTTGAAAATGAACGTCCTTGTCATGAACCCACTGGCAAGCTGAAAACATCTAAATTTCATTTGGGGGTTGGCTCTAATTTATCAATGAGAACAAAAGCAACAATTTACACCTCCCGGTGGCAGTTCGCTTAAACTTTGTGAATCAAAACATTGAGAAAAATTAACAGAAAAGAGAAAAAAAATTGTTTAAATTAATTACATTCGAGTGTTCTCAACGAAAAAAGACATTTTAAAAGAGGTTCAAATTTTGAATTTTGGACGCAATGAGTGAGATTTTTCAAGCAGTTTTAAATATATGGTAGTTCTTATATAACGAAAATCAAGACCAACCAATAAAAACGAAAAATGGCTCTTAGTAAATGCTGTTTCAACCTGTGTAGATAAAAATTGATCAAGACTCTTCTTTGTTCACAAGGAAAGGCATTTGTAATTCAACCATCATTTATGAAGGGCGTTTTTCATTAGATTGGCTAATTGCTGCAACTAAAATTTTATAAACAACAATCATACCAGTCGGGCAAAATTTTTCTACTGGTCTTTTTACGAAAATACAGCGGAAAAATTAAGGGAAAATCTTCGACAAGGGAAAATGTCACTTTGCAGGAAAGTGAGCTATATCGCATTTCACTTCTGTAGTTAGTAATATAGAGGCGCGATTGCAGCAAGGGAGAAAAATTAATAAATTAATGTACCGTCATAAATTCGTTGGAAACTGAAAAAAATGCCTTCCGAATGTATACAATTATGTTATCAATGACATGCAAGTCAATAGTGTATATTAATTATTTATTTAGTTCATTTAATCATAATACAAGTATAAGAGAATTTATAATGTCTAACATGGTTGACAAGTTTTAAGCATTTTAATTGTGCAAATCCAGAAAATCAGACTTTTTATAACTTGAAATCCATCCATGAAAAATCTACCAGTGAATGAAAAACAAGATTGAAATATTTTTCTTAGGTAGAATTTAACCAACGTAGGCATGAAAAGATTTTCGTTTTCATAAATTATTGAAGATATTGGTAGATCATTCCAACTCTTGACGGCAGAAATTGTGAATGCTTATTTGGTTTTCAGCTTTTGAAGCAATAATTCCAGAAACGTATTTTGTTCTTATTTGTGATTTTAAGTGCCACTTTGGGAGCAGTTGATGTATATACGAACGAAAAGACGTAAAAATCTTTGTTTATTTTTGCATAAGTAGAACTATTGTTTCAGTTGAATAATGTCAGTTGTAAATTACAAAAAAGAAACCTATCATGAACCGAATGGTTTTTGTCAGGTTGAATATATTCTGCCTGATCTTAAAATTTTATATCTTAAATTTTATCTGATCTTATATTTTTTGCTTTTATTTGATTTTACGTTTGTAGTTAGTAATAAAGGGGTGCGATTGCCTAAAGAGAAATTAATAAATAAAAATAGCACTCATTTATTCGTTGGGAAACTTAGAAAAATTCCGAATGTATAATTTTACATTACCATTGACATACAACTCAATGGTGAATATTATTTATCTCTTTAGCTCATTAAATCAAGTTACGATAATAGATTATTTTATAATGTCTAACAGGGTAGAAAAATTTTAGTCAACTTAATTGTGCAAATTCAGCAACTCAAACACTTAAGAACTTAAAATAATAACGTCCATTAATAGTCTCTACCCTATCAATGGATCAAAATCAAGATTGAAATAATAATATCGCAAGTTGAATCCAACCAAAGAAGGTTTGAAAATGTTTTCGTTTTCATAATTTTTTGAAGATAGAGGTATATGATTCCAACCCTTGAAGGCAGATCTTGTTGACGCTTGTTGGAGTTTTTGCCTTTGCAGCAATAGTTCCAGAAACCTTTTTTGTTCTTATTGATAAGTGCCACAAGCAGGAGGTTTATCTAAATTAAATAAAATATCTTATTTTAAATTTTCCATAAGTGGAACTCTTAATTCATCTCAAACAACAATTCTATAGGAAGAATGTGAGTCTTGCAATTAGTTCACTTATTAGCTAATCTTGCAATTTTACGTCTTCAATTCTATCTTATATAATTTTTGTTTTTCATTTGATCTTATTGCCATGCTCAACAACACCATCTTGTGGTTGTTGTTGTTGTTGTTGTTTGTATGGATGGTTGAGTTATAGAATACTTTTTTCATAACTTTAATTGGATTAGCCAAATTTAGATACGGAACGGATTTTAGAATGTTGCTGAACTTAAAATTTTTTTGATTGAATTTATTCGAGAAACACAGTTTCACAGAAAAATGATTTTGTTTCGACCAGAACTCGATTGTTCGAAAACGTTTGTCACTTTTTAGCCCTTTTCTTACTTTTGTAAGGCCCATTGAAGCGACCAACTTTAAATTAATTCCACCCAGCATTCAAGTAAGTTGTTTTGTATTATGTTACAAGCATTAGGTTTGAAAGGAAAATATTTTCTGCCACAAAATGTTAGACCAATACTACCATAGAACAAACAAGGCGGCTCAGCAATGTGCGATGGCACATAAGGTTCCGACCCCGCCCATCCACACTTTGTCGGCATAATTGTCTACCAAATAAGGAACAGATAGAGAACCCAAAAATTTTTTTTTGGGAATACCAAAAAACCCATAAAAGCCCAAGTAATTTTCAAAAAAATTGTGCAAGAACGATAAGATAGCGTCCAAAGCACATAACTCAGTGGAAAAAAATTGAAGCAATAAATTGCTGTGATATGCCAAAACTAAGAAAGCAAGTCAAGACGAACAGCAAAATCAAACAACAACAACAACAAACATTAAATACATCAAAAACTTTTTGTCCGTTTTAAAAAACAAAAATTAATAACAAAGTCAACATACCGTCAGATGAACCTAAAACTAAACAAAAAAACTTATAAATCACCAGAAAAGATATGGACCAGTCCATAAAAAGGTTTGGTAACAATTAGACAAAAAAGAACAAAAACAATAAAGTTAAAAAATTCGCTTATTTTTTATAAAACAATTAACTTCAAAGTATTTAAAACCATTAGATATCAAGTAAATTATCACAAAGGTTTACGATTACTAATGCTTCTATAGAAGGGCATTGGGACCTGTCTTTATTCATTTCTCTAAGCGGCTAAAAAGAACAACAAAAAAAAACAATAAACAAGAATTCAATTGAAACTTGCCAGAACACGCTGTCAAAACCGTCAAGCCATATTTCGGCCCTCAAAATATATCCGTTTGCGTCTTTTTTAGACACCGATAAAGTAGTATTAGGCCATTTATTAGTGAGACTAGGTAACAAGTAGACAAAAAAGAGAAAAGTGCAAAAGTATGTAACAAATTTGATTTTTTTTTTCGAAACAAAATTATATCCAAAGTCATGAAAAACAATAATTACAAAAAGAAATATTTAAATATGGTCGTTTATTCGTCCAAAAGAATTCTTTGAGACCTGCAATTGTCCAAAATAATTCTTGCGTCTACAAAAAGAACGTCAAACATGACAAAATTCAAATTACTTTACTTTTTTGTGAAAAACCGGTGTCGAAGTCAGTAAGGTCATAACGCATTCTTTAAAAAAGATTTTGGGACTCAATCCCTTTTGACACCTTCTTTTGACACCCATAATGTCATATTTGACGTAATTAACGACATTAGGTACCAAAAAGAAAAATAAGAAGAACAAACTTGCGAAGTAAAGTTTTTTTTTAGTTTTGGGAAACGATTGTTTTTAAAGTCATGAAAGACACAGCTATCTACTAATATCAGAAAATCGGCTCATCTATTTTTACATGAAAAGCCAGTAAAACCAATAACTATACAGGAAACATCATACAACTGAATTGACAAAGTAAAAATGGCAGTTAAAGACAAAATTTAAAAATTCAATTAATTTCTTGAAGAAAGAAGTGTCGAGGCCGTTGAAACGATAATCTATATCTTTAAAGATTTTAATATGTTCAATTGTGTTTTATTTTGAACGCTAATATTGTGATATGGGAACTGTCAGTAATGTGATAATGTGACTAGAAAACGTGAAAAACTGGAAAATTTCTAAAAACAAAAAAAATCTGAAATCTAGTAGTATCAGAGCCAGAAAACAGTAACTTCAGGCTTCAAAACGCAATCGAGACAAAATTTCAAATCAGTAGAATGAAGAAGCATTCTTTCATATCTGACACTAAGCTGCAAGTTGTCCAAATTAAGAAAAAAAATGGAGGAAAATTTCATTAAGCCATTATTTATTTAAAAATAAATTTAAAAAAGTCGAAATTTTTTTAAAACTCGAGACGATCATAAACTTTCAAGTAAAAAACTAAATGAATTAGCTTGGAGCTGCCTAGGAATCCAACTGAACCTGTCACTCCTGATCTTTCTTTTGATATGTTCTGTTCTTTATTAATAAAAATAGGTGTTTTTTCAAAAAAAAAACAGACTGATTGCAATACGATTCCTTTTTTATTGTAACAGTCCACGATGGGCTTAAAACTAGCCCTGCTAGTGCTTATTGTCTGTTAGGAACTATTGATTTTCCAAATATTGTAGATATAGATAATTTGTTGGTTGAGGACTCAAAAAAAAGTTCTGCATTTTTGATAATAAACGAGTAAAGCTAGCAAAAAACGACAAATTTTTATTTACAGAGCACTGTCAGCGGAAGTTGAAGTAGGAATAACTCCCTTCTGAGTCTACAAAAATTGTGTTAGTGTTGTTTGGGGGTGTAGTGCCGAAAAATTTAATCAAAGTGGACTAAAGTAGCTTATTTCGTGCTGTTTTTGATGAAGAAGGCTGAATTTTGAAAAATTTATCCAAGAGCTTTTGACCAAAAAAATTAAATCAGAATAATCAACAAGGCTTGTTTGTCTTTAAAAATAAGTTCAACGACACTATTCTTAAAAATTTCAACAAATTTTTAGCAAAATTGACGAAAATTTAGGCAAAAATTTTGGAAAATTTGAAGAAAAACAACGTGAATTCACTCTAGTTTTCTCAGAAGTTTAAACCTCGATAACTCCCTGTAGAAATTAAAAACTGAAAAAATCTTTTAAATTCCATATTCTACGCTGGAAGAGCTTTCTAGTGATACCAGTCTCAACTCTCTACGATGAATATATCGATCGGCGAAAATTGACTGAACAAAAAAAAAGCCAGTTGAGTATATAGTTCCTCCCCCCTCAAGAGGGGTCGGAACAAACAAAACAAAACTCAACGTGATGCATCCACAAAAGGAGCGAATTTCAAAAAAAAATCAACTCGCTTAATGTTTTCTGGAAAACATTTAAAATATGGGTTTGTTCATTTTTTCAATTCATGATAACGTTCAGTGAAGCTGTCGCTATTCTTAGTACCAAAATGGCTCTTAAATGTGCTTAACATTTAAAAACTTAAGTGTTAAAATCACAATTTAAGAAGTCTTTTGCTAGAAAATAGTTTTTAAAGCATCGCTGAAGACTTGTTTTTCGATATTGCTGTTACTATATATACTTTAAACTAGTTCAGTTCAAAACTGATTTGCGAACGCGCATAAAAGAAAATGTTCAATCCTGCATCTCGGTACCAATTTATGTTCACTTAGGTATTGTTTCTAAGAAGAGTCACCCCGTGCATCCAAGTGGCTGTGACTTACAGAAAAGAAGAATTAAAAGGATTAAACATAAGTAAGCTTAATCGACTTTTAAAATTTATCAAGATACAAAACTGCAAACCACCTTCGAAAAAGAGTGACTCTGCACAAAAGTTTTCTTTCAATAGACTCTTTTAATGTCGGATTGTGTCTCAGGTTTCTACTTTGATGTATTTGGATCCAATATGATTTCAATAAGGACCCGCTTTCATTTATTTAGATCTTCTTTGAAGTCTCAATTTTTAATGCTAGCAATTGGACTAAAAGCTATATTGTTGAATTTACAAGGAGCTAAACTATATTAGGAAAACAAAAACCATTTTTAGATGGTAATTGAAAGGTTTTGTTTCCTCTCAGATCCCCTATTGTTGTATTCATACGCAGAAATTACAGTCAAGTGGACGTTTTGTTCGTGTAATTTATCAGTCCTCTATGACGCGACACCTTTTCGAGACTAAGGACGGTAACAAGGACTAAAGACTATTTTCATGAATCACTTAACAAGCAGATGGATAATCCCAATGACGTGGAACAAAATGCTGTGCTGGAGAAAATTTAGGGAACATATTTTTCTTAGAATTGTTAAATGTCATCATTACAGATTAAAGAGGTAAATATTACAAACGGTTAAAAAATGCTATATAGCACTGAGAATTTTTCTCAGAAAATGAGGTTTGAACGTTTAAAGTTTGTTTTCAGTCGTTTCAACATTTCTTAACACAGCATATAAAACCTCAATACCGTGAAAAGGAGCAATTTAGCTATTTTAGTATCAAGATATTCGACTACTCTGAATTGTTAACATGGTTGTGTGGGGTTTACGGGCTCACATTATAGATATGCTTAGGTTGATGTATCGGGAGATGAACTTATGTTGGGTGATTTCATCAACAAATTTAATTATTTGATAATTCTGAATGGCAGAGATTACCAACTTTGTCATTACAACCTAATTTAATCTTACTTTTGTCAAAAGATCAGACAAAAAATGTCAAAATATAAGTAGTGAACTATTAAGAATACATTTTTGTACGTCCGCATATTACTGCATTTATATTTCTCACCATTTTGTTGATTCATTGATCTTATAGCAAATGAGCAGTTGGTATTAGAAGCATTCTTTATCACACTTGAGAGGATAATTTGATCCCATAATTTGATTGTGATAGTTTCATAGCAGGACTCATCGGCCACTGAGTCCTAGTAATGGCCAACGAGGCATGGGCAAACTAACTCTTATTACTTTTAAAGCTTGGTTAATCCATTAAATTAAATTAGATAAAAGGTCAATTAGGAGCTGTTTTGATATATATCATGAAAACTATATAGGACTCTGTTGTGATTACTGAACTAAAGCTCATCGTAAGAAGACTTCAGTTGCCAGTTTTTCTCAGCAAATATGATTCAATGCCAACCTAAACGTCGAAAAACGATCAGCGAACATTAAAGGATTGAACTCAAACATAAAGATTAGTTTGAACATTAATGTAAGTTTTCAAACCATTTTTGATAAATTTATTATTTCAGAAAAGCATTTCTTGTTTATTGGACAACCAATTTGATTCATTTTGAAGTTTATCATCCATTTTTTGGGGACGGAAAATGCAAATCATTCTGTCGATAATTTTGAAACAAAAAACAAGATACGTATAAATTCTATTTAAAACTTTTTTTTCAAAAAACAGCTGTTTGGAAAAACTAGAATAAATTTGAAACAACCAATTTATATTGAAAAATTAGTTGACCCCCCATCTGTTCAATTTGAATAATATTTTGAATCAATTTTTTTAAACCGATAAAAATCGAAAAAAAAACCTGAGAAACGTTCATATACAATGACGAAATAATCCAAAATCCACAATTAATTTTGCTTATTTCAACAATAATCTTAACTCTGGAACTACCCGGGTCAAGACCAAATGGTTAACTTGTAAGAACTTGCAAGTTTCTTGCAAAAGATGGTTAACTTGTAAGAACTTGCAAGTCGAATGGATAACTTGTAAGTTTCTTGGAAGTTCGTTCCGGTCGAGCTCAACTTTTCATGGTTAATTTTATTTTAACACTCAGTCATATACCGCAGAAAGCGCGTGAGACTTAGTTGCTCAAATTGTATAACATATTACAATGCAATCTAAGTTGATAAAATGTTTACTTCTCAATTTTATCAAGTAAAGAAGTCTTTTTGCAATTCAATTAATGAACGTTAGAACTCAATTGGCTTCTTCACGATTGCTTTTTTAAAAGTGTTCCTATATGATTTTACTCTTTTTGACTATGATTGAAATTTCAAATTCATATGTCAGCATTTTCTCAAAATATTTTGGTGACTCTTTTTTTCCAATATTTACCCAATTTTAGCAATTTTCACACTTTTTAGATCCTTTATTTTTGAAGCATTTTTTATATTTATAACTATATATATTTTTTGGTACAAATTGTTATCTGGTAACAACTTATATTCAAAAATTTATGTATGAAATTATGTAAGTTTAGTCTTTAACTTTTAAGAACCCTGCAAGTTGAATGGTTAACTTTCAAGAGCATTTAAGTCAAATAGTCGAATGGATATTGGCAAATGGGTTTTGAAATGAGAATAAACAGAATTACACTGGTTATGATCAGAAAACCAATATAATGAGTTGTATCACTTTTTTCTAGTGCCTTCGTCCTAGTCTTATCGTATTTATTTTTTCAAATTTGTTGAAAATAATTTAGGTTGCAAATTTATGAGCACCCTTGAAAGAACACTTCATTGTATCCATCCTGCTTTACTGTTTATAATTATAGAATTTGTCTTAGCGTGTAGTTAAAACGTAAACTTATGTAGAAGTGAAATGTCAATCAATGAAAATTTGTTGGTTGCAACAAACGGCATCGCGTCAAAATGTTTTTGGGATCTCTTCGGTGTTGTTTTTTACCGTTTGTTTGATCAACTCTTTTTCAATTCAGATTTGCTACTTTATGACAAAATAAAGACTGACCATTTTTTTTCAACGTTAAACTCCTACAAAGCGTCTTTGATCACACTGTGTTTTTAAAACTTATTTTAGGTTTTCAGATTGTTATCTGTTCGTCCTTTTGATTTTTTTTATAACTTTCCCTGCCAGATCTCTCCTTGTTCCGAGAAATATAATGCATTTTTATCTTAGCCCAAGGTGAGGTAAAGGTAAAGTTAACCTTTATTTTACCTTAACTTGAGTTTTCTTTATCTCCTTTAATTGACCCTATTTTTATATAGCATATTTCCTTCCTTGTTTTATCTCTATTTTGGGACTCAAAGACTAACTTTATGGATTTTCAATTTTACCTTCAAATAAAGTCCATGTACAATTTTGCTGGCTTATAGCAAAAATTAAATTTCGCGTAGCAATATATAGCTTTATAGTTTATAGTTTTTTTATAGTAGTTGCAGCTTAAAAAAAGTCTAAAATGGTTCTTTGTTCGCCACGTCGCTTAAATGTGAAAAAGAAACCGAAAATAAATAAGTTCTTAAAAAATTGTCGATATTTGCGGACTGCATGGTTTGTGTATGTTGATGCACACATGTGATAGAACGGTCTTTGATCAGAAAGGATGTTGTCTCCAACATTTTCCATTTATTTTTCCACCCTACTTTAAAAAAACTAATGCAAGATTTTAGCTAGTGAAAAATTAAGCCGTCATGCGATGAGTTTAATTAATTTGCAGAAGTCGTTTGAAAAAAACTTTTTTTTTCGCGTACGCAATTTTTCATGCAAATCATTCAGAACTTATTTCTAAAATGAGTACATTATTTTCTACACTTTTCCTCCCACCTTTTCGCCCTCAAAATTTCAAATTTCCACTCTTATCACTGCCGTGCCCCCCTTCAGCGTCCTAGTTCTTAAAAGTAGGCCTCTATCCAATCCCGCACTCAAAATGGGAGGAATCTATTAATATATTGAAAAAAGAAGAAAAAGGTGTGGTTGTGTGTTCTCAGTGTACTGTTATGGGTCTCATCTGATGTACCACTTTGTGTTGTTGTCATCCTGTTTCACTCTGATGGAGATCACAGTGGACAGACTCCTGGCTGTATGCAGTGTCCTATTCCACAGAATACATGCCACCAAAAAGAGGTACCCTTCAACACTACTATTATAGCGTGTCCCATAAAGTTGAAATAAAGTAACGTTTCAAAAGCCACAGGCTACCGTTCAAAGTTCAAAGTTCAATTTTAAAACGTAGGAAATATTGATGAATGAAAGCTTAATCAAAAAAACGTTGACATTCAAATGACCACATTGATGCTCAATTGCACGTTTTTGGCGTTTTTCGAAGGTTCGCTTATTTCAACTTTATGGGACAGACCATATCATCACCACTAGTTTATATTACAGACCGCTGCTATTTACGAATCTAAAGATATCGAAATTTATTTAACCAAAATGGCTTCTATTTAGCTCTAATTTACCGCTTTGAAACACCTTCTCGTCCATGTATTAAGATTTAAAAATTGATATTGCTTGCTCGCCGCTTATTGGTAACAGTTGTTCATAGCCACAGACAATGATTAACTACTATTACCTCAACCAGCAAACATCTGTTTATGGTTTATGAAGTATCCTCGAGTAACGAGAGAATTTAAAATCTCGCAACAACCTTACATGGTATATAAAAATTATATATCAAATACTAACCATCCGTAGACGCTAGTAATTTGTCAGAAACCACGTCCTTTTTCTAAAAACGAGATTTTTGATCAGTGTCAGCGAGATTTTGCGAGATTTTTGATCAGTGTCATTCAAAATTCTATTTCACAAGGTTCTAACAAGGTCCCCGTTATCTTGATCAGAAGGTTTGAGTGATATCTAGAGTTTCAGTTGTAACACTTTGTCCTTACCAGAATTCTTTTCCCTCTGCTATCTCATTGGAGGTATCAATTAGATCAAACGCAAATTTTTAAATTAGTATGAAATCGTACACTAACAAAGTTGAGGTCATTTTACCGTAAGTAAAAGTAAACTCATGTTCAGGTAACTTTCAGGTAAACTTTACAAAAACTTAGAATAAGTTAAGGTATAAAACTACTTTAACGTCAACTTTTTTAGTGTGCAACAAATGAAAACGAATCTTTGTTGACGAATTGCACTTCTGATCTGAAGCAATATAAAAAAACTTGGAAATTATGGTCAATAGTTTAATTGTTTTGTCAGGTGTTTGATGGTGATTGGAGCGACTCAACTACTCTCTATCTTGATCATGTCACCTGCTTCAGTCACCATTTGTTCCCATGGTAAGACGATTATCTATTTCTTTTGATCATGATGTCTCGCTAGAATAATTGGGTTTATTCATAAATTGTTAACATATCTTGTGTGTCAGGTCTCATAAAGTAGAGTAATGAAATATCGAACCCAACAGATTCATGTCGTAAGGCTTTATAAAATGTGTTTTGATTTCTTTTTCAAAAGATAAGTATAATCTTATCGAAGAAAAATTAAGATTCTACCGGCAGAAAATTTTGGTTTAAATAATTGTTCTACGCGCTTTTCGCACTTTTGATAACGCAGCAGGGACGTTGTTTAAAAAGAACGCGTACTATACGACAACTTATTAGTTTTTCATCGTTAAAAAGTATGACAAATTAGGTCAAATTGTTTTAATTGCAGTTTTAGGGGTCGCACAAAATCACAACGTTTGGCAAATTGGGGATTCGTTACACATAACTCAATCAATTTTAACTAAATAGCTTTGAAATAAAAAGGTATGTATTGATGTTTCGTGTTTCCTGAAGATATGCCTGACTGTACATCATTAAGAGAAAACTTCTTCGTTTCTTTTATTTTTTTATTTTTTTTTCAACTACTTTTTTCATTTTTTCTGTTACTGCAAAGGCGAGATGAGCAGCCTCGTCAACAGCTTTTTTGATAGTTGATCATGAACGAAGCGAAAGGTTATTACAGACTAGCTTTCATGTTTCTAAAATTTGTGTCTCTCAGTGGCCTCTTCGATGAATCTACACACCATTATAGTGCTCTTCTATTACTCATTGCTCCGACTCACTTTAGTATATTCAAACGGTTTTTTTTTTGTACAATCATTTTTCGCCGGTCGATATTTGACCGATATTTTTTTTACCAATATTTGACTGCTTTTCGTTGTTTCTCTTTGCATGTTTTGTTTTTTATGGAATTTTTGTCAATGTTGATTAAAAAATATGTTAAAATTGGTAACGATTGTGTTGTTGCTCTAGAAACAAAAGAGAGCTGTTCAACTGTTTGATCGAATTTACCGGCTGTAATTTTCGCTATAATTTTCAAATTTCAGCCTTTTTGCATCAAAATTTCACGAAATAGACTCCACTTTATTTGAATTTACCCTATTAAACCACGTTAAATTTGCTGACATAATCTTTGCTAAAAACAACGTTCGCCAAGTTAAGCTAGTTTTAATTGTGGATCCTTTGAGTATTCTTAATTAAAACGTTTGCCAGCTTTTCGCCAATTCAACTCAATAATTGTGCAGAAGGTGTCATTTATATTTGGTATATAGACATTGATCAGATGATCATACCCATAATATTTGCAACAAAAAAGTGTTGCCTTTAGACGATCGGCAATGACAAAGCTAGTTTTGGTCTAATCGTTGCTTCTTAGAATCCAACAAAATTCAAATTCATAACGTACTAATGACAGGTTCAATTGGCTTCCTAGAGAACCTCAGGGAAAACTTTTTCGTTTTTAATTTGAAAGCGTGTGGTCGTTTTGAATTAAAAAAAAAAACATTTTTAAATTAAACAATGGGTTATTGTTTGCGACATTCTTCTCTTTTTTTGGTCAACTTCTAGATTAAAGTCAACAAAAATAGGTCGCACCGGTTTTCTAATTGATCAAACCTTAAAACTTGTTGCGGTTTTAAGGCTTAGGTAATGGGTTTTTCCCTTTGATACTACGAGTTTTCGTAAGAAAAAAATTGATTTTGAACTTTTTCTCATCATTCTGGTTCTTTTTAAGCTCTTGTCACATTATTGACAGATCAGATGTCACATAATTGGCCTTTCAAAGGAAGGCACTTTTAAACACATCGGTTTTTCAGTAAAAAAATAAGGGTTTTGAACTGCTTAGATACCGTCCTCTAGCAGAGCTAATTGGATTTTTTTGTTTTTAATGGGTTTTTTCTATATTTGTCATTCTTTTTGTTTTGTCGTATAATAACTTCCTATAATCCTAACAACTTTTTATGGATGCAGAAAACAACCTATTTATCTCTTTTAGTTGATAGTCAAAGTTTTTTTAACTCTGAAATCAATTGTTTTAAGAAATACTCAGAAAAAAAATTAATATGTGCCCGTTTCCGCACTTTTTGACCTTTTGCTGCCTAATGTCATCAATTACAGGTAGCATATTCAATTAGTGTTATTCACAAAAAGAGCAATTGAACATAACCAATATTTTTAGTGCACTGCTCATTGCTGGAACGGCTTATATATCAGTTACTTTCAAAAATTTTAGTTCACTTTTTGACTTTGTCGTTGTTTTTGTAGCCATTTGACAAACTATGGACAGAAGCAGGTCTTAGCGTCTTCCTTTGGATAAGCAAAGGGATCTACGTACTGACTTTGATCGATATTCAAGGTATTTTGACCTACAAATCAAGTGTTTTAATAAAAAATGTCTTTTTTAACCTTAATATTCCCTGTTCCTTTCTTTGCCTGCTACTAAACCACATTTAAAACAGGTTGCATGTCGATGTTATTATCGTTTTCATATAGAAGTACCACTGAACATGTGGAACACTATGGTGCATCGGTTATTGTTTTAACGTCCTCCATTCCGGCTTTTCGCAAAAGATTAAATTGTTTTTTTTTATTTTGTCATTGTTTGTCGTTCTTTTTATAATCGAATGAGAAAAACTGCATATTTGCATTTGTTAGGGGCTTGCCATAGACAAAAAAGAAAACTATTTAATGATTTCAATTGATAGCTAAAGATTTTCACGACCGTGGAACCAAATGTTTTAAAAGTAACATAAAGATTTATCCGTTCGCTTTTCGCTGTTTTTGTCTACTTGTTACCTAATTGCATTAACTACAAGTCTCAAAGCAATTTATTGGTGTCGAATAAACCACAAATGAACATAGCTGGGGTTTTTAGTGCAAAGTTTTCTGTTTTTACGCCTTCGATACCGGTTAAAATTAGTTTTTCACAATTCAAAGAATTTGAATTGTATTGGGGCGCTGTCTTTTTTTTAAGATCTGTTCTCACATTTTCCTTCTTTTTGAGGTGAAATTGTAGTGGTAGTTTTGGTCAAGCCAAATAAAGAAGTGGAGCGAAAAAGCGAGTGGATTTGCGGCGTGAATTTTTTTCGCTCTAATTTTCCAATTTTTAAACTTCAACTCATTGCATGCTTCTGCTATCGTACAAGCTTTACCTACTGGTGAAATCAAAGTGTGTAGTGATCCAAAAACTGGATTCGCAGATATGGTATACACTAGATCTAACTCTAACACAGGCTATTATATCTGTACTTTTGATATTAAACATAACGATGACTTGAAAAAAAAAAGACAAAGAGGTATCCAAAGTTTACAGATTATCAAAAAGAAAATAATAAGGATATAAACCAAAAGAAAACTGATGTTAAAGTTGACACATAAGGAAGACTATGTAATAGATGGGGAGGTGTTAGATTGGTATTTGGATAATGGATTAAAGTTAGAGGACATTACAATTCAGCAAAATTATAGTATAGTAAGAGAGAATGGTCAAAACCATATATTGAGTTTAATATTCAGAAAAGAAAAGAAGCTAAAGCTAAGGGAGATAAATTTGGCGATGTGTTCTTTAAATTAATGAATATTGCCTTCTATGGAAAAACAATATAAAATGTGTACAATAGACAAGATGTAGAGTTAGTTAATGATAAAGATAGATATAATAATTTAGTAAAAAAATATTAGTTTTAAATATGCTGTAGAGTTTGATGATGATCTGGTGAAGGTACATAAAACAAGAGATAATGTTAAGTTAGATAAGTTTAATTATATTGGTTTTGTTATATTAGAGAAAGCAAAACTGTTTATGTATAAAGCTATATATGAATACTTTGAGAAAGAGTTAGATTGCAGTTATCATTATACAGATACTGATAGTGTATTTAAATACAATAATGTTCCTTAAGATATTGACATAGAAACTGAAATGAATAAGATAAGTGGTATTTTACATAACTCAGAATTGGGTAAAGTGAAAGATGAAATACCTAATGATAATATTATGGAAGCCTGTTTCCTTAAAGCTAAAGCATATTGCTTTAATACAGTTAAAAAAGAAGAGAAAAAGTTAAAAAGTATAACCAAGGCTACTATTAAAAACCAAATTGCAATTGAAGATTATACTAATGCTATATATGAAGGTAAAACTAAATATAAGACTAATTATACTAATGATAGTAAGAAGCATCATTTAGAAGCAAAGAGAACAATACAAGATTGCTTTTGATCCATTTGATGATAAAGGTAATAGATATAGTAATGGTGAATTTAGGTTTTATGGGTCTTAGACCATCAGGTAACCTTCTTCGCAGATGTTTCACCATTATTAAATTAGTAGTAGAATTATAATTATAATATTGGTATGAAAACATATATAAAATTATTTTATTATTGTTTTTTGTTTAATTATAAAAGAGTTATCTGGTATTTTTTCGTTCAAGTTTATTTTCACAAGTTAGTTTTACGTGCTTGTTACACGGTCACATCTGCGAAGCAGTTTCGCTGATTAGTTACACTAGTATCTGTTGACGTCCTCCAGACTCAGTGGGGATAGAACCCAAACTATCCGTCTGATAATGGATAATTACCAGATTACCTCGACACTAGTGTTTTGCACTAAGTGAGACAGTAAATGATAGATTTTGAAGAAATATAGAGGGAAATATAAAGTGAAATATAAATGGAAATAGAGTAATGTGTATATAGCTGCCGAGGTGGCTCTAAGATACGGAGGCAGCCATATACACATTACTACACATATTGAACTTTATGAGACAGAATATATCACAACCACTAGTTTATATTACAGACCGTTGATATGTACAACTTTAAAGATATCTAATTTTATTTATTCAAAATGGCTTCTATTTACGTCTAATTTATCGCTTTGTAACACCTTCTCGTCCATGTATAAAGATATAAAAACTGATATTGCTTACTCGCCGCTTATTGGTAACAGTTGTACATAGCTAGAGACAATGATTAACTACCATTGCCTCAACCAGCAAACATCTGTTTATGGTTTATGAAGTATCCTCGAGTAACGAGAGAATTTAAAATCTCGCAACAACCTTACATGGTATATAAAAATTATATATCAAATACTAACCATCCGTAGACGCTAGTAATTTGTCAGAAACCACGTCCTTTTTCTAAAAACAGTGGTTGTATTACAAGATCTTGCAAGACTCATACCACGTTTAGAGGTTTTGCGAGATTTTTGATCAGTGTCATTCAAAATTCTATTTCACAAGGTTCTAACAAGGTCCCCGTTATCTTGATCAGAAGGTTTGAGTGATATCTAGAGTTTCAGTTGTAACACTTTGTCCTTACCAGAATTCTTTTCCCTCTGCTATCTCATTGGAGGTATCAATTAGATCAAACGCAAATTTTTAAATTAGTATGAAATCGTACACTAACAAAGTTGAGGTCATTTTACCGTAAGTAAAAGTAAACTCATGTTCAGGTAACTTTCAGGTAAACTTTACAAAAACTTGGAATAAGTTAATGTATAAAACTACTTTAACGTCAACTTTTTTAGTGTGCAACAAATGGAAACGAATCTTTGTTGACGAATTGCACTTCTGATCTGAAGCAATATAAAAAAAACTTGGAAATTATGGTCAATAGTTTAATTGTTTTGGCAGGTGTTTGATGGTGATTGGAGCGACTCAACTACTCTCTATCTTGATCATGTCACCTGCTTCAGTCACCATTTTTTCCCATGGTAAGACGATTATCTATTTCTTTTGATCATGATGTCTCGCTAGAATAATTGTGTTTATTCATAAATTGTTAACATATCTTGTGTGTCAGGTCTCATAAAGTAGAGTAATGAAATATCGAACCCAACAGAGTCATGTCGTAAGGCTTTATAAAATGTGTTTTGATTTCTTTTTCAAAAGATAAGTATAATCTTATCGAAGAATAATTAAGATTCTACCGGCAAAAAATTTTGGTTTAAATAATTGTTCTACGCGCTTTTAGCACTTTTGATAAAGCAGCAGGGACGTTGTTTAAAAAGAACGCGTACTATACGACAACTTATTAGTTTTTCATCGTTAAAAAGTATGACAAATTAGGTCAAATTGTTTTAATTGCAGTTTTAGGGGTCGCACAAAATCACAACGTTTGGCAAATTGGGGATTCGTTACACATAAATCAATCAATTTTAACTAAATAGCCTTGAAATAAAAAGGTATGTATTGATGTTTCGTGTTTCCTGAAGATATGCCTGACTGTACATCATTAAGAGAAAACTTCTTCGTTTCTTTTATTTTTTTTTTCAACTACTTTTTTCATTTTTTCTGTTACTGCAAAGGCGAGATGAGCAGCCTCGTCAACAGCTTTTTTGATAGTTGATCATGAACGAAGCGAAAGGTTATTACAGACTAGCTTTCATGTTTCTAAATTTTGTGTCTCTCAGTGGCCTCTTCGATGAATCTACACACCAATATAGTGCTCTTCTATTACTCATTGCTCCGACTCACTTTAGTATATTCAAACGGTTTTTTTTGTACAATCATTTTTCGCCGATCGATATTTGACCGATATTTTTTTTACCAATATTTGACTGCTTTTCGTTGTTTCTCTTTGCATGTTTTGTTTTTTATAGAATTTTTGTCAATGTTGATTAAAAAATATGTTAAAATTGGTAACGACTGTGTTGTTGCTCTAGAAACAAAAGAGAGCTGTTCAACTGTTTGATCGAATTTTCCGGCTGTAATTTTCGCTATAATTTTCAAATTTCAGCCTTTTTGCATCAAAATTTCACGAAATAGATTCCACTTTATTTGAATTTACCCTATATAAACCTGTTTACCTATTTGAGTTGATAGTCGAAGATTTTCTTAACTCAATTGTTTTAAGAAATATTTATTCAGACGTAATTTTAATATTCACCCTTTTCCGAACTTTTTGACCACTTACTGCCCAATGTCATCAATTACAGGTAACATAGTCAATTAGTGTTATTCACAAAAAGTGCAATTGATCATAACCGGTGCTTTAGTGCACTGCTCATTGCTCGAACATCTTATATATCAGTTTTTTTCAAAAATTTTAGTCCGCTTTTTGATTTTGTCGTTTTTTTTGTAGCCGTTTGACAAACTCTGGACAAAAGCAGGTCTTAGAGTCTTCTGTTGGATAAGCAAAAGGATCTACGTACTGATTTTGATCGATAGTTGAGGTATTTTGATCTAAGATCAAGTGTTTTAAGAAGGAGATAAATTTTTTAACTTTAATATTCGCTGTTCTTTTCTTTGCCTGCTTGTGAACCACTCTCAATTAAAACAGGTTGCATATCGATGTTATTATCGTTTTCTAAGAAAAGCACCACTGGAGATATGGAGCACTATGGTGCATCGGTTGTTGTTTTAACGTCCTCCATTCCGGTTTTTGCAAAAGATTAAATTGTTTTTTCTATTTTGTCATTGTTTGTCGTTCTTCTTGTAATCGAATGAAGAAAACTGCATATTTGCATTTGTTAAGGGCTTGCCATAGACAAAAAACAAAATTATTTAATGATATCAATTGATAGCTAAAGGTTTTCACGATTTTGGAACCAAATGTTTTAAAGGTAACATAGAGATTTATCCATTTGCTTTTTGCTGTTTTTGTCTACTTGTTACCTAATTGCATTAACTACAAGTCTCAAAGCAATTTATTGGTGTCGAATAAACCACAAATGAACATAACTGGGGTTTATAGTGCAAAGCTTATTGTTTTTACGTCTTCGACACCGGTTAAAATTAGTTTTTCACAATTCAAAGAATTTGAATCGTATTGGGGTGCTGTCTTTTTTTAAAATCTGTTCACACTTTTTCATGCTTTTTGAGGTCAAATTGGAGTGGTAGTTTTGGTCACGGCAAATAAAGAAATGGAGCGAAAAGGCAAGTGGTTTTGCGGCGTGAAATTTTTTCGCTCTAATTATAAATAGAGTGAGAAAACGGTGTTTGAACAAAAAATTCGCTTTCTCGGTATTGGTTTTTTGTTCACATGCGGCAATTTCGCCTTGATTTTTATTGTTTTTTCGATTTTTTGGATCGGATTTTTTTTCTAAATGCATTTCTCAAACCAGTCATAGTTCATTCTAGACCTAGTCTACTTTTTGAACCAAAATTAATTTTCTCGCTAATGGTTTTTCGTTCACATGCTGCGGCATTTTTACATTGATTTTCTGTTTTTTATTTTTTTGATACCACTTTTTTTAAATATAGTTTTTTCAACTCACTCATAGTCCGTGCTAATTCTAGTCAATGTTTTTGTTGAGTCAATTAAATTCCTTTGAATTGTACGTCAGGACTTGTCCTGCTATGATTTTTTAATTATTTATTTCGTTTTTGATTTTTGACTACTTATCGTTCTTTTTGTAGACGTATTTTGCAGACTTTTTCTGATAAGCAACAGAACTCAATGGCTTTTTGCTGAGAATTTAAATCTCTGTTTAATGAGTTCAGTTGCTATCTAATGCTTTGATGTCTTTGAAATTATTGTTTTCGAAAAAAATCCATTTTCCCTTTTTAATCTTTTTTTAAAAAATTTAACCTAGTCTCATTATTCAGCGGCCGCATATCCCATTGTTTGTTTTCAAAAGAAGACAAAGTTCACAATATCTTATCTTTTACTTGTTAGATAATGTCTTTAACGGCTTCGACACCGTTCTCTTGCCAAATTTAATGGAAAACTCGTTTCTCGTTAAATTTGTCGGCTATATTTTAGACGTACGACATATACTGGATACCGGCAGGTCTCAAGGTCTCTATTGCATGGTATGAATGAATTTTAAACAATTCATTCGATTTACTACCAATTTTCGTTGAAAACAAATGGATTTTTTAACTTTGTCAACTTTGTTCTTTTTTGTCTGCTTGTTACCGAGTCTCATGAAGAACTGATCCCGTGTATTTTCTAGTGATGAACAAACTATTTTGTTTAAATTAAGTTTCACTTGACACTATAATGATTTTGTAAGATGATTTAAAAAGAGACATCAAGTTTCGGATGTAAATCTTTGTTATTGTTATTTGATTTTTTATTTTGTGGTCTCCTGGTCTTAAAAAAGATAGGTCTCATCGGCCCACTAAAGTGGCGTTTTTTTACTTTGCTAAGTGATTTGAGTTGGAGCCAACTTTTTTAAATTCTTACACCATTTATTTTTGTTATATGAGAACCTCTGTAAGTTTTCTATTTCTTCCTCTTTTGGTGAACAACTAAGCCAAACTTGTAGATTGACGTGGTCGAAATCTTATGTGCGAACGCACATTACTGAGCCTCTATTGTTTTTCAACGGCTCAAATGAACCAGAAAAAAAAGAAACAAAATATTGAGAAACGTTTAAGAAGATAACAGAGGAACTTGTATGGTTTTTCTAATGTTCTATTCTTTTTTTCAACACTTTTCAAATATTTGAAGAGTGTTATCCACAATAAGTTTTATTAGCGATTGAAATAAAAGCTGGCATTCTTAAACAAAAGTGCAAAAAGTTATAACTCCTTGAAAGTATAGAATTTCTAGGATTAGATTTATGCATACATTTTTCTGGCATGAAAAATTATCAGCCATCAATTTCAAAATAAAACACCATTATTGAAAAACCTAAAAATTGTGAGCTAAAGAAGGCTATTAGAGTAGCGGAAAAATTAATAAATCAACTTAAACCCTTTGAAAAACTTCCAAACAACCTTTTAGTCCAGGACATTACTTCAGGACAAATCAAAATCCCATTTTAATGCTAAATGTAGATTGCAAAGTTCAAGAGAAATTTCTTTCGTCCATCGGATTGAACCAAAGATATTTTAAGATTTCATTTTGAAAGTGTCTAGGTTTTTCAATTTCAAAAACGTTGCAAAGGAGCAAAAGAAATATACAAACCTATTATCCAGATAAACGACCGACAAAGTGCCAAGTTGATGGAATGAAAACTTCCAGTTGATCCACGGACAAAAATTGGAATAATTACTTGGAAACACAAACATTAAATACTCCGTAGAACATATGCTACGTTTGGTGAGCTTTCTAATGGACTCTTTCACATAAAGTATATCAATCAGTCAATACTACTCGAAATTGAACAGAATACACGAGGCTCTCTTAAGTGCCACCGTAACTTGAACCTCAAAATATACAAGCCAAAGCAGGCATAACCTAATTTGAAGAACTTTTTCTCTTTCAATTCGCTTGGAAAAAAATAATGATAAGGCCTCATCGAGTAACTTTGATCTCTAGGTAAAAAATTGTTTTCTTTATTGTGTTGAAGCCTTTTTGATCGTCGACGCTGATCTCTAGTTTTTATACAGATTTTCCGTTAGGTATTATTTTTTCTTGAATGATCTGGGCAGCAAACAGTTGCCTCTAGATACAGCTGCCCCGCCCTTGACTCACATATTAGAAGTCGCCTGTCGTTGTCAACTTTAAGGTTTCTCAATCGCGATGTTGAGATATAAGTTTGCTCGTTTGGTAAAAAAGTAAAGTACAATGTTCATACCATTTAAAAAAGAAGCTGAGCCAGGTTTACTCTTGTCAATTTGACGAACTATGCGAGCTCGTGTCATTTTCTGTGCAGTTACTTTCTGAAGAGGTTTAAAAAGCATAAATATCGTTTTTTTTCTTCAGTTTCATATTTTTAGCGCTTGGCACCATTTGAACTTTTTGAACTTTTTGGCATTGCTTTTGAAATTCTGAAATTCAAAAACACAATCAAAAGTAGTCAATAATTACGCATGTTGCAATAAAATTGAAAACCAGCGCTGAATCAATATATTTCATAAAGCCCTAGGTCGCAAAAGTGTTACATTTGCTAATACTTGGAAAATTTCGGCAAATCATGGAGAACACTGATAAAACTTCGTCTCCGATTCTTATATAACGTAAGTGCTATTCAATGAAAAACCTGTATGATATCCGTGGACAGGAGTGGAGGCAAAACCATCACTTTTGTTACTTGTGTTGTTGAGCAACGTAACCAGTGCCTACGATGTTGGAGGTATAATTAGCGCAAAACTGTAGTGTTCAAAATTCATTAGTTATGACATGGAACACAGTTTTGAGTCCTAATGGTTCTCGTTTTTTCAAATCTTTGCAAAACTGTTAATTGTCTTCTTTAGCAACAATTAGGGTTTCGAGGAAAAGATTCTGTAACTAGTCGCCAAAACTAATAGATTGTTCTGAAATTAAATAACTATTGACGTTAAGAACTACTGACAACAGTAATATTTCAGACAAATGTGACAAGGGGTGTAGACAGGAGTGATAAAATGTTGTCTGTTGTCCACAATTTCTCAAAGTCATGAAAAATATTTTCAAAACATGGAGCAGATTTAAACTAAAACCGACTACAGCCATATCAGTAATTATCTACCCACGATTCTAGTCGTTATCTTATTTCAGGAACGTAAACAAGAGTGATATTCTCGATTAATTTTTTTGAGCGATTGTTTTTTTGGCATCGTAATGTTTGCATTTTACTATGCCCAGAGTGAAAGTTTTTTTGTTTTTTGGGCAACTGAAAATACCCCTGAAATGTCAGAACTCCAATTCTGGAGTTCGTCAGGTCATTTCAATATCTGAGTCATTTTAAACAACTGACAAACGTTCGTTCTTCATTTCAGAAATCAAAAGCTGATCAAAAGTTTTATTTTGTGATGCTTGTTTATTTTTCCAATCTTAGAACACTTTGATTAGTTCGTGCGGATATTATTTTATCTGCAACGCTAAAATGACAAATAAAAATCATGACAAAAATTACAAAGAATATGACAAAGAAGCTCAGTTTTTTCAGAAAGAAGTATCAGAAAGCTTAAACGATTTTAATCATATTGTGAGTGTCAAACGTATGTAAAAATAGAGGTCAAAGCTTTAGTTTAAATTTTAATTTATTACTTGACTAATGACTGACACAATCTTGATAGGTGTCGACAGATTGAAATAGACAAAGCTCGGGCTTCGAGCAATACTAACAATTTTGACATATCAGTATTTACTGGGTTAATTTACCACGGTGATAGAACCGATATTGGGTACGGACAAAACTGAGGATAAAACTCATTCATTGAACAATAAACCTACCTTCAGAGCTAATCACTCAATTAGATCTTCATTTTTTTGAAACCATTCTCTTCTGCTTTTATCTACTTATTAATTAAACTTCAATCCTTGTATTTTAAACAATTACCACGCTCAATTACAAAAGATAATACATATTGTGCACGGGCGGCTGCTATAGTGGCGACAGAGATTTAAAAAAAATAGAAAACCACCACCCAATAATATTGAGCGTTCTACTAATTTCCAAAAGAAATCTATTTTTTTGTTTGAAAACCAACTTTTAAACTCGAGTTCGACGTCTTAACATCACGACCCGGAACAGGAATTGTGGACTGCTGTCGGGATTCGACAAGAAAAACTGCCATCTTGGAACTTTCAAGTGAGTACTCCCTAAAAATTCGCATAGCATAAATCAGGGCGTACATGTTTTTTGATAATAAAATAGCGTTCAGAGACATCAGTATTTTAATTTGACCTAATTTGACTTAAACTCAAGCATTAAACCTCCAGTTTTTTGCAGTTATTGAAGAGGCAATTATAGTTTCAATCATATTTAAAAGCTGTTAACTAGAGTGTCGGAAAAATAGTTCGAGTTTCGAACAGAATTAGTGAAATATTTTGAATAACAACAGCTTTTAAATAAAATAAGGATGGCGCGGCACTCCTCAAAAACGCTGTTACCGGAATTTTTTACTGGATCAAATGATTTTGAAAGTTATGTTACACACCTTGAGCTCTTGTCCCAACTTCAAAAGGGGCAAAGAAAAGAAAGAGTAAACGGCGCCGAGACCGAAATTGATGAAAGTCCGCATTATTTTGCGTTAAGGTTACAAAAGTCGGCTATGGATTTCTATCGTACATTTTCGGAGGACACTAGAAAGAGTTATGACGAGACCGTAAAGGCTTTCAGACCACATTATAATGAGAAACCAGTAGTGTTCCGGGGGAGGCTAGCTAGGAGAGTCCAGCAGCCCGGTGAAAAATCGACAGATTTTCTCGGTGATTTGAAAACTTTAGCCTTGAATAAATCAAACAGAGTCAAATTGCTCGAACAATTCGCCATAATAGTAAAGGAATTATCAGTCGGGAAGCATTCCGAGATTTGTATGGAATATACAGTCATGAATTTTTTTTTCACTGGAACGCTCAGTTCCAAAAACAATTTTTTGTAACAAATGAAATAACAATCTTTCATAACTTAAAAACTGAAAGCTTATACGTTTGGTTAAAAGCTAAGGACATTGCTGTGTCAGTCTTAACAGTCTAGCTCATATTCTAAGTTGTGAAAAATTGTTCATCTATTTAGGATTAGTCATTAATGGAGCCTCCAGGCAACAACTGTTGCGGAATCTCGACCCTGTAACGGGAACACGTATGTAAAATCAACTACTCAAATTAATTAATGAGCGCCGAGAACAAAAGAAAATGATTGAAGAGAAAGAGTCCTTGAAAGTTTCGGTTGTGTAGAAAAAATGAAAATGATTTGTCTTGAGTTCACGACCAAAAAAAATGAAAATGACTTGTCTTGAGTTCAGAACCAAAAAAACAATGAATGAAAATGACTTGTCTTGAGTTCAAGACCAAAAAAAATTAAAATGAGTTGTCTTGAGTTCAAGACCAAAAAAAAATTAAAACGAGTTGTCTTGAGTTCAAGACAAAAAAAATGAAAAAGGGTTTTCTTGAGGTCAAGACCAATAAAAACAAGGAAAAGTCTTGAGATCAAGACTGAAAATATTGAGAAACTTTAGAAGCAAAAATGGTTTCTATTAAACATAGCAGGCAGTGAGACCCCACAAACTGGTGAATATGTGTACTGTATGCCAGAGTTGCGAAAGTTATTTCGGAGATTTCCCCGGGAGTGTACCGAGTGGAATCTTGTCTGTCACGGACTCGGAAGGTGTCTACACTAGAACTTCTGGCACCCGCCAATATTCGGTCCCGAGCTCTGCAGAATGAAGTGGAACTGCAAATTCAGTGCGCGCAGTTAGAGAAATTGAAGAGTACAAACTCCTTACTCCAAAAGGATCTTGTCGAGCTTCGACAAAAACTAGACAAACATTTCAAAAAAGCCAAAGAGGAAACATGAGAAGCATTGGGAAAATTGAGCACCGAGGGTGAGGCGCTAAGAGATAACCTAAAAGCGGCGGCAGCTAGAAATGCCGAACAAAAGCAGTCAATCGACTTAATTAAGCAGGAGTTGGCCGATCTAAAATCAATACTGAGAAAAAAGTGCGAAGCCATGGAGAAAATGGAGAAAGAGAATGACCAATTGAGGTCAGAACTTCAGCAGTTGGAAAACTATAACCAGTACTTTGCGAGTGAGTGCCGAAGGAAAGACACTATAATTGATAGACAAAAGCATTCTTTGAAGAACGAGAAAGCCAAAACGAAGGCCACAGAAAAGTGTTTATTCGAGATTCGGAATAAAAATGTATTGAATCGGCCTGCGACGTTGTACAAGATTTTGTTGGCAAAAAGTTCCGCTTCAAAAGATCAGATCAAAAAACACTACCACAAAATCAGCTTGTTGACGCACCCTGATGCTGGTGGAGATGAGGAGTTTTTCAAGACCATTAATCGATCATACCAAATACTGATGAACGATGGGGCGCGAGAAGCATACAACAATTTCGGTCTGGACGACGCAGAGAAAGTCAAGTATGACGAAAATTGATACCTAAACTTTTTATATGAAAAGTACAAACTTTTTGTATTTTAAAACGTTCATGCATCAAGAACTGTAAAATTTGTTTGATTTTATGTGAGTGAGTGGCACACTCTATTCTTATTGAGAGGGGGGCAGTGTGAGTGTCTCACGTATGTAAAAAAAGTGTGTACTAAAAACCTTGGGTTTGAAGGTCAAAGATTAAGTTTAAATTTTAATTTATTACTTGATTAATGACTGACACAATCTTGATAGGTGTCGACAGATTGAAATAGACAAAGCTCGGGCTTCGAGCAATACTAACAATTGTGACATATCAGTATTTACCTGGCTAATTTACCACGGTGACGGAACCGATATTGGGTACGGACAAAACTGAGGATAAAACTCATTCATTGAACAATAAACCTAATTTCAGAGTTAATCACTCAATTAGATCCTCATTTATTTGAAACCATTCTCTTCTGCTTTTATCTACTTATTAATTAAACTTCAATCCTTGTATTTTAAACAAGTACCATGCTCAATTACAAAAGATAATACATGTTGCTATAATACGATGGGAAGTGATTCCAGTCACTAAGTTAAAAAATGAATCTTCAAGAAATGGTGTTTACAATCAGCATCCGGTTCAAACTGATGAATCCAGATAGCTGTTTATACGGTGAGATCATTTGATTTAGGATCTTCTCAGCAAGTTTTGAATGATTATGATACCATCATTATGAGTTTGAATGATTTTTATAGAAATGAGCAAATTCGTACTATTTAGTGAATGCCTTGAGAATATTTTCTAGGATATTTGTAATGGCAAACCATATATGGTCAGACTTCGGACTCATGCTTTAAATCAAGATAGTATCATTAGATTCCTATCTCGAATTTTCTCATTGATAATGGATATGAACACGGGCAGTTTCTGAATATTCTTGTATTCTTGAATAATTCATTTTTCTAATTTAGTAAAGAAAACGCTTTTTCCGCCTGCGAAAGTTCATATACCAGCAGTTAATAGTACAGTCATTTGTACAGTATTTTGTACAAATAAAACAGTTGTTTGCACCACTGAAAATTTTTCATTTTTGATTTCAAAATTTCAAAACGGGTTAAAAATTTCAAATTGTGATTCTCGGTTAGGTTTCCTATCTGAGTTCACTTTGGTCAGTTTTTGCAGAGTTCATTATCTGCAACGCCCATATGAGCGTCATTTAATTAACTGTACGAATAGTGTCAAATTGTTAGACAGGTATTTCGCTATATGAGTACTTTTTAGGGGTGATTCGATATATCCAATTTAAGTTCATATCGTCCATTAATTGAAGCCTATGCTAAAAGTCATTGAATTGAGTATAGAAGCAATTACGCATCAAATCTAAGCCTAGATGATCTAATTGAACGACAATGTGTTTAGCCGACTACCACAAAATGAGAATTTAAGCTGACAACCTGACCGCACGCTAATTGTATAGATTGGAGGAGCTAGTGCTATATTGAATGCTAGATTTCTATATAACTACCAATTAGAATATATATGTCGGCCAAATTTTTCATTTTTTCCTCGTCAGTCAATACGCCTAGCAGCTTTAAAATTACTTATATCTGATACTTATAAGTCTAGACGGTGTCAGTAGTGCGAGCCTTAGACCGGGGTAGTTTTAGACAAATTGGAGGGCGAACTATGAATCATATGACAACTTCCGATAAGCAGGGAGAAACATTTACGGCTATATAGAACTGTAATTGTTACACAGTGTCAATAAGTGTCAGGCTCTAAAAGCCATTCTTGTTAATGCTAAAAAAAGCATTTCTATGGTTGTTCACACAAACGTGTGAAAAAAAAACGTTCTGTTTACAGGGCTGCAAAGAATTATTTTTTACAGGATATCCATAATAGCTCTGAAGAGATCATCAATTATCAGTAAGCTGAGACCAAATTTGTCTAATGCTGTCTAATGGTCCATAAACGTTTCTAATATCACCCAAGTGAATAAAGGTCTAGACAAGTTGGTCATGTTGTTTCGAGGCTTTAAAGAAAAAAAGGTTGATAGAGTTCTTAAGGTAAAATATTTCTCATTTCAGTTCCATTACAGTACGTGCCATCTTATTAAATGCTGTTTTCTATTGCCTGATGCATGATTTCCCCAAACATTTGCCATAAAATTTTGTTCTCGCTGTGTTATTGACACAAGCATTAAGCAACAATTGTTTTCAAACAGTGATCAAAAATGCAAAAATGCTTAAAAATCTTTAAAACCTTCACTTGCCGCCAATAGTATAATTACACTCCACCGGCAATAATTGATTAATTAGCTCAATGAGTGCTTGATTGGTCGGAAAGTTTTAAAGGTTATTAGATATCAATTGAAATTACTAAAATGTTCGTTTATATCTCCATAGGAAGCAATTAAGACATGTCATTATCCAATGTTTGATTGTGCGAAATTACAACGCCAATGGAACTTACGATTAATGTTAAAAATTAGAAAGAAAACAAACATCCTTTAAAATATACAAATATAAAAAAGTCTGAAATATTTTATGAAATCTCGTAGCAACAGTAGTAATAAAGACAAGAAACCAGCGTTTGAAGCTAAATCCTCCATAGATATCAAAATACTGTTCACTGGAAACGTGTAGTGACTTGTGTTTACAGAGACTGAGCTAAAAATCAACCGAAAACGTTTAAAAAATGATGAAACTCAAAAACCCAAATATATTTTTGAAAACAAATGTTTTCAAAATTAAAAACAGACTAAAAATCTCAACAGACAGCGTTGAATTAGATTGTGATACTCCGGATGCCCAATTGGCCTGTAAGCAATGAGACTGAGTCACGACCCTACAAAATAACAAATATATAAAGAAGCCAAACTTCAAACAATTTTACGAAATCACACTTTTTGAGGCACTATAATTATAAAATCATACCTGCAAGAACCGTAAGTTGTCACTTTTGTTTCATTTTAATATCAATGAGCTTTCCTTATAAAAAGAATACGAAAAGATGAGAACAAAAAGAAAGCCAATAATTTAACAGTTTAGAAATCTCGAAATTTTTTGCGAAATCAATGGTCGAAGCCATATGTCACAACGTATAACCCAGCGCAAAAAAATGTATGAATCAACAAAAGTAATTGCGGTTTTTAATTAGTGAGGTTGAGTTACAGGGTGACGAAAATGAAAGCAAAAAGTATACAAATCAAAAAAACGTTTTTCTTAATTCTTTTTTAATGTCAAAAACAAACAGCTAAAAACTGAAAACTTTAAATAGGTTAAGTTATACGTCCTGGAGAAGCAATTGAGACCTATCGTTAGCAGGTATATGGTGAGCAACAACAAAAAAGACAAACATAGGCAAAAACAAAAAAATCTATTCGAATTTTGCGAGATAACTGTGTCTCAGCCCAAAAAGCTTAAACTATGTAACTAAAACAGTTACCATATCCATGTACGCTTTGTTTCCAACGATGTGCTATTTCTATAATTGTCCTAAGTTGGACTTGCCAATGTTAAGATAATTTGACAGGGCAACAAAATGGACTAAAAAATATGCATTTATCCTCAAAAATGAAAAAAACTTGAAAACGCGTTGTATAAAAAAGAGACCAATAATTGAACATAAAACCATTACGAATAGTAATTTATGACCAATAACAAATCGGTTTCTGATTTTTTTACTGAGTCTGCAACCGAAGATAAGAGAATTAAGATGAAATATAGTGGCAAAGTTCAGAATTTAACCGATATTTTCATAAAACAATTATATTCAAAGTTGAAACAGACATTAGATAACAACTGAATGATTTGTCTAAATTCATTTATAACTCCTAAAAAATAATTGGATCTTTGAATGGAGACAATAAGCTGATGGACTACAAAAATATAACAAATGAAAGCAAAATTCAGGAAAAAAATTAAAAATTTTTAACGAAAATAATTGGTCAGAACCACTAACACCATGAGCTTATTCTGAAACCGTAATATAATCTCGTTGCTCCTTGTTGTTTTTAAAATAGTATCTGTCATTAATTAAGACCTGATCTGAATTTCTTCTAAGTAAAAAAAAAGTTTACATAAAAACCTCTTCATAGCGGAAATATTTTGAAAAAAAGTCGCGCCCCGTTTAAATCTAGAAAAACTTTTCTAGTTAGGATCCATGACGAGATAATGATGAGCCCAGATGTTACTGCGCAATCTAACAAAATACTCATTTGTTCAAACAGTTGCGAAACAGATAATTTTTTAACAAAATTTTTCAGGTTGTCAAAAATAAAATTGCATTTTGTGTATTTATCGATTTTTATTTTGCAAAAAACTGGCGAAATAATAATTTCAGAAGACTCTAAATGCCAGCGGGTATAGAACTAGCTCGTTTGTTAGCTTAAAAAGAATACGGAAGCAGTTTTATGGTATCTACTTCCAGCAAATTTAAAATGATTGGGCTAAAAAAGCAAAATTGTTCACGAAAAAAAGTCGAATTTTGACAAATATAGCAAAAATTCCAGCAAATGTTTTCTTGTTTTTCTAACAAAAATTCGGATCGAAGAATTCAGCAACCCTTCTCAATCTTTAGGGATAAAATCAATAACATTACACTAAAAGTATTGAACAAAATTTAGCAAAATTGATGGAAAATTATGTCAAAATTACCGAAAATTTGAATAAAAACAGCTGAATTACGTCTAATATTCAGAAAAATTTAAACTTCGATAACTCCATATAAAAAAACAAAAATTGAAAAAAATCTTTTCAATTCCATATTCTACGGGCTTTTTAATGGTACCACTCACAACTCTCTACGATGATTATATCGATCGGCCAAATTTGACTGAACAAAAAAAAAAATATTTGAGTATATAGTTCCTCCCCCACTAAAGTGGGTCGGAACAACAAAATTCGCAATTTCTTCGCAAAAATTTCTTGTGTACGTCTTCTCGTTGTTAGGGTCAATAAGTCCTCCAGAACCATTTAACGGATTACCAAGTTATAGATACTGATTGCTGATGGTTTAACCAATTGTGATGTGCTAGAGCTCTATCATTATAATTCTTTCATTTCTTTTGATGAAGATGAGGTCATCGTGTTAACTTCTAAAACGCTGGAGACAAATGACAAATACGAGTTCAGTATGCATAGGACCAGGCAGTTAATGAAGTCAATTAAGTCATTGCAAGAAGTTGTCCGAGATAAACTTTAAAAAACGATTCTAGTGTGCAACTTGTCCTTGAGCAAAAAACCATTCTAATTGGCTGATATGGCAAAAAAACAATATTTTGGAAACTTTTAAACGTTTCGAATCAGTGAGATTTTCTACGCACCGTGAGATTTTCTATGATAACACAAGCAACATTTCACTGATTTATCTAGATCAAATGAAAAATGTTCAATGAAAAGTTTATAGCATGCAAAGATATCGGCATTTTTTTAAAACTGTAATATTCCTGTCGATTAAAGATTATAAATTTTAAAAGCGGATGGTATCTTTCTCAAGTTGCCACAATCCCCATAGAGCAATATTCCTCTGCAGTTAAACTTTTCTAACAATACCTTATCGAATACCTTCTACTAAACATTTTGCTAGCAATACTTTAGATTACATTTCATATCGTTTTTAAAATTGTATTGTTAGTAAATCAGTCAAAAGAGTTTCTTTAATGTTAGCAGTTCTTTACCAAGCCAAAAAACTGTTTGCACTGTGAAGTGGAAACATGATTGAATGTTTTAAAAGTTAATGGGTAGGACATCGAAGAGATCAAATGAACAACTTATTTTTCTGTACTGCAATGGGATAAATTACAGAATATATTACTGGTGCACAACATTTCTAAGTGTTTTCTCATGAGACAATATATCTTTTTGCGCCTTATGGAAAAAAATGCCTATCATTGTTGGTAGAAATTTTGACTGAGCTCATCGTTTTTCGGGAAATTAATTGTTTACTTTATCTTGCTCTCAATTAAAAGGCACGGGAAACTAAACTACCTGTTCCAAAGATGTGATCAAAGCCATTCAATGAATAGATTTTTGTACTAGGTATTGTCGTACTTCGGGTTACAACAATATTTTGCAAAAACTCCGCTAATTGTATACAGCAGAACTTAAAAAGAATTTTGTAATTTTTTATATGTAAAGGTTTTGAAAAGCACTGTTTTAAAGAATACGATAGCCTGTTGTAAACTTTTTTCTCATTTTATAACGCTGTTTTTTATTCAAATTTCAATTAAACATATCTAACATATTGTGCGTTGCCGCAAACTTTTTCCAACAATTAGGTAAATTTAGATTTTTGCATTACTATGTTACGTTATTCTAATTGCGTTGTGGTATTCGTGAAGGAAATCCTATTTCAGTTTTTCTGGTTTCATGAATCTCACTCGGAGAGAAATTTCGTACGAAAATTTAATTCACTGTTCAATTTTGATATGTGACTATCAGCATGATTATTGTTAGAATCCATTAGGATCAAGACTCCACGGTCATGTAGAGATCAAAAGATTTCTCTTTATTGAAATTATTTTTTCCATTTTTACGTATTATGAGATCTCATCCGTTTTTTATAAAGAAAGTTCTGGTTCCTCTTTAATGAGCAGGATATCTATGGAAAATACACTCTTAGTTACAGTTTCCACCTATGTACTCAGAGTTTTTAAAACAGTTGCTGTCGGATTACTGTTGAAAACATGCCTGTTTATATATTTGAGTCTCTAATTAACAAGGAGACTATGTAATATGCATTGGCACATAATGTTTCGACACCACTTTTCTACCAAACGAGGAAGAGATATAGAAAACTTTCAAAGCTTCACTTAATGTTCGAAAGGAATTGGTGTCTGAGTGCAATAATTGTTATAAAATGAAAGCATTAAAGTAATTAAATATGACCGACAAGTAAGCAGATGAGATCTGCAATTAATGAGACTACGTGCAAAACAAACGTCAAAATATCAAACATCTAACATCAAACTAACTTCACGAAAAAAAAAAACATTAATTACATGCAAAAAACATTATATTTTTATTTCAAGCCAATTAGTTTGTACTTCAGTGCCACTCGGGTGCAACCTGGCCGTCAAGAGATTAGGTACCAATTCAAGAAGGTACCACTTTGCAAAAAGAACAAAAAAGGGGCACAATTCAAAAACCCAATGAAATTTTTGAAAAGAATTAACTAGTAATTCAAAGTAAATACAACCAAAACATACAACTTAAAAATAGTTAAAAAACTAAAAAAAATTTCGAGAAGATAGTGAGACCTGTGATTGGTGACACTTTTTCATATGACTACAAAATTACAACCAACAATTTCGAGACTCAAAAACTCCCAAAAACTTGATCAGAAAGTACAGTACTGAATATTAAAGCCTTAACTGTTTGATTGAAAAATTCTTATAAATTCACTTAAACTTAATTGAACATGAAAATGATCTGTTTTGAAAGGGGTGATGTGGAAAGACAACAAAAAGAACACAAAAACTGAACCGTTTCAAAAACTAGCTAATTTTTTCATAGAAATACATTGTGTCCAATTCATGAACGCATCAGTTAAAACCAAAAACAAGTATAATCTAAAATTTTAATACAGAAAATGGGGGTCACCTGACTTTAATAAGAGGTAGCTACATGTAGACATAAAGAAGAACAAAGAGGGTCAAAGTTGGAAATTTCGTTGATTTTTTTGAAAACAAATAAATTCAAAGTCATGAAGACCATTGGGTATCACCTGATGGTAATAAAAGGTTCTCTAATCCCTGCCTAGAGGAGAGTTTATGAGGCTAGTCATTAGTCGTAATATATCATACGAAGACAAGGTACATCAAATAAAGGCAAAAATCGAGATTTCTCTTGAAAATTTGAGAAAAAAATGTGGCCGTCATTAAAAATTTGAGCCATTCAATGAATGTATTACATATGTTAAATTGGGCTTCACTCCTTTTAACGCCCAGAGGATTTGTTATTAATATGATAGTTTGACAAAACACCAATAACGAACCTTAAATGTAGGCAAATATTCAAAAATCAAACAAGTCTAGAAAGCACAATTTGACTTTTCTTTTTGTAGTCCTCCCAGGTTTTGTCCCAGACCCAAACTGAGCTATGATCAGACCCAATCGAGCGGACACCCCTGTGTTCCCAGACCAAAATTACAGGGTCTGGAAAGCGGTTCGAGCGCACAATAGTCTGGACCACGGTCTGATTTCGGTCTGATCAGAGGTCAATTCGATCTGGACGGTCTGATCATAGCCTGGACCATGGTCTGTTTTCGGTCTGATCAGAGGTCAATTCGGTCTGGAAGGTCTGATCACAGTCTTTATAGTCTGGACCATGGTCTGGGTTCGGTCTGATCAGAGGTCAATTCGGTCTGGAGGTTCTGATTTCGAGTGCATTATTTTTTCAATTTTTTTGTTTTTTTATTGAGGGATGTTGGCTCTGCCAAGAAGCAACAATAAAGCAGCGTTCCGATAAGAGACTCATCTAAAGTCCAATGACTCTGATCAGAAACAAGGAGTCCAGCTGATAGCAAATGCCGGTCCCCTCAAGAGGAAACTTTGATTAACTGAAGACCACGACGTTTCTTGTGGAAAGCTGTCTAGTTTCATCCATTGAGTCAGAAATATGAACTAAGGGGTATGGTAAATAAGTTTTTTTCTCAACAGTTAGGTTTCGTTTTAATTAGCAATATTTTCAGAAGTGGCTTTTCCTTAGATAATTTTAATACCGCAAACACCAGTTTTTATGAATTGAATGTATTATAGCAAAATTAATAGATTTTATCATAATTAAAGTCTTTTTCTGATCAGACTATTTTGAGCGAACTTGAGTCTGATCATAGTCTGATTAAGGTCTGGGCAATGGTCTGAAATTGAGTCTGGACCATGGTCTGAAGATGGTCCGATCTTAGTCTGTTTATAGTCTGGATAATGGTCTGAATTTGGGTCTGATCATAAACGCACTATGTTCGGTCTGATCAGAGGACATTTTGGTCTGGAAAGTCTAATCAGAGATCATTTTGGTCTGGAAGGTCTGATCAGTGGTAACTTCGGTCTGGAAAGTCTGATCAGAGGTCATTTCAGTCTGCATAGTCTGATCATAGCTCAATTTGGGTCGGGACCTAAACCTAGGTAGTAGTCAAGTAGAATTGTTTTGTTACGAAGGTGTTTGGTTCCACTTTTTTAAAATATCATTCCTCAATTGTTCAACGGACAATTATATTATATTTTTTTTCAAAATCGCATTACTGGGGTTTTTTGATAATTGCATTTTTTTGAGAGTCAAAATCATCCATAATTCCACAAATGGGGTTTCCTCTGTTTTTCAACAGTTGAGTTTGTCCTTTTGACCGCTCTGCTTTTCTTTTCTGAATGCGAATATCCTTTTGCCATTTTCATATAAATCAACCCGCGTGGTATGTTCTAATGGCGTTGGGTTTCCAGTGCTTTGTAAAATGTCTTTTAAAATTGCCTTTCTTTTGTTGTTTACAATTTTTATTGTAAACAACATTTTGAACATTTTCAACATAGAGTGCTAGAGAGTGCCTGGCGTACTGGAACTTCACGTATTCGTACAGTTTGGCAAAAAGATTATAATGATCAAATATGATAAAATAGTTCAAATAAACCAAAACCTGTTTGTGCGTCAAACAAACTGGTTTTGGTTCATTTGAACTCTTTTTTATCATATTCGATCATTATAATCTTTTTGCAAAACTATACGATGCGGTCGTGAAACTTGGCAACCATCCATATGCAAGACAATGGGTAGTTTTCTTGGGAATCATGTGTCAACTTCGTGCCGAAATGTTTCATGTAACCATATTTGGTTCTTGAATATGGTTGCCTGGGAAAACCAACCTAGTAGAATGATTTGTTCAGTCGCTTGCTTGTGCAATTGATATTTTAACTTTCCCCATAATCTAATCTAACCTCTTCAATTGCTCATTAATACGCAAAATATTGCATAATGACACCAAGAAATTGAATCTTTCGGCTAGTAGTCTAGACTTCATTTCTCCATAGACCTATATTTTGCATTCGTTACCTGTGATTTGCATTTCACGGATTGTATTTTTTCATTCCTTGGCACCAGGCAATTTGACGTGATTTGATTATGCTCTGTTTCTGCAATTCAATGAAGTTGGCCGTTTTTCGCAAATAACTGTCATTGAATTTCAGCCTGTTAGTTACCCTGAGAAAACTTTTGTCTTTCATTCTGAGAGACTCTTGGCACATCGAAAGTTAAACTCTGAAATATCACAATTGAAAAGCACGAATTTTGAGTCTTTTGTATTTAGAAACCAACAATCAATCAACAGATTGCTCACGTTGAAGGCTGTTGCCAAATAGTTTAATGATATAATGATAATAATAGTTTTGGTTCCTACATAATTGCAGCGGACCAGCATTAGACCTACAGTAGCCTGTTCTCAGCTGCCCTTTTTCTTATTATTCCCCACATTTCAGACTATTCTTTCTAAATAGTTTGATCAAAAATGCGATTTTTATTATGAGGACATATGCTATTTACCATTCACTTCAAAACTTTACTGTCATTTTTCTCTTTCTTTTGTAGACCAATTATTTTTCACTGAAAAATGGGCAGAACTTTATTCTATTATAAAATAAACATAAGCAAGCAAAATTTTAATAAAATCCAGCTTGCAAAAATCAATAATGTTTTCTGCGGAACTTATAACAATTGACAATGGAACTTTAATGACTGTCGTCTCTGGACAACATTTAAGTCTCATGTATAGTAGTTGATTACAATGTAGTTTATGTTTTTAATCAAAATTGTTATTTCATTGCACTCAAAAGTCATTGTTTTCAATAACTTGAAGAACTACCTGAATAAAAAAATTTAAAGAGATGAAAGTTTATTCTAAAACACTGACTGCATGATAAATACCTCAATAGTTTGCAGAAAAAATTACAAGCATTTTTTTTGAAACATTCAAAAACTAAGCAAGGAAATTTAACATATTAGATGACGAACGAAATTTTCAATTTTAAATAAAAACCCTACTGGGGCACAAAATTTTAGTATTCTTGCAGGATCCTCCAAAAAAATTAATCTAGGAATATATTACATGCAAAGGTTAGTCTTGCAAGATTTTTTTAACTGAGGAGCTAAAAGTTAAATTTATTTAAGTTTATTAAGTTTTTTTTCCATTTGTGACTCCATGTAGCGGCAGCTTAATTGTTTGTGATGACGAATACTCTACACCACCCAATTCGTTTTGACGGTTCGAAATCTCTATTGATATTTTTCTTGCAGTTCGCTTTTGTAACTGTATATCAACCATGTCCTTACCGTTGCATTATTGTTTCCCTTTTGGCTATTTGCTAGTTTTATTCTTTTCCATATCGAATTAGACTGAGTTTGTCACAGGTCACATTTATTTATGTGAACCAGTTCAATCTGTTAGGGAAACAAATCGAACACAAAGATATATGTCTAAGACGTGTTTATGCAAAAATATTTTAACTTATACTTAAATTGAATTTCGCTCTTCAAATCCACGAGTTGAAAAACCAGAAGCGGTGTCGTAAGAGTTTAACTGCAGCTCAAGTAATTCGTTTCTACAGGACACAGTAACAATTAAAATACTACTAAAGAAAAATTTTCAATACAAAACACTAACACTTTACTGCTCAAAAATATTGAAAGTAGGAGATACAATAACACGTTCCTCACTGCCCAGGTCCGCCATTTTTGCACCAGTTTTTATGAGTTTTTGGAAGAAAGCCGTTTTCAGTGGTTGTATCTGTTGAGTGCTTTTTTTGTGTTACGGTTCTAGCGCTTTTCTTCCCTTATCCCGTGACTATATCTATAACTGTATCTATAACTAATACTGTGACTTAAAGTGTTTCACCTTCTCAGTTTTCCCGCTGACATATAATCCCCACCGACACAAGCTCCTCTCCAACATTCCTAGTTAACTGTTATGAAACAAAAATAAGAGAACACGCGAAGCTCTGGTAACCTTTATGATGAAAACTAATATAAAGTTATGGCGCAAAAATATATCAAAAAGACATCTTTAAAAATATTGCCGAAACAAAAAGAAGGAAAGTATAATGTCGACAAAGATGTTAAGAGACAGAGAAAAAAGTTTCCCCGAAATCATCTCGTTGATTGAAGTAAACAGCCGTTTCCTTATTACCATATTTATCCCTGAAGACAAACAAGAAAACGAGAGCATTCTGCTTTAAAATTTTCCCATGAAAAAATTATTGAGCCAAACTCAAATGATGAACGGAAAGTTGAAAATTTTTATCAATTGTTTGCTTAATATAGCGTTTTAAGGCAATTTAGGACACTAAGCTTGTGCTTTAACGTTCTATGAAGTGTCTTCAGGCTGCCAAAACAAAATTTTATTCAAAATTTATTATTTTCCACCAATTGAATGAGAAATAAACGATTCTTTCTACAAATGGAAATCGTACGCAAAATATATGAAAAAAGAAGTGAGGATAACACTTTATTCAAACAAACAGAACAACGCGCTACTGCTCATCAATGTAACGGCTCAACACTTTATGAAAACTGAACGAATACGCGGGCTGAAACCAAAACAAACAAAAACTCAGCTTTTCTAGAAAATGGATTAAGTGTCTCAGTGCTCACCCATCATTGCGCGTTCATCAGTTAAGACTTTTCTTACATGTTCATCAAAAACTGAACTTCGGTCACCAGAAAACAAGAAGTAAAAAAAGTTTGTGAAAAAACAAGAACCTGACGAGCTTTATAAGATATCCATAATAATGCTCATCATGACTTGGTTTAAGTATCTACGTAAATTAATTTTACTAGAATTAGCTTAAACTCTAAAAAATAAAATAGATGATACTTTTTGCGAAAATGTGCGAGAATAGAAAATTTCCCGAGGAACAAATTTACATAGGTCCATCATGGAAAGAACAGGTCCAATAACTCTCAGCATGGTTAAAGTCATTGCTCCATTTCAAATTCAGAATGAGTGATTGCCTTTTCAAAAATATAATGCGGAATATATAAAAACGAGGTAAATGCGCAACCAAATCGGACTCAAGCCACTTCATATTCAGCCGAACTCACAAACAAAACAGTGAGAAAGAGCTTTTACCACATAAGTAAAAGAAAAGCATGTAAATAGTACAAAATTAAACTCATTGGAGACATAGAAAACTATCAATAAAACGAGTAACCCGAGATTCACCTCAATATTCATATAATTTTTGTAGTTGTTCGTTTTCATTTTCGATCAGTCGTCACAGCAGAGACACCATCCCTTGAATCTTATCCAACAAAAAAAATTTTCCGAGGTGACCCTTCATTTCGAATTACTCCGATGATGGAGTTTGAAATCTAAAGTGCAGAAAATAAGCAAATTGATTCGAATGAATCTCAGCAAAATGAATAAGACTCATTAACGAAACAGTTTGAAACTTTGTGCATTTTTCTCTTATTGCAAAACTGTAATATCTACTGTTGAAGCCAGAGACAAACGAGAAACCAGGCAGTGGTGCTGTTGCCCGTACAAAAAAAATTTGAAGCTATTGAAACCAAACTTAACTGACTACACCAATACATTTGCAAATATCAGGCAGGTTGCAGGTTTTTTGACAGGTTTTTGAATTTTTTTCAGCTTAAAATTCTGGAAGAGGATGCTTGAAATATGGTGTGGTGTTTAGAATAAGGTGGGAAAACTTAATGAAACCATCTTATCAATTTATTTTGAGGTGTTTTTGAGTTGAGTTTACCTGCTAAATTCTTTAGTGTATGATCGTACCAGCAGTCATATCGTTCTCGAATGGACTGATCAGATATTTCGACCAAATGGATCTTGAACTAGATTAAACCAAATCCCCCGAAATGGTTTATGGAATGTGACTGTGGAATATGTTTGAGACTGTGGAATATTGTAACTAGAATTGACAGCACGTACCACAATTTAAATTGTTTTTCTAAATTAAATTTGTCTATGTGGTATTCAATTTGCTAAGGCGACACTAGTCCGTCTTCAAAACTAATTGTAACTGCCGACAAAAAACCGATATATGAATTTCAGTTAATGAAATAGTTATTTTTTATTAACTGTGGGATATTTCAAAAAATTTTCAATTAGCGAATGTTTTCTATCATAACCTAAAAATAAATACAGTCTGTTTGACCTGACCCTCCCCTTAACCTAATTTAAAAAACTTTTTCAACTTGGAGTTTAAAAAGCTAAGGTTAAATATGAAATAATTACTGATTTTATTATACGGAGGTATTTTCCCAGAAATTAATAACTGCTGGTCACTTTTGCATACAGAGGTATTCTTCAGAACTTAATAATTACTAATTACTTTTGATATCGAAGGATTTTTCAAAAACTAATAATTACCGATCACTTCTCGTACAATTGGAGTATTCAGAAATTAATGAAACAATTACTCATTCCTCTTCAAATGAATGCCCAGTATACTTTAGGTCATGTTGATTTTTTGCCAGCTTCATTAGCTGGTTTTTGTGTTGGCACTGAAAATAATTAAAAATTGTTTTTGCAGTTTCATCTACATATTATAAAGAGAATTTTTTATTATAATATCTTATATAATAACTACAACTAATATTATTGAAACCAATATTTAATTTATTTGCATGTGGTTGTCTCTTAAGGCTACGCTAGAAATATACATTAGAAATCCCTTGTCTAGTTGGGTTTGATCAGGGACGGTTTTCAGCTCACTTTTAGCGCACAAGCAATTCGATTTCAAGCAAATCTCATCTAAGATAACTTCGTACAGGGAATTTCTCTAGTGATATCAGTTAGAGGACAGCGTAGCCTTATTTGCGTTGTTTTTTTATCAAGCTGCATCTTAGAATAGAACCTTAAAATGTCTGTGCTAACCTTTACTTCAAGGTATCCATCGTGTCCGATTGCAATTTCATTAAAATGTTAATTGGGTTTTAAGTTCTTTCCATACCCCCACACTTACTAAGGCGCCCACGTTCTCTTATCTTAATAAACGGAAATCAAGTCGAGGAAGCCATTCCAACGACAGAAGTGAGGCCATACTTCCATCCCCATCCTTCCAACTAACTCAGAAGTCAATTTAGCCCTCTTAATTGTTAGTCATTCCATATATAGTTTGGGTTCCCCAGGCGAAATTCGTTTCCCAGACAATTTATTTGGGATACTAGGTGCTGGATTTATTCAATGAGATTAGGTCGCTTTTTCTCATTTAGGGTTGTGACAAAAAAATTGACTACCCATCAAAATTGAACTTAATTAATCACAAGCAACAGAATACTGAGTCGAAAACCGGGCCAGTTGAACCAAATATAAACCCAGCTCTGACTTTTGTTATGCTTATATAAGTTAAATTACTTACCTATCTTAGAATCATAGAAACAGAACACTGAAAGCTAATTTATGACTTCTCAAGGTACTGCCTAAAACAAAAGAACAAAAAAGAGATTTGCGTAAAAAAAACTCGCCTCAAAGTTAGAATTCGGTCCGCAATTCGTCCGTTGCTATGATGTTTTTGGCAATCACACGATTCGGCATATAATTCTGTAAAACTTGATTTTAAAAAAAAGTTGAAGAATTTTAAGCGTCGACTAAATTGTATTTGGTTCAGGGGTCTTTATTCTTATTGTAAAATAGCTCTCCAATCACACCCCCGCCCTTGTTCTGCTGCTTTTATCAATAATGTAGGTTGGTTGGGGGGGGGGGGGGGGGGGTTGGTAAGCTGGCTTGAAGGGGGAGTGCAGAATAGACCCTTTTTTATGAATTGAGCTCAGCAGTTTTTATTTAGGAAGCTCTTTTAACTTTTGTTGGTTATTATAAAAGCGTTATAATATAATTTTCTCATTGCATCAGCAACGAATAAAGAGACTTTTTACCATAAGATTGGAAAGAAATCATCTCAATTTGTATAAATGTCATTAAGCAGCCTATTTTTCATTAAGGACTTACAAAGAGCGTCAAAATGAGCATAACTCGAAATTGGTTCAATGCTCCATGTTATCATCATAAAGGCTCAGGTTCTTTTTTTTCATCCCATAAAGCTTTAATTTTTCCTACACCCTCAATTTGCTTTGCTGTTAGTGGCCACCAATTTAAAAGAAGAAAAGGAAAACCGCTTGAACAGAAAATTTGATCTTTTATGGATAATTGATTCTGCTGAAACAATGGAATAAACTACTGTACAATTCCTTGATTATTGTACAATCGGTAAGCTGGCTAGTGGGCAGCTTTTTCAAGCTCAAAACTTTTTGCCTTCTATGCTAAAATGTGTCATAATAAGTTTCGTCTTGTAGTTAACCGTGGATAATTAACATACCACCAAAATCATTTTGAGGAATTTGTTGGAGACTACAAGATCAACCGATTCGTTACATTTTTACTTCAACTCTATTAATGAGAAAAGGCTTGATGCGCACAATATTCCAATTGACTTTGTAATTTTTGGGAAAATTTTTATACAGTAGTTGCGCCTGCTTAGACCCCCTAACACGCTTATTCGTTAAAGTGCAAAATCATGCAACAAAATAATAGCCACATCAATATTAAGTAACATAAGTCTGCTTTATTTGTAAGAAAAAAATGCTTTACGTTACAAAATGCTTTACAAAATTTTTAAGACGCAATATAATTTTACGAGTACTAAGAAGATATATTTCAATATGTTCTATATGCAAAACGCTTGTAAACAAAAACGAGCTTGAACAAATATGTGATGTCATTTACACTGGATGCCATCATCAGAATATTATCGGGACCATTGTTCTCATAATTGTATTGAGATTATATTGAGGTCATAGTGTATAGGTCCTGTATAGTCTGAAAATTACTCATACCGCAAAATGAAGTCTGAGCAGAATAAAGTCATACTTTTGTAGCTTATAACTGGTAAATATTATAGTAGTATACACACTCTTTTTTAGTTAAGCTAGTTTGTAGGCAATTACTACAAAGCCCATTTAGCCTAGTGGTTATGACCTGCTACCCAAATTAAATGTCACAAGTACCCACGCGGGAGTTCGAATCGCATATAAAGCAAACCTTGTTGTCGGGACTTGAGCTGAACATACTTTTTTCATGCAGCAGATTTTACTTAAAAAAGAAGTCTAGCCAGTTTAATTTGGGACATGAACAGAGTACTGGCCATCTAGAAAAACAGAATGTCTCTAGTCTGAATTAGCGCTGCTTTGCTCTGCCACCAGCCTCCGGGAAACACTCTTGTTTTTTTTTAAAACAGTCCTCAAAGCTTAACCAATCTAGCCAAATTTACGAAGAAAAAAGACAGCTTCTCTCCACATAGCCTTATTATGCATAACTTAAACCAAGTTGAAGTACGTTAATAAATGCAAAAAAATGATATGAATCTTCACATAAATTGTCCTTTTTATATTTGAATATTTTAAAAGTATTGAAAAAAAAGTTCATCGTAAGGCATGTCGTTTTTAATATTAGTTAAGAAATAAGGTAAATGTAGTAGATTCGTGAAAAAGTGGGGATGAAGTTGAAAAAAGGAGAAAACTCGATTAGACCCAAATTTTTGTGGAAATTAGTGGCCATAAACAGATGAAAAGTGTCTTTATGAGACAATAGCTCACAAAAACACAGTCGAAGATTTTTAACTGTGTGTTTGACAGTCGAAAACACAGTCATCAACACAGTTAAAGATTATTAAAATGAAGCATTGAACTATTTCGATTTAGCTTCACCCCCACTCCCAGTGTTGCAAAACTTTTTGCTTATAGTTTTTACTGTATCCCGTTTCTCTCAACCATTTAGAATGATAATAATAATAATAATAATAATAATAATAATAATAATAACAATGAATTTCACTAAACTTGGTTTTGCCAAGCTTAGTAAGTCCCTAACGGGGCTTGAATTCGATTTCCCTCAAACACTGTCCATCCATATGGGTATGATTTGTAATTAAAATTCTTCTCAGCTAAATCAAATAGATATTCTTTGACTTCTCTTTTGAATTTGGGAGGACTTGAAAATGGGTTACAGTTGGGAAAATCACGCGCCAGTGACATCGAATTGTTGAAGTTTGCAACTCGGTAGAAAAAATTAGATCGGCAACGCTGGCGATTACATTCTTTTGAGTAGAAAAATATTTTCTCTTTTGATCGTGTTTTCGGATATCCATTCTTTATTTGCCAAAATTGCTCTGCCTCAAGTGGAAGTTTTCTGGTCAAAATTCTGTTTAAAACTACGAGATCCAAAAAGACAATATGATATGTGATCGGAAGTAAATTTACTGATCGAAGACAATCATTGTGTTCTTTATCAGTAAAATGACTGTTTGATTGTATCCATTTTAAACTTTTTCTCTGAAGCCTTTCCATTTGCCTGACGATAATTTTACTGGCATACCAAACATTTGATCCATAAAACAAGATCGATATTATGTAAGTTTTGACTAGGTTGCATTTGACTGACAATTTTGTTTCACTTGGAATTGTTCTCTTTAGATAAGCAAGCATCTGATTTGTTTTTTGTAGAACAAAACTTAAGTGATGATCCCATGATAAATTTTCTGAAAAATATATGCCCAAGTCTTTGAAGTGTGTTTCCTGTGAGATGGCTTCATTGCTGGGAAGACGCAAAATTTGCTTGTTTTGGTTTTTACTTAATGAAAATTGCACGTTTTTAAACTTATCGAAATTGAAATTTAACCGATTCTCCTTGCTCCAAACAATAGCATTTTCAATATCTTTTTCCAGCTGTATTCTATTGTCTACAGTGCTGACGATTTTTGTGTCATCCGCGTATAAATAGCACTCATTGACAATTATTTCGGGTAGGTCATTTATATAAACGGAAAAAAGAAACACTGTAAAAATTGACCCTTGAGGCCCTCCGCTGGTGATTGGTCAAAAGTCCGATTTTCCGCAAGATATTACAACTCTCTGCTGTCGATCAGCTAAATATGACGCGAAAAACCTCAAGAAAGCACTGTCAAATCCCATTCGACATAATTTTAAAAGTATGATATTATAATTGATGGTATCAAAGGCCTTTGCTATGTCTAGATACACTGTGTCATTGGCATTTTGTTCGCTTCAAGTAATAAAGCAATAAGTTTTTTGTAATGTTCTTCACTCTTTGCCTTGTACCTTTTGCTTTTAATAATTTTCCTGAATTTCTCCATAAAGATGTAGAAATGAAGTAATTTTTTGATATTGGTACAATCTCAACTCATGGTTGAGTACTCATGGTTGAGTACTTTCTCAACTCAGTTTCATGTAAAGACAATTGCTAGGGACACTTGAGTACTTTACAGCGTCAAGTGGATTTTTGAAGTACTGTCTTTTAAGTCTTTTAATTGATTTTCATCTTATTTTGAACAAAAAATGGCCTAATTGAGTTTTCGCCTTATATCCAATAATATCCAAGGTCGGCTAAATTCTACAGCCTACATTTTCGTTTGTTTCTAATTTTCTTTAATAAATTGCATGGCTTGATTGATTACAAACACCTGTGTCACACTTGCGCACGCACGTGAATGAGTATATTTTGACGTTATTAGCCTATTTTATTTCCTGTCCATCAATTTAATGCCTGTCAAAGTTGAGCTCATGTTTTGAAAAATTATATCAACAATTCCACTTCTCAAATGCTTCATGCTTGGTGGCTATGTCCTAAATGGATCTCGTACAACTTGTAGAAAGTATTTTGATTTTCTCAACTTGTAAATTATAAGAACAAATTGGGCTCGCATTGAGAAATGGTCCTTTCAGTAACAGGAGTCAATTTTTAGGGTTTTCATGTGGAATTACTTGACGCTGAAAAATACTTATTTTTCGTTAGATTATTAGTTAGATATGACAATTGTTTTTTTATAGTTTTTGCAACAATATTTTTTTCATTATGCGAAATGTAACAGTGGCCAAATTTGCCATTTAGTTCAAAATTGTTATCTTTCCTCTCAACTTAGCATTATTGATTGATGCTAAAAATTGTCAAAATGGATTCCATTTTGCCCCTATAGTAGTCAATTGAGAGCAGAATATCTGACAAAGATTATTTAAAGTTCCGTGAGTTTGAATCGTGCTATAATGTCATAAACCCAGTCTTCAAAATATCCATAAACACAGGCCAGACTTATTAAAAATCCTTCTAGGTTTACTGCTACGCTCTACCCTCAGAAAAAGTGATAAATATGGAAGGCTGTTAATCTCTGAGGGACTATTACAGTGATGCATTCGAATACCTTACCAACTGCAAATCCATTAAATGCGTATTACGAAATGAAACGTGTCTGAATGTTGCTTAAAAAAATGTTAATGTTTTTCAAAGAAGTTAAAAGTATAGATCTCATCTATTTCCAACTTCTCTCACGTTTTGATGTTAGAGTTGGGCTGCACATATCTGCAAAAAAATACTTGCTTTCGATTCCAAGCATGTTTTTTTAAACAAGTAAATTGAAAATATAACCCAGGGTTAAATATTACAAGTTTAAAATCTTATATGCAAAATTAGTACAATTTTAAAAATCAAAATTAGTGGTTCCGTTCTTTTAAAGGTAAAAATAACTTCTGAAGCCACCAACGTTCCTTTTCAACGGTACAAGTTTGAATTGTTGGAGCAGATGCTGTTTTAACATGCGTTTAAACTGTGAGCGTGATCTGATAGTCCGGACATAACGCGGAAGTTTATTCCATTTTGGATGCTTCTAAGAGAAGCAATTACTGTAAACTTGTGTCTTTTTGTTTTTATGCAAAGTTTTCGCTTGACCGATTTTGGACTTTTCGAGAGACGTTTACGCCCGTGAACTTAGCGTTTTGCGTGACATAACGTTCCCTCTCAGTCATAATTTCAAGCAGCTGAACTCAATTGGCGACAATTTAATACTAAAGGTCAAATGATAAGTGCGCCAAAACTGGTGCCAGTTTTTTTACTTTAAATCTTAATTGGGGTATATAAAGTCGATTACGATTGTATGTTCTTGTACTTTTGACTGCTTTGTCCTTTGGCTTAGCTAACTTCATAAAGAGTATATTGCGTCAAGTCAAAAGAAAGCTTCAATGTACTAATTTTAAATAAAGTTTGGCAAAATTTGTAACTGAAGAACAAAATTTCAATAGTGCAAGCGTTTCCGAAAACAACAATTAAAGTCTCTTCGAACAGTGCGTAGCCATGCAAAATGACACTCAATAACAATCTTAACAAAAAAATATTTTTGCCTCGCGAAAGTCAATTGGTGAACTTCATTCAATTGCAGTTAGCTTAATTAAAGTAACAGTTAGATAATGCTCATGGAAAAATTATTTGAAAAGATGTGTCGTACAACTGTCTAGCATGACACTTAGATTTGAAAATGATTTGCTTAGTTGAAAAAAGTCAAAATTTTTTAAATCATTTCTTTCCAAAGTCTCTCACATTTTAATGATAGAGCTGGACTGCACAGATCTGAAAAATATGCTTGCTTTCAGTTACAATTAAACTGATTTCAAACATTTTATGAACAAATCGTTAACATAATTAACCTAATCAAATCGTTAAACAGCTAAATAGTCTTAACAGCATAAATTTTTTTAATATTACTAAGGCATTAAGACATTTCTGTTTGCACTTTGGCTCTTTTTGTTATAGTTAAAATCAGGTATAATAAATCTGCCAACCTTTGTTTAAATACTACATTATATTCTGCTGACTTGTGATGATGGTGTCTTTAGTTTCTTTCTATTTTTTTCAACCAATAATCTGTTAACGCATTTGGTTATTAATTGCTCTCAAAGCGAAGCAATTACTGTAATCTTGTGTCTTTTTGTTTTTATGCAAAGTTTTTGCTTGACCGATTTGACTTTTCGAGTGAATTTTACGCCCGTGGCTTACAAGTTTTTCGTGACATAAGGTTCTCAGTCGTAACTTCAAGCAGCTGAAATCAGTTGGCGACAATTTAATAGTAAAGGTCAATTGATAAGTGCGCCAAAACTGGTGCCAGTTTTTTACTTTAAATCTTAATTGGGGTATATATTAACCTCTAATGAGGTTAATTGAAGCCCCTAGAGATTCTTAGTGGCATTTGGGCTACACCCCTCCTCTTCCACTGAAGCAGGCTGCAATTGATTAGAGCTCACACTAGCCGTTCGAGAGCAATTTTTCCGACGTAAGTCGATTACGATTGTATGTTTTTGTAATTTTGACTGCTTTGTCCTTTGGCTTAGCTAACTTCATAAAGAGTATATTGCGTCAAGTCAAAAGAAAGCTTCAATGTACTAATTTTAAATACAATTTGGCAAAATTTGTAACTAAAGAACCAAATTTCAATAGTGAAAACGTTTCCGAAAACAACAATTAAAGTCTATTCGAACAGTCCGTAGCCATGCCAAATGACAATCAATAATAATCTTACCAAAAAAATTTTTTTTTGCCTTGTGAAAATCTATTGGTGAACTTCACTCAATTGCAGTTAATTTAATTAAAATAACAGTTAGATAATGCTCCTGGAGAAATAATTTGAAAAGATGTGTCGTACAACTGTCTAACATGACATTTAGAGTTAAAAATGTTTTGCATAGTTTAAAAAAATTAAAATTATTTTCCACTTTTCTTTCCGGATTCTCTCACATTTTAATGTTAGAGTTGGATTGCACAGATCTGCAAGAGATACTTGCTTTCGGTTACATGCAAGTACACTGATTTCAAACGTTTTATGACTAAGCTGTTAACATAACCAAACTAATCAAATCTTTAAACAGTTAAATAGTCTTAACAGCATAAAATTTATTAATATTACTAAGGCTTTAAGACATTTCTGCTTGCACTTTTGTTCTTTTTGTTATAGGCAAAATCAGATATAATAAATCTGGGCATTTATTTCCTTTTTATTTTTTTTCAATCAATAAACTGTTACCGCATTTGGTTGTTAATTGCTTTCAAAGCGAAGCAATTACTGTAAACTTGTGTTTCTGTTTGTTTTCATGCAAAGTTTTGCTTGTCCGATTTTTGACTTTTCGAGTGATTTTTGCGCCCGTGACTTACGCGTTTTGCGTGACATAAAGTTCTCTCAGTAATAATTTCAAGCAGCTGAACTCAGTTGGCGATAAATTAATACTAAAGGTCAATTGATAAATGCGCCAAATCTGGTGCCAGTTTTTCACTTTAAAACTTAATTGGGGTATATATTAACCTCTAATGAGGTTAATTGAAGCCCCCTAGATTTTCTTAGTGGCATTCGGGCTACACCCCTCCCTCTCAACTGAAGCAGGCTGCAATTGATTAGAGCTCCCACTAGCCGCTCGAGAGCAATTCCTCCGACGTAAGTCGATTGCCTTTGTATGTTTATGTACTTTTGACTGCTTTGTCTTTTGGCTCAGCTAACTTCGTAAAAATACATTGCTTCAAGTCAAATGAAAGCTTCAAAGTACTAATTTTGAATAAAGTTCGGCAAAAATTGTAACTAAAGAACAAAATGTCAATAGTGAAAGCATTACCAAAAGCAACAATTAAAGTCTCTTCGAACAGTGCGTAGCCATGCAAAATGACACTCAATAACAATCTTAACGAAAAACTTTTTTTGCCTCGCGAAAGTCAATTGGTGAACTTCATTCAATTGCAGTTAGCTTAATTAAAGTAACAGTTAGATAATGCTCCTGGAAAATTATTTTTGAAAAGATGTGTCGTACAACTGTCTAACATGACATGATATTTAGAGTTGAAAATGTTTTGCATAGTTTAAGAAAAATTAAAATTATTTAACACTTTTCTTTCTGAATTCTCTCACATTTTAATGTTAGAGCTGGATTTCACAGATCTGCAAGAGATACTTGCTTTCGGTTACATGCAAGTAAACTGTTTTCAAACATTTTATGACCAAATCGTTAACATAATCAACCTAATCAAATTGCTAAACAGTTGAATAGTCTTAACAGCATAAAATTTATTAATGTTACTAAGGCCTTAAGACATTTCTGTTTGCACTTTGGCTCCTTTCTTATAGGCAAAATCAGATATAATAAACCTGCCAGTTTTTGTTTAAATACTACATTATTTGTTGCTGACTTGAGATGATGGGGTCTTTAGTTCTTTTTGTATTTTTTTTCAATCAATAATCTGTTACCGCATTTGGTTATTAATTGCTCTCAAAGAGAAGCAATTACTGTAAACTTGTGTGTCTTTTTGTTCTTATCCAAAGTTTTCGCTTGACCGAATTTTGACTTTTCGAGTGACTTTTACGCCCGTGGCTTACAAGTTTTTCGTGATGAAAAGTTCTCTCTCAGTCATAACTTCAAGCAGCTGAACTCAGTTGGCGACAATTTAATACTAAAGGTCAAATGATAAGTGCGCCAAAACACCCAAAACAAATGACAGTAGGAAATCAGAGAAATCTTTTGTGAGTAGAATGAGCCGCATTAAAAAGTTGAAAGCAATCAAAGTTCGTGAAAGTGGTTTTAAAAATCACGTTTTCTAAACCTTTTCCAGATAAGTATTATTCCAACATTTTTGTTTAAAAACCAGACGATTAAAAGAATACAAACACATGACTTATTCGTTTTCAGGAATCCCAGAAGTTGAAGTAAAAAATGAAATTGGCTCCTTTTCAGGAAAGTGACAGGTTAAGTATTGACCGACAGCAACATCCGTTTCACAACAAGACTGTGTAGTATGAAAAGCAGCTGAAATTCAAATTCATAAAAATGCATTTCTCCTAAGGAGTTTGTATACACTAATTATGATCAAAATCCCATTTTCATTTGGAGATGAGCTCTTAGTTGGAGAGAAATTTTTAAATTGGAGATGAATTCTTGATACTATCAAATTTACCAATTATTGACCAGCTAATTGCTCTAAAAATAATTGTGCCCATGATTTGTTTAAATAGATATTTAACTATAAAAAATTATAGTCATCAAAACGGTCGCATAATTTTTTAAAATCTTTATAGAATTCTTAAATTTTATTTCGTGCCATCAGCAGCACAACCAAAGTTCACATAAGGTAGAGTGTTTCAATTTTTATTGGTTGAAATTGATATGACCTTGAACTACGGTGGTTTTGGCACAGCATCGTATCGAATCGTGCATGACAAAAAATCAATTCTCTGCGAATTAGTTGTAACTCGTGTTGAGGCCAACGACGAAAAAACTACAATATTTCGTAAGAAATTGTAAATTTTGTCGTTTTGTCGTCGTTTTCTTCGTTTTCATTAGTTCCTTTGAACTTTGGCTCTTTTTGTTATAGTTAAAATCAGGTATAATAAATCTGCCAACTTTTGTTTAAATACTACATTATTTGCTGCTGACATGAGATGATGGTGCCTTTAGTTCCTTTCTATTTTTTTCAACCAATAATCTGTTACCGTATTTGGTTATTAATTGCTCTCAAAGCGAAGCAATTACTGTAAACTTGTGTCTTTTTGTTTTTATGCAAAGTTTTTGCTTGACCGAATTTTGACTTTTCGAGTGAATTTTACGCCCGTGGCTTACAAGTTTTTCGTGACATAAAGTTCTCTCTCAGTCATAACTTCAAGCAGCTGAACTCAGTTTTCGACAATTCAATACTAAAGGTCAAATGATAAGTGCGCCAAAACTGGTGCCAGTTTTTTACTTTAAATCTTAATTGGGGTATATATTAACCTCTAATGAGGTTAATTGAAGCCCCTAAAGATTCTTAGTGGCATTTGGGCTACACCCCTCCTCTTCCACCGAAGCAGGCTTCAATTGATTAGAGCTCACACTAGCCGTTCGAGAGCAATTTTTCCGACGTAAGAGTCGATTACGATTGTATGTTTTTGTAATTTTGACTGCTTTGTCCTTTGGTTTAGCTAACTTCATAAAGAGTATATTGCATCAAGTCAAAAGAAAGCTTCAATGTACTAATATTAAATAAAGTTTGGCAAAATTTGTAACAAAAGAACAAAATTTCAATAGTGAAAGCGTTTCCGAAAACAACAATTAAAGTCTATTCGAACAGTCCGTAGCCATGCGAAATGACACTCAATAATAATCTTACCAAAAATTTTTTTTTGCCTTGTGAAAATCTATTGGTGAACCTCATTGAATTGCAGTTAATTTAATTAAAATAACAGTTAGATAACGCTCCTGGAGAAATAATTTGAAAAGATGTGTCGTACAACTGTCTAACATGACATTTAGAGTTGAAAATGTTTTGAATAGTTTAAGAAAATTAAAATTATTTACCACTTTTCTTTTCGAATTCTCTCACCTTTTAATGTTAGAGCTGGATCGCACAGATCTGCAAGAGATACTTGCTTTCGGTTACATGCAAGTGAACTGATTTCAAACATTTTTTGACTAAGTTGTTAACATAACCAAACTAATCAAATCTTTAAACAGTTAAATAGTCTTAACAGCATAAAATTTATTAATAATACTAAGGCTTTAAGACATTTCTGCTTGCACTTTTGTTCTTTTTGTTATAAGTAAAATCAGATATAATAAATCTGCCACCTTTTGTTTAATTACTGCATTGTTTGCTGCTGACTTGAGATGATGGGGCCTTTATTACCTTTTTATTTTTTTTCAATCAATAAACTGTTACCGCATTTGGTTGTTAATTGCTCTCAAAGCGAAGCAATTACTGTAAACTTGTGTTTCTGTTTGTTTTCATGCAACGTTTTGCTTGTCCAATTTTTGACTTTTCGAGTGATTTTTGCGCCCGTGATTTACGCGTTTTGCGTGACATAAAGTTCTCTCAATAATAATTTCAAGCAGCTGAACTCAGTTGGCGATAAATTAATACTAAAGGTCAATTGACAAATGCGCCAAATCTGGTGCCAGTTTTTCACTTTAAAACTTAATTGGGGTATATATTAACCTCTAATGAGGTTAATTGAAGCCCCCTAGATTTTCTTAGTGGCATTCGGGCTACACCCCTCCCTCTCGACTGAAGCAGGCTGCAATTGATTAGAGCTCCCACTAGCCGTTCGAGAGCAATTCCTCCGACGTAAGTCGATTGCGTTTGTATGTTTTTGTACTTTTGACTGCTTTGTCTTTTGGCTCAGCTAACTTCATAAAAAGTACATTGCTTCAAGTCAAATGAAAGCTTCAAAGTACTAATTTTGAATAAAGTTTGGCAAAAATTGTAACTAGAGAACAAAATATCAATAGTGAAAGCATTACCAAAAGCAACAATTAAAGTCTCTTCGAACAGTGCGTAGCCATGCAAAATGACACTCAATAACAATCTTAACAAAAATTTTTTTTTGCCTCGCGAAAGTCAATTGGTGAACTTCATTCAATTGCAGTTAGCTTAATTAAAGTAACAGTTAGATAATGCTCCTGGAAAATTATTTTTGAAAAGATGTGTCGTACAACTGTCTAACATGACATGACATTAAGAATTGAAAATGTTTTGCATAGTTTAAGAAAAATTAAAATTATTTAACACTTTTCTTTCCGAATTCTCTCACATTTTAATGTTAGAGCTGGACTTCACAGATCTGCAAGAGATACTTGCTTTCGGTTACATGCAAGTAAACTGTTTTCAAACATTTTATGACCAAATCGTTAACATAATTAACCTAATCAAATTGCTAAACAGTTAAATAGTCTTAACAGCATAAAATTTATTAATATTACTAAGGCCTTAAGACATTTCTGTTTGCACTTTGGCTCTTTTTGTTATAGGCAAAATCAGATACAATAAATCTGCCAGTTTTTGTTTAAATACTACATTATTTGTTGCTGACTTGAGATGATGGGGCCTTTAGTTCTTTTTGTATTTTTTCTCAATCAATAATCTGTTACCGCATTTGGTTATTAATTGCTCTCAAAGAGAAGCAATTACTGTAAACTTGTGTGTCTTTTAGTTCTTATCCAAAGTTTTCGCTTGACCGATTTTTGACTTTTCGAGTGACTTTTACGCCCGTGGCTTACAAGTTTTTCGTGACATAAAGTTCTCTCTCAGTCATAACTTCAAGCAGCTGAACTCAGTTGGCCACAATTTAATACTAAAGGTCAAATGATAAGTGCGCCAAAACACGCAAAACAAATGACAGTAGGAAATCAGAGAAATCTTTTATGAGTAGAATGAGCCGCATTAAAAAGCAATCAAAGTTCGTGAAAGTGGTTTTAAAAATCACGTTTCATAAACCTTTTCTGGATAAATATTATTCCAACATTTTTGTTTAAAAACCAGACGATTAAAAGAATACAAACACATGACTTATTCGTTTTCAGGAGTCCCAGAAGTTGAAGTAAAAAATGAAATTGGGTCTTTTTCAGGAAAGTGACAGGTTAAGTATTGACCGACAGCAACATCCGTTTCACAACAAGACTGTGTAGTATGAAAAGCAGCTGAAATTCAAATTCATAAAAATGCATTTCTCCTAAGGAGTTTGTATACACTAATTATGATCAAAATCCCATTTTCATTTGGAGATGAGCTCTTAGTTGGAGAGGAATTTTTAAATTGGAGATGAATTCTTGATACTATCAAATTTACCAATTATTGACCAGCTAATTGCTCTAAAAATAATTGTGCCTATGATTTGTTTAAATAGATATTTAACTATAAAAAATTATAGTCATCAAAACGGTCGCATAATTTTTTAAAATCTTTATAGAATTCTTAAATTTTATTTCGTGCCATCAGCAACACAGCCAAAACCCACATAAGGTAGAATTTTTCAAATTTTATTGTCTGAAATTGATATGACCTTGAATGACGGTGGTTTTGGCACAGCATCGTATCGAATCGTGCATGACAAAAAATCAATTCTCTGAGAATTAGTTGTAACTCGTGTTGAGGCCAACGACGAAAACACTACAATATTTCGTATGAAAACGTAGTTTTCGTCGTTTTGTCGTCGTTTTTTTCGTTTTCATTAGTTTCCGTCGTTTAAGTTGTCTTTTAATTGTAAGAAATGATTGTTTCTTTGTCCTTTTCTGTCGTTTCTTACGTCGTATTTTTCAAAAGAAATTGTCGTTTTTTATTGTTTTTTCGTTGTTTAATTGCTCTTGAACTAGTTTTTCTCTACTCAGATCGTTTTGGCATATCATTTGGCCTGATAGCGCAGTGATCAGTGCATCAAGTAATGTATTGGGAGTTCAATGGTTCGAATCCCAGCAGTGATCACGTTTTTTCGTCGTTTTTTGAAAAAGCGATCATTTCCTACATAAAAATAACGACGAAATAACAAACAAAACGACGATTACCACGTAAGGGCTTTGATCGTTTTTTGTCTAATGAAAACGATTATAAAACGACGATTTCTTACAAGTGAAAAACAAATTTCCATAACACGGAAATTAGACAATCTCAAATTTGTACATTTTCCGATGGGATCCATTATATATGAGCGGCTCGAAGATTGTGTTCTTAACAATTTGAAGCAGTACTGATCTAAAATTGTAACTGACCTTCTTTTTCTCTAACACATTCTTGGCTCTCTGTAAACACTTGAGAATTTTTCAATTTAGAAAACTTTTTCCAAGATGAGCAAGATGAATTACAATGATATTAAAGTTATCTTTCCCGGAAAAATTATTTGTAGATTTTGAATAGCTTGAAGAGAAGAATAGAACTTGAATAGTTTAACGGCAGTTTCTTCGACGAAGCCGCAAAACCTCATTTGAGATGAAAGTTTTTTTAACAATTAAGATTAACAACCGTGTACATATTCAGATATCTATTTGGACTTGAGTGCTTTCAATTTTCCAGCAGCTTGCTATCAGGCCAACAGCTTGTTTTTGGTTGAGCCCTTGTTTTAGACCTTATCCACTTAATATTGTAACAGTTTCCTCAAAATTTTTTAATTTCAATTTGATCCTAAAAGCAATCTGCCATAAGCTTATATATAATTTTTGAAACAGAAATGAAAATTTAGAGCTTCATAACTGTGCAATCAGCTCATTGTTACATTTGAAAAACGATAGCTTTCGCTTTTACTGGCAGCAGATAAAAATTACTTCTAAGCATCCATTTTCCAAATAAATATTATGTTTTTATGACCTGATAAATGTTATAAACAGATTTATTCAAAATTGATTGAAAGAAGCTAAAAAAATACCTCAAAGGAACTGATAAGTTGTTTAATCAGGGGACACACGTCCACAATTCACGTAAAGCGCAATTATTATCGTGTGAGTACTGATATTCTTTTACATTATGACAATTTCGTACAGATTTTTATTGGTCCCATTATCGATAAAATAGTCAATTCACAGTAAAAAAAACTGTAGTTGAACTGCCCTTATCTTTTAAAATACACTATAAGATCTAATGGCTATAAAAGTTATATTTAACATATAATAACAAAGTTATATTTAATATGTTTTCCGCGTTTTTGAGATTATTCAGCTTTATTGGAAAAAAACTAAAACTAAACACGTACATAATTGCTGATATTTAGTTTTTGCTTTTAAAAACTCAACCAAACAAAATTCTTTTGTAGTAATACCACTCATTTTTTATCCGTTGAACTTTTTTGTGTATCTGGATTCTGTTTGTCTAAGTCGACTTATTTTTTTCAAAGAAAACAGAGTAGATTCTCTACAGAAAAAGACCACACAAGAAATTTGAAAAATTTATAGAATTATATAAGCTTTTGAAAACAAATGTTCTTATAGCAACAATGGCAAGGAAAGAGTGCTTGAAAAAATGCTAATCCCTAATCTTAGTTTCGCAACTAATCCCAATTTGTAATAATAATTTAACGTAATCGCAGCGGAACAGCATTAGGCCTACAGTAGCTTGTTTTCAGCTGCCCTTTTTCTTATTATTTCCAACATATCAGACTGATCTTTTTATGAGCAGCATTGCTCTTTTTTGGTGACTATAGCCACTTTTTTTGCGTCTGAAATTTTCACGTGGTACCATCATTGCAGCCAACATTGGTCAGGCTATGGTCAACCGGAAGCTTTGGTTAAGTAAGGAACCATCCTCACAGAGACAGCTTCACGGAACGGAAGCATGGGGATTGAACTCTCAATCATTGGCGTGTGAACCACACACCTTACCTCTCGGCTATCACGCCACATAAAATTTATTACATCGTTAAGTTTGAAATTCAATGCGGCTGTTGTTGAAACGAGAGTCGTTTGTTTGAAATTTGAATCAATGCTATGATTTCCTTTCATTAAAAGGTCAGCTAAGCTGACTTCTTGTTCTAAAGAAATTTTTTCATGAGAGTTCTCAATTTTAAAAGAGAGGTTGGAACAAGAAAACCGTACAGCATTGGAATACTTTATTTTGTCTTCTGAGATATTTTTTGCTCTATCCAATCTGTTTGTTTTAAAAGAGAACTAATATGTTGTTTTTGAATAAAAGGTGATAATGACCAGATATAACGAATTACAAATAGTTCTTTTAAATTTGTAAAAAATTTCACGCAATTAAACAGTTTGAAATTAAATTTGTAACAATTAAACGCACAAATTTATTTCAACACCAAATATAAGTCAATTGCTCTTTGAAACAATTTTTTCTCCAGAGCTATAGAATCTGGATATCCAATCCAATTATTAACAATCCTGAATTTCCAACACAAATTTAGAAATTCCAAACTTATCATAACTTATGTTACGAGAGCCTATCATGGTGAGACTTTAATTTCAGTTAAGGTTACCAAACTTTAAGACATTATTTATCTCAATTGATACGTTTATTCTCCAACTATTCATTTATTAATTTGTCCAATTATATAATCCCACACGCCTAGCATTGTGACTATATCTGTCATTGGAATTCACGTGTTACTTTTTTATATGTGAACTGGACGAGGGAGATTGCGGAAACGGCCTCTTATGTTTAATGAAGAGCAAAAAAGGAGGATTCCACACATTTAGTGACAGCCAAAATGAAATTGCGTTAATGGTTGCACCGCAAAAGGACTGTTGCGTACTAAGGACTGTTGTACAAAAAGACTGTTCTACTAAGGAAATCAAACCGATAACAATAAGGGCTTGATGTGAAAGAAAGGTAGATTTGATGCGGTTTACAATTCGAATGGACTTTTGAATGATTTGCTCATTGTCCCAGTGAAACCTTCACCTTTCCCCCGTGCAACGCTGTTAAAGTCCGGAAAGGCCAATTATCTCAAGATATTACAACCGGAATCGCATAAGCAAAGCTGTCTAAGTGTTCTAAAAGGGCAAAAAGGTGTTGAAAGAACTGAAATTAGATTATGTCATTACGTCATTTTTTGTAAGTTATGTCATTGTTTGCTGCTTTGACAATCACGGAAGACAGGTTTTAAAAATAAAATCTTACCTGGTCTACATAGCTACAGAATTTTTTATGCTCACTGCACAAAAACTGGTCGCAAAAAATCCACAATTTGAAATTTCTGAAATGTTTGATGAAAATTTCAAAAATACGAAAAAGATCATAGAAATTGTTAACCAATCTATCTATCTAAGGGGCAAAAAAGACACTGGTACATTACGTGAACAAGGTCCGAAAAGACTAATTTCGTCCGCATTTACATTTTACATAACCATTTTCTATAATTGAATTTAGTTACTCAAAAAGTGGAAATAGGTAACTTATATCATATTAAAAGGCTTAGAGTATTCAGAGATAAACCCAATTCCAGCATTTCGATCATGTAGTTAACTGAGAATTTATTGCCCTATTTTTATTAGTAACTACTTGAGTCCAAATTCAAAGACTTAAATGTTCTTGTGTGCAGTGCCACGGATAATTGCAAAAATTATAATTGTCTAATTAAACCACAATTAGTATATCGAAAATTAAACACCAATAAGGCTTTCCTTCATTTTGGTGTAAATGACAAAATATCTGTTATTCGATACATCAACAGTGGAAAAAGGTGACTCATGGTGACCCATGGCTAGGCAATTGGTTGCAAAGTAATGTCCCAACTTTTCAAGCTAGCCCAAAAAAATATCATCGTGGAATATAGTTGCGTATTTTTCCAATTTTGAAGTGAAATTGAACAAAAGTTGTGAGAGTTAAAATATTCAGTTCTTTTCTTAAAGATATTTTTAGTTTTTTTACAGATCTTTTGAAATGTTCATAAAATTTTTAGAGTTGTAACGAATTTTCCATGAAATATTGACAATTAAAGAACAAACCGCTGAAAGAATTGTCTATAGTAAAACTTTTTTGTATTTTCAGGTTTTCATACACGCATACAACTATCACCTTAAAACATGAGTGGTAAGAAAAATAGTGATAAAGTGAAAAATTACTCGAGAAATCCAACATTAGCCACATTTCATAGAAAATCCGTCACAACTCTAAAAATTTTATGAATATTTTAAAAGATCTGTGAATATCTTTAAAAAATAACTGTAAAAAAGAACTGAAATATTGCGAAACGAAAGGAAGCGCGTATTTATTGCTTGGTGGGTACACTTTCCTGATTTAACAGATTTATTAATATAAACAGCTGTTCAAACTGTTTACGCACTAGATATGTTCTTATTTGATAGACCTCCTCTATTTTTAATTTCAGATTATGCTTTCCATGCTTAGTTCTGGTATGGATTGATTAATTACCAACACCTGTATTTTGCTTGCCTGCCTGTACGCGTGAAACTATTTTCACCTCAATGGACCGTTTTTTTCCTTTCCCTTTTTTATTCGGCTCACCAAAAGTATAGATTTTTTGGCAAAATTTATCAACAGTTCTGTACGTCAACCTCTATCCCCATCCATGCTTTAGATTTCTCCTGAACAAAACAATTAAATCCCAAGTCAACCCGGCCAATAACCAAGTGTACACTAGAACTATGCGAGTATAAATCTAGTTGCAAATCAGTTCCTTTCATGTCTGTAACTTTTGGCTTATCAGTCTTGGATCCAGTCTCATTTTTTAACTGTAGGACTTCAGTGAACTCAAAGACAAAAAACTTCCACATACGGGTACCAAACCACAGATCCAGACATGTAATTTTCCATTACTGATTTACATTTGTGGTTTGGAAGGGAAACTATTGTTCGTTTTGTCAACTCTCAATTGCTTTTTACGTTATCAGAACCTTCCATGATCCTTTAAGAAAGATGGAATGGCAATTTCAAAGGCTTATGCGGAATACTGCATAAATTTTAAAAAGAAAATTTTGGGTGCGTCAGATTAAACTCCAGGTAAAATTAAATTTACCTGTTCAAAAATTTTTTAGTGGTTCAAAATACGATTCATAAGAAACGCTTTGTATGTTTTATTTCAAATATTGTTATGTAGTAAGCATTATTAAGCAGTTCTGCACTTGGCCCAAGTCTGACCATTGTAAAATCAGACTGAACACAAGTCTGACAAGTCAAAAAAGTGACATGAATCAGTCTATGATTCAGTAATGACGAGGAATTGCATTTATACAGGGCCCATTACTGAAACGCACTTGGAGTACGGTACGGAAAACATTATCAAATGTTTCAAGCATTTCTAAATATTATTAAATTTTTGTTTCATTTTTTGGATTGATTACTTCTTTTCTTTGAAGAAATATGCTAAATATTGTCAACCTATCTCGTGGTCGTTTTTGACGCCTTCAGTTAAATGGGCGCGTAGAGTATCTGACAAACGCAATAACTTGGGTGTCCTCGAATTTTTATTATACTATTATGCCATAATTTTAACCTTCCCGAAGGCCGGGAATTATACGGAAAAGACGTATCTAAATTCATTGCAAAGCTACCATTACCTCGTTTCTACCCCGAGCAAAAGTGATAAAAGAAAGGAGAATGTTAATCTCTGAGGAATAATGATAGTGCTTTAATCATAATACTTTCGACTTGAGCTCCATTAATTGCGTATTAGGGTATGAAAGCTTTTAAAAAGATCCCGAATGATGAAAGATGAAATTATTCGGACAATCTTCGGCAGACAGTGTTTTTATCTTTACATCAATGTTAATAAAAAAATTTTAATTTAAAAAAAACAATTGAATTTTTCATGGCTCTTAAATTCAACTCAGTTGTTCCTGAACAAGGCAAGTTTTAATGATGAAGTGGGAAAATTTTTCCATCTCAACCTTAAGCTTATGATGTTAAAAAAAATTTTGACAACATGTTGAAAACAGAAGTTTGTTGAAACCTTGAATGCAGAAAATTTGTGAATCAGTAGGAACTATTGGTGTAGTTAGCTTAAGGGACTTGAAGGTTGTCTGGAAATTACAACTTGCTCCCGCAAAATCTGTTTAGTTGCGCAAAACACCAATCAAGTTTTAAAAGATTTGAGATGCATTTTTTAAAATTGGTTGAGAATGAGTCTGATCAGGTGTCACTTTGGTCTGGAATGTCTGACTATAGTCTGTTTATAGTTTGGACAACGGTCTGAATTTGGGTCTGACCATATGCGCACTGTAGTCCAGGAGCATGGTCTGGATACGGTCTGATCAGAGGTCATTTTGATCTGCAAAATCTGTTCAGAGGTCATTTCGGTCTGGAAAGTCTGATCAGAGGTCATTTCGGTCTGGAAAGTCTGATCATAGCTCAATTTCGGTCTGGATCTCAACCTGAGTGTCGGATTTTGATTTAAAAAGCTCAAGAGAGTTAAAAGTATATCATAATCAAATCAATCATACTATTTTCAATTCTTCTTAATTTTTTTAAAAAAGGTTTATAGAAAGATGCAATTCACCACATTCAAATATCCTTCCAAAATATCATCAGAAAAAATAAATTGGCTAGACCAAATAAATTGACAATTTTACAAATTATTCAAAATCAGTTTACAAACTTTGAGAAATAATGTATTGTTTATGCAGGCAATTGCAAACATTTTTGGTCAACTTTGGCATTAATTTAAAGTTTTGTTCAAATTTTTATGATGAAAGCATATCGGTAGGTAATTCAAATAATTAAATTGAAAGACCTCAGATCAAGTACGGAGATAATTGCAACAGATTTAAGCCAGTATTTTTTGCCTGATGTTATCAATAAAAATGGTAGACAGGAAACAGCAGAAAATGTTTGTAATGCATAAATAATTTTTTGAAAAGTAAAATAATTTTCAACGGTATAAGCAAAAACAGAAAAGATAAGATCAACGATGGAAGAGATTTTTCCATAAAGAAGAAGAACTTCTGAATTGATCTTTTTATGTGGGAAGGAAAAATATTTGTTGACTATTATGCTGTTCTGAGAAAAGCGATACGGCCTTTTGTGAATGCATCTTTTTGATCTCTCTCAATTGGATATCAAGAACTACTTGATACAATTTTTTGGGCAGGATATGGTTCTGTATACTAATAACCTAAGAAAAACCTGAAGCCATAGTACAATTTTTGTTTTGAGAACTTATTGTCTTTCAAAGTTACTTTAGATGCTTGTTTAACGCTCGTTTTAGACAACTTTGTTGTCTGAAATTTATGAGGACAATATGACAAATGAGCAGCAAAGGAACCATTATTTATTTGAAATCTAAGTAACCAACTTCAACGTAAGAGGGGAATTTGGGATCGTTGCTCTTGAAGGAAACAACTTTTACGATAAATAGTGCTATGTTATGTTAATAATATTAATACAACAATCAAGCAATTCTATTTAACAACAATTAACTGTTCACGCCATAAATTGAAAAAATCTAAATGCTCTCATTTCTCGGTTATGATGCAATGAATTACTTGCAAAATCTACCAAACCTCAAATCAATTTCGAAAATTCTTGAAACAATTTTTTTTGAATTAAGCTTTCTAGGGCACCGAGAGATTGTTGCAAAATTTATAGCTTTACAGTTAGAAAAATATATGTATTAGATTGTGAATATTTCGAATAAAAATTTATTTTGTCTCCAATTAGCATATGATTTCTTCTGGGTGAATTATTCACTTCCTCTATTTTGTTTCTTAGCGCAAATTTTGATCTAAGCAAATGAAATCAAACATCAGAGCAATCTGGAATTCAGCTTGTGAATCTTTTATGTTATGACTGTCCTAAGAATTTATGCGCAACCAATTATACGTGTTAAAGAAACTTACTGATACATATAAAGAAACTTTGTCTGTATATATAAAAACAATGTTCGTTTACTACTTACTAACGTAGCCGAGAGCAAAGACTTTAAATTGACACGCATGTAGAAATAATGTTTTCTATATAATGTATGCGTGGATGAAATGTTATGATGATGTAAATTTTCTGGGAAACTGTTGTAAAAGTGCTTATTTCTCCCACTCGTTCGGGTAGCAAGGAAAACAAGGAGGCTCGGTAATGTGCGATCGCACATAAAGTTCCGACCCCGCTCGTCCACAATTTTGGAATAATTGTCTACCAAATGAGGAACAGATAGAAAAACACAAATTTTTTTTTTTGGGAATCCCAAAAATCCCAAAAAAAAAACATATAATTTAAAAAAATAGTGTCTGATCGAAAAAAAATAGCCCCCGAAGCAAATAACTCAGCGGAATAAAAAATGATGCACTAGATTGATGAGTCAATGATATGCCAATATTAAGAAAGCGAGTTAAGGCGAACAGCAAAAACAACAATAACAAACTTTAATTACATCAAAAACTTTGTCCGTTTTAAAAATCAAAACTTAATAACAACGTCAACATAGCGTCAGATAAAACTGCGACTGAATAAAAATAACTTGTAATTCACGAGAAACGATATGGGACCAGTCCATAATAAGGCTCGGTAACAACTAGACAAAAAAAAGAAAAAAAACAATAAAGTTAAAAAATTCGCTTAATTTTTATAAACAATTAACTTTGTTAGAATATCGATCAAACTATAGTCTTAAACTTAGTGAGAATTAGAAAGAAAGTTTGACTTACCAGATTAGAAAGACAAGCAATATGACTTCGATCAAAGAAATTATATAAATGAATCGTCAAGAAAGGGTGCTGAGAATCAATATTCGGTTCAAATTGGTGAATCTAGATAACTATTATTAGAGTTAGATTAATTGATGTAAAATCTTCCCAGCATGTATTAAATGATGATGATATCTCCGGAAGTGTGAATGAATTCTTAGAAAAGTGCAAATGCATTCCATTTATGGTTCCCTTTGCGACTGATTTGCAGAAGCAAACCATATTGGGTAACCCTTGCGACCCCCACTATAAATCACGGTGCTAAGATTAGTTTTGTATCTTGACTTTTTCACACTAATAATGGGTATATATACAGCTGATTTTTGAGTCCTTTTTCATCCCCAAATTCAAATCACCATCTTGATCTAATAATCAGATCTCTCCTGTAAATCTCTAATTTCTTCTGTAAAATATCATTTTGTTATTCTCTCAATTTTTGAGAAATTAATTCTTTTACTTAGTTGAAATCGCTTTTTATTCCGCTTGCGAAAGTCCATAACCCAACAGTTTATGGGCCCAGCAATTTTCTAAGTCATAAAATTAATTTCCAAAACAAAACTAATTTGTTGTTGACAGTCATAATCCTTTTCTGCTTAGTACCTTTTCTTTTCACAACTGTTTTGCCTGCTCAAACTTCAATGGATCAACAGACAGTGAAGCTGCTGACCTAAACAGGAAAGGCACAGGACTTTCCAATCTGGAGCACAAGATTTGTGGCGATGATGCAGACGAAGGGACTCTACAAATCACTACTGGGGACAGAGGAGTAACCCAATGAGCCTGCGCCACTGGCCAATGGGGCAACCAATGATGAGAAGAAGAACCACAAGGTGCTGAAGGATGCATATGAGAAGGAAGTTGCAGACATCAAGGAGAAACGGAAAAATGTGTGGTGCCATTTGGCACTGACTCTAGATGCAACAACCCTCATGCTGATGAGACATGACTGTGTGGGAGATGACGGCATTGGAGATGGAGCAAAGGCTTGGAAGCTTTTGCAAGAGAGATTTCAGAGTGTGGAGACGCCGACAGTTGTGACTTTAGTGGCACAGCTTGCTCGACTGCAGCTCGAGGATTCTGAGGATTTGGACAGCTTCTTCATCAGAGGACAGGAGTTGCTCACAAGGCTACAAGAAGCAGGGGAAGCAGTCTCAGAGACCCTCTTCAACGCCTTGGTCCTCAATGGTCTGCCAATGAGGTATGAAAGTTTTGTTATACAGGAAAGCTTCAACCCGGCAACGAACTTCACAGAGTTGAGGAAAAGGCTGCAGAACTTTCATGAGAGCACGGTGCAGAGACACAAGGGACAAAGTGGTTCAGTGGCACTGGCAGTGAAGCGTGACTTCAAGAAGGGACCCAAGAAAGGAAACTGCTTTGTGTGTGGGATCCCTGGACACTTTGCCAAGGACTGCAGGAGGAAGGAGACGGCACAATGCAGCAAGTGTGGTGAGAAGGGTCACCTAGACAGGGCATGCAAGAGACAAAGAGATGGAGGCAAACATGAGTCGGTGGCAATGGGTCCAACATTGGCTACACCAGACGAGGAATGCTGGGCAGCTCTTACCCAGTGGAAGACAGCAGGCATGCTAGTGGACAGTGGTTGTACAGATCACATAGTGACGAACATCGATGCGTTCCTGGACTTTGTGCCCATTCAATCAGTGGTCAGAAATCCCAACGGAGAGGCTTCCAGAGTGAGTGGTGGGCAGAGGCTGTGTGAGGATCAGCATACCCTCAAACAAAAGGGAATTCCAATGCGAACTCAAAAATCTTCTGTGTGTGCCGGACTTTTCTTCAAACCTCCTATCAGTCTCAAGATGCACGGAGTGGGGACATAGCTTCACTTTCGAGAGAGGAAAGAGCTGCATGAAACTCCAGAAGGGAACTCGAGTAAAACTAACCCAAGAAAATAATTTGTTTTACTTACCCTGCAGCGTTCTAGAATTCAAGATGAGTTCCAACAGCGTGAAACTTGACAGTGCAAGGAAGTGGCACAGACGATTGGGTCATTTGAATCAAGCAGATGTGGTCAGGAATGCACCAGAGACAGTGGGGGAACGCGATGATGTATGCAATGTGTGTGCATTGGCCAAGATCACAAAGACTCCAGTACCAAGAGTGGCAGAGACCCAAGCAGAAGAGAAGCTGGAGAGGGTGTTCACAGACGTGATAGGACCTTTCAGAGTAGAGTCACTGTCAGGGTTCCGGTTCTGCATAGTGTTTGCAGACCAGTACACGAAATTTGTGTTTGTGGACTTGCTTAAGGCAAAGAGTGAAGCACTGGCCAGCCTGAAGAAATTTGTTCTCAGTGTGGGGACGCCCAAGAAGCTGAGGCAAGACAATGCGAAGGAGTTTCTCTCAGAGCAGTTCAAGACGTACTGCTTAGATGCAGGCATTCTACAGGAAAAGACCATACCAGAGACGCCACAACAGAATGGGTTAGCTGAGAGGTGCAACAGGACACTGCTGGAGATGGCAAGATGTTTGCTCATTGAGTCAGGACTTCCCAAGATGATGTGGGGAGCAGCAATTCTTCACGCAGCAAGGATCAGAAACTTGGTTGTGAGACGAGGAGAAGAAAAATGCCCAGCAGAGCTGATGAAAGGTATAAAACCTAAGCTTTCAATTAGTAAATTATCTATTTTTGGTTGCACAGTCTTCATGAGGAAGAGTGACAGAGAAGTCAGCAAACTTGAACCCAAGGCACTGGAAGGAAAGTTTGTGGGTTACACTGAAGGAGAAAACGGATACCTGGTGTACATACCCAACACACGCAAGGTGATGGCAGTTCGAGATGTGATCATCAAGGAGTCTGAAGTGGGCTCAATCCCTGACAACAAAGAAACGGCTGACCTACTAGATGAGGGGTCGGAACTGGGAATCTGGCACCCAGATGATGGTCATCAAGATGATGACAACAGAGAACGACAGGACACATCTACTGCAATAAAGGAGGAGTGGCATGACGCAGGGAGCGTGAATACGCAAGAAACAACACTGAGACAAGAGGCCTCGGATGTTGGAGAAACAGCACTAGATGAAGGATCTACTGCAACAAGAGGGAGTCACAGAGACTCAGAGTCCCTGGAAGACAGTGACACAGAAGAGTTCTCACAGTTAGAGACAGTTGGCTTCAATGAAAATGCACTGGAACACGCGGACAGAGCAGAGCCCAGACGAGGGACACGAGCAAGGAATGTTCCGCAATTTTTTGGAGAAGTCAGGACCCATCTTGCTGTGACTGAGGGCGACTATGTGGAACCCAAAACAGTCTACGAAGCCAAGCAAGGTGACGATTGGGACCAGTGGCACCGGGCAATGAAGGACGAGGTCAAGGCACTCCAAGACAACGAGACTTGGAACCTAGTGAGACCACCCACAGACAGGGACGTCATACCGGGCAAATGGGAATACAAAGTGAAATTGGGACCCAGTGGTCAAGTGGACAAATACAAAGCGCGCTATGTGGCGAAAGGCTTCAAACAAGTGGAAGGACTGGACTACTTTGAGACTTTTGCGCCTACCTGTAAGCCAGAGACATTTAGGATTCTACTTCAGCTATCAGCGAAGCAAGGCCATGTGATGCACCAATTTGATGTCAAGACTGCTTTCCTGCACTCACCAATCGAGGAAGAAGTGTATCTGGAACAGCCACAGGAGTTTGTAAAACGCGGATCAGATGGGGAGAAGTTAGTATGTCGACTAAATAAATCAATTTATGGTTTGAAACAGGCTGCTAACAACTGGTACAAAGAGCTGGCAAACTTCCTACTGAGACAGGGGTTCACCAGAAGCAGGAACGATCACTGCTTGTTCGCAAGATCAGAGGCAGAGGATCACACCTTCATCTTGGTCTGGGTTGACGACATCATAGTAGCATCAAGAAGTATGACAGTGGTCTCTGATGTCAAGAAGGCACTAGAAGCAACCTTTCACATGGAAGACAGAGGGAGAGTACACTGGTTTCTGGGTCTAAGAATCAGACGAGAAGAGGGCAAAGTCACAGTCGACCAAGAACGCTACATAGAAACAATGCTTGAGCGGTTTCAAATGGATCAATGCAAACCATCAAGAACTCCAGCTGATTTGAGTTTGAAACTTCAGACAGCACAGAACGGAGACGAAGAAGTGGACCAGAGGATCTACAGAAGCTTGGTTGGATCACTTCTGTATCTGGCCAAACAGACGAGGCCAGACATCATGTTCACAGTCAACATTCTGTCCAGACACATGAATGCACCTACCAATCAACACTGGATGTGCGGAAAACGACTTCTGCGATATCTTCAAGGTTCAAAAGGTTTAAAACTTACTTACACAAAAGAGGCTAGTTATGATTTAGTGGGGGAAAGTGATGCAGACTGGTCTGGAGACGTGAACGACAGAAAATCAACAACGGGCTATTACTTCAAGCTCAACGGAAGTGGCGCAGCACTCAGCTGGGGTGTCAAGAAGCAGGCCACAGTTGCTCTTTCTTCATCAGAAGCAGAATATCAGGGCATGGCAGCAGCATTTCAGGAAGCACTCTACCTGAAACAACTTCTAGAGGATTTTGGCATCCAACAGAAACGTCCAATAGCAATTGGAGAGGACAAACAAAGTTGTATCAGACTCTGCCAAAACCCAGTCATGCATAAAAGGAGCAAGCACATCGAAACGAAGTTTTACTTCATTCGTGACAAGACTGAGGATGGGACTATTTCAATTCATTACGTCCCTACAGACAAAATGGCAGCGGACATCTTCACAAAGTCCTTACCCGTTTCGAAAGTGGAAACATTCAGAGCAGTTTTGATGGGAGCAGACTCTACGCAATCAGCTCAAGTCTGAGTGGGGTTGTTAGAATATCGATCAAACTATAGTCTTAAACTTAGTGAGAATTAGAAAGAAAGTTTGACTTACCAGATTAGAAAGACAAGCAATATGACTTCGATCAAAGAACTTATATAAATGAATCGTCAAGAAATGGTGCTGAGAATCAATATTCGGTTCAAATTGGTGAATCTAGATAACTATTATTAGAGTTAGATTAATTGATGTAAAATCTTCCCAGCATGTATTAAATGATGATGATATCTTCGGAAGTGTGAATGAATTCTTAGAAAAGTGCAAATGCATTCCATTTATGGTTCCTTTTGCGACTGATTTGCAGAAGCAAACCATATTGGGTAACCCTTGAGACCCCCACTATAAATCACGGTGCTAAGATTAGTTTTGTATCTTGACTTTTTCACACTGATAATGGGTATATATACAGCTGATTTTTGAGTCCCTTTTCATCCCCGAATTCAAATCACCATCTTGTTCTAATAATCAGATCTCTCCTGTAAATCTCTAAATTCTTCTGTAAAATATCATTTTGTTATTCTCTCAATTTTTGAGAAATTAATTCTTTTACTTAGTTGAAAACGCTTTTTATTCCGCTTGCGAAAGTCCATAACCCAACAAACTTCAAAAAAATGAAAACCATTAGAAATCAAGTAAAATATCCCAAAGAATTACTATTACCAGTGCTTCTTTTGAAGGGCATTAAGACCTGTCCTTATTCATTTTTTCTGCGGCTGAAAGAACAAAAAAAGACACCAAAGAAAAATTCAATTAAAACTTGCCAGAAAACGCTGTCGAATCGGTAGAGCCATTTTTTCGCTCTCAAAATACGTTCGATTGCGCCCTCCTCAAACACCGATAATATAGTATGTCGCTTTTCATACTTTCATTAATAAGACTAGGTAACAAGTAGAAAAAAAAAGAAAAAAGGGGCAAAAATAAGTAGTACTTTTGATTTTTTTCGAAACAAAGTTACTTCCAAAATCTTGAAAGCCATTAATTACAGAATGAAATGATTGATTAGTTTCGTTTATTCGTCCAATGGAAGTCCTCAAGAACTGCAGTTATCATGAATATGTCTTGCGCCTACAAAAAACATCAAAGATGACAAATCAATTTAAATTTTTGTGAAAAAACCGAAGTCGAAGCCAGAAAGGTCATAACGAAATCTGTTATTATTCTAAATTTTTGAATCTTTTTTTGACCCCAATAATTTCATATTCGACCTGTAATTAACGAGACTATCTAGCGAAAAGACAAAAAAAATTGCGAATTTTAAAAGATTCTTTATTTTGGAAAACAACTGTTTTCAAAGTCAAGAAAGCTATCAGCTATCTACTAATATCAGAATATAGATATCCATGAAAAGTCAATGAACTCTTTCACTATTCTGAAAACTTCATACGACTAAAAAGACAAAGAAAAACGTCAGTTAAAGACAATTGTGAAAAAAAATCAAATAAATTCTTCGAGAAAGTGCTGTCGAAGCCATTAAAACGTTAATCTATCTTTTAGGATTTTAATATGTTCAAATGTGTTCTATTTTTAATGCTAAAAATGTGATATGAGAACTCTCAATAATAGAAAAATGTGACAAAACTAGAAAACGTGAAAAACTAGCAAATATCTAAAAACAAAAAACTCTAAAATCTAATGGTATCAAAGCCAGAAAACAAAAAATAATGGCTTAAAACAGCAATAGAGATTAAATTTTTAATAAATACAAAGAAAAAGCATCCTTTCTTTGCTGACACGAAGCTACAAGTTGACCAAATAAAGAAAACAAATAGAGGTAAAATTCATTAAGCCAATATTTATTTAAAAATCAATTAATTTTAAAATTCATAACGACCATAAGCTTTCGAGTAGAAAAACTAAATTCATTAGATTGCAGCTGCTTAGGAATCCAATCGGACCTATCACTCCTGAGCTTTGATTTGATATATTCGGTTCTTTAGTTAATATAAAAAAGATCATTTTTTAAAAAAAAGACCGACTGATTTCAATCCGAATTCATTTTTAGATTGTAACAGTCCAAGATGGCTCCAAAACTACCCCTGCTAATGTTTTTTGTTCATATCGAACACTTAGTTATTCGAATGTTATAGATATTGATATTTTGTTAGTTAAAAAAGGATACTGCGTTTTTGATAATCAACGAATAAATTTTGCAAAAAACGGCAAAATTTTATTTACAGAGCACTCTCAACGGTATTTGAAATAATAAAAGCCCCCCTTTTGACTCTTCGAAGATTGTGTTGGTGGTGTTTGTGTCTGTATTTCCTGTAAATTTAATCAAACTCGACTTAAAAAATCTTATTTCGTGCTGTTTTTGATGAATAAGTCTTAATTTTGGAATATTTAGCCAGCTTTTTTGACAAAAAATGAATAAAAATAACTTACAATATTTCTTTGTCTTTACAAATAAAAATCAACAACACTTTCTATCGCCCTTTAGGAACACTTAATTCTGTGAATGTTATAGATTTAGATAATTCGTTAGTTAAAAACTCAATAATAAATTCTGCGTTTTTGATAATCAACGAGTAACTTAACGAAAAACGGCAAAGTTTTAACTACAGATTACTCTCAACAGAGGTAGAAGTAGGAATAGGCCCTGTTTGAGTCTACAAAGATTGTATCAGTGTTGTTTGGTGGTGTACTTCAGGCAAATTTAATCAAAGTGGACTAAAGAAGCTTATATCGTGCTATTTTTGATGAAAAAGGCTGAATTTTGAAATATTTAGCCCAAATTTTTGAGAAAAAAATTAATTCAAAATAATCAACAATACTTTTTTGGTGCTAAAAAAATCAACAACACTTTTCTTAAAAACTTTATCAATTTTCGGCAAAATTGGCGGAGTTTTAGTCAAAAATTCCGGAAAATGTGAATAAAATCAACGGAATTCACTATATTTTCTCAAAAGTTTTAACCTTGATAACTCCCTGTAAGAAACGAAAATCAGAAAAATCTTTTTAATTCCATTTTCTACGTTGGACAAGCTTTCTAATGATACCAGTCTCAACTCTCTACGATGAATATATCGATCGGCGAAAATTGACTGAACAAAAAAAACCCATTTGAGTATATAGTTCCTCCCCCCACAAGTGGGGTCGGAACAAAAACACTGAATTTAGGCTAGTAGTGTTTCTAGAAGGTCTAATGGACTGAATTTCTTAACTGCAGAAAATTTGAAACTTTGAACCAATAACCTGTTTCTCTTACAGAGATTTGTTATTGGACAAACTCTTCAGACAAACTCTCAAATATATACAGTCTACTAAAATTTACAAATCTGATATCAACATCAATTTTGCGCCCAAAAACATTTATTCGGACAAATAATCAATCTGCCCTACACGTAGTAACTGATCTAATTTTACCTAAATCTGTTATTTCTAGAGTTTTCAGGGAGTTTTGTGATGTTTTGTAGGAATTTTTTCTCAAATTTTTACGAGATCAAGTTTTTTTCAGTTTTTAAGAATCTTTTAAGATGTTACAAGATAGCCATCCGGTCTCACCCACAGTACTGTTATGTCCTAACTGAATTAGCCTTCAGGTCCTCAACAGTTGAGAAGTCTGACGTACATGTACATTGTGCACTTCACAGTCGGAACCTCAACATGCATTCTAATGGCTGTCTGCTACTACAACATATGGACCACAGTGCATGGCACCACAACTATGGCCTTGGGTGACCATAGTGCTCTAGGGGCCAATCACTCGCGGGGTGCAAATTCAACTCTGATTGAATGCAAAAGGGGTAGCTCTGCTACTGTAAACACTCCCAGCAGAGTCAACCTGACCAAAAATCGAGGGGGTGGAGTCAATGCTGCTTGTCCAATACAGAAAACAAGCGCAAAACGCGACTATCGCAACGGTTGGTAACATTGTTCACCGTCAATTGTGTCATGCAAGTCTCTCATAAACAATAACGCCCAGTGAAATGAATCTTGATTCATGTTACCAAGCCATAAGAGATATTGAGTTTTTTTTACCAAGTTTTAGATGCCTTAGCAAGATTTTTTGAGTTAAACTAGTATAGAGTTTGCAAATTTAACTGATATAATAACTGCACAAAATATCGCAAAAAGTCAAAAACCATAATTGTTAGGCGAAATAAGACGAAAGTTTAATTCATTTTCCCTACAGCATAGGATCATGCAAGTGGATAAAAGACCTTCGACGTAAATCACATAACTCTTCAAATTTAAATTTCATGCTTTCACATGCACAAAAAATGATGACAAACTTCAAATCACCTCTCGTTGCGTTGAAAACGCTTCCATAACTTATCGATTAAATGACTTTGTAGTGCCCCATGAAGTCTTCAAAAAATGAAACTATAAGTATGTAATTAACTCCGGTTTTGTATATAATATTCATTACCGTAATAAATTACGTTTACCTTCAGTGTTTTCCCGAGTCGGTTAGTCAGTTAGAATCGGGTAATTCAACTTCGCGCACAGGAAAAAGTAGCGGTAGCCCTTTCAACCTTAAGACTTTTAAAAGAGCCCCACAACTAAAAACACACTAATGAGAAACAACAACCCTTTTCCTCTAAAGGCAAATGTTCACAATTTTTTACCACAACATTCACATTATATTTACTATATTCTTACGGTTTAGGCTAACGAAAGAGACAATGCTATTTATAAATGATCCTATGATTCGCATGCAGCCACGCTTCTTCAATATTAGATACAATATTTTGTCTTTATGAATTTCTACAAAGAATTCAAAGAAAAAATCATACAGCTCAACAAGATGGCCAAATTAAACAGTCGTCATTTGAATTTTTAAAGCGATTAGCACCGTCACTTAGCACAGAAACGATCAGTTCACGAGCTGAAGTTTTACACAGAAATATCACCTTATTAAAACTTTACTTTTTATAGTAAAATACGGTCACAGCAAGGAGTAATCTGAATCAGATACACTAGACGTTTTAAAGTTTTTTTCCTGGTTCATACACTGTTTTTGGCGCAGTCTCGTACGCTAGAGTTTTTCTGCAACAAAAGAACTCGGACAAAATTTTTCACAACAACTAACAAAACTCCCAGAAGCTGTAAACTATGTATATGGCACACACTGGTTTCGGGAAGAGTGTTTTATGAAATTTATCGGAAAAGGAAAACGTCTGCATGATTTTCGTTTCCAACACAAACTTATCAAAATATTTTTTTTGCAAATTCTATGAAAGGTTGAACTACAATGAATAAGACTCATCTCAAAATGGAAAAAATGATATAATTCAACAAATAATGGCAAAAAACGGTAATTCCAGACCAATCTGCCAGATAGGATAATAGAGGCTCACCTAAACCGACTGTAATTTATGAAATGGTCTCTGCAGTTCTTGAGGTCTGTTAAAATTTTCTGAAAAATGATGAAAAAGTGGCTAAATATGGCTCATTGAGTGCCAATTTATTTTGAGAAAGCAAAGTTATTGAAATTGACCCAAATTTAGGCTAAAATCTTGGCTCCAACTCAGCAGCCTTTCATTATTTATGAAAATTAAAAAAAAAAGATATAGCTGTTCTTTAATTTTCATAAATAATGACAGGGTGCTGAGTTGGAGCCTAGATTTGTGATAAATTTTAATATTCAATCTTAATATTTTCAATATACTTCAGCAAAATATGACAAGAGTTGAACAAATTGTACTCAAAAGATAACCAAAAATAGTGAAAGTCAGCCAAAAGTTCACAAAAATTTAAACCTCGATAAATCATTACAAAAACGAGAATCTGATATGCTCCAATTCAAATACTTTACGCTCAATGGAACAAATACAAAGTACAAATGCCTGTTGACTTATTTTTAAAATGTTAACTGATAGAATATGGCAGATATTAGGAAATGCGCGATGTCTGTGGTGCGAATGTAACCGTTCTGATGAAGTGTGTTCTCAGGACAAATGCGTGTCGAAATTACCCCCATGACCCCCCCCCCCCCCCTCAACTGATGTAAGAGTAGGGGTAATTGTCTAGGGGGGGGGGGGGGGGGTAAACTGATGTAAGATTAGGGGGGTAACGAGGGGAAATTTTAGATTTTACCCCCCATTACCCCCTACTCATACATCATTTTGCCACCCGCCCCCCACCACCACCACCATCATTCCCATTCCCAACCCCCCCCCCCCACCACCACCACCACCATTCCCAACCCCCCCCCCCCCAAAAAAAAAAATAAAATAAAAAATGATGTAAGAGTTTTGAGGGGAATTGGCCCTAATCTAAGATCTTTTTTGGGGTAAAAATTCGACACGGGTAAGAAACGATGAACACTGAAATCCCAGAGTAAGATCGCCAAGTATGGCCATAAAAAGGGAACTTTTAAACTTACCAAAAGTGAAAATTTACCAAAAGTGGCCCGTCTAAATATTAGTACAATTTAAACAGTATGAAAGCAAGTTCAAATATATAAAATAACTGGCGACAAAAATAAGTTCCACTCCAAAATGTGGAGTTAGAACAATATCAAATCAAATGAGCAAAGTAACGAAAAAGAAGTATAGTTGTTCACTCTGTTACAGCAGCACCTACGGTGAGAAAAGGATCGGACATACGTTTAGGATCGTACGGAACAGTCATCAGTACCAGCACATCCAATAATGGCACAGTAGCAGGTAGAGGAGTGGGGGGAGGAGGAGGAGGGAGAACATCATCAGCTGGCACCTCGAACAGAGATGTGAATACTACCCCGTGTATGCGCGTGAACAGTCACCGACACATGAACAGCACAGGCAGCAAAGTTGGAATCATAGCCCATCATGGCGATAACCAATCAGGTAGAACTTCATTTATCAATAGACATTTTGACAGAGAGATTGGGAAAACTGAGGGAACAGTAACTTTTAAGTTGGTACTACAGAATAAAGAGATATATGGTGCGTTTTTAAGATAATTGCAACAGATGAGAATTGTAAAACTAATCATGCTTCTTAAAAGTAATGCAACTAAATTATATGAACTGAAATTTGATAGTTTAAAAATCAAAACAAAAAAAATATCATAACTCAGGTTGAGGTGCCAGACGGAAGCAAGTATGTCCAGACCATGTTAAACAGAAAGTGTCTACGTTCAGACCATCCCAAACAGAAAGATCTTATGTTCATACTTATTTTTGAGTTTACCAGACTTCCCTGCTTTCATGTTCTGACTTTCGTGCGTTAACCAATTTTTGTGTGTTAACCAGACTTTTGAGCGTTTTTAAGATTTTGTGTGCCAAACAGAATTTCGTGTGTTCATGTCCAGACCTCAAAAAAACTTAATTTTGCTATTATCCTGTTTAAAAAGTGAAATTTAATCGGGAAGAGGAGTTTTCTAATTGAATTAAACTTGGTATGGAGTGTTTTCAGTTTATGTGAAGTTTGAACAAACAAACAGTTTCAGGAATACTTTTTCCAGAAAAAGTTGTTTCATATGGAAAACTTTTGCTTGTCTAAGTAAAATTTCATGTCAATGAGTTGTTCAAATGAAACGATAGTTTGTATGGAAGTTGCCTAGATTAAGTTCAGGCTGAAATTTTGCATTGTTTTTAGCGTAGCTTGTCTAGGAAATAAGTTAGATATCTAAGTTTTTTTAGGACATGCCGTTTATGTCCTATTTAGAAATTAATTAAAATATTATAATCAATCGCGTCTAGTTGTCTAAATTGAATTAAAGTTGCAAAAAACAATCCCAGAGTCACGTTTATGCTGCCAATGCTATACTGATTATTCTAAGATATACTTCTCGCTACCCATATGCAACCACTTGCAACCTTGTTCCCATCACGCTTGTATTTTTTTTTTCATTTCATCGATCATAGAGGTAATGAACTGCTTATAAAATAGTCAGCTGTCCAACTTTCTTTCTACTCTGTACATCAAATCTAATATTTGTAATGTATCCAAAAATTGTGCATGCTATTGTTTCATATTTTTAAAATGAAACTTAGCGGTAGTGCAAATTATTGTATAAATTTTTTTGGGCGCCTAATTTGAAATTTTTGAATTCATTCTCCTAAAAATAATGCAGCAATTTTAATTGAAAATGTTTTGATAATTGTCTGTGCAGTGCTGTTATGCTCTGCAGGTACTGTAAACTGCTGTTTTACCTTTCAAACGACCAACTTTATGAACAGGAATAATTTACCCTAACGATCATTGTTGTACCTCTTTACCTCATAAAATCTTTAATCATTCTAGTCCACAGGCTTAGGCCTCAAACTTATGAAAGCTTATAAAAGACCGTTCACGACCCAAAATAGGTATGAATTACAAAAAGTTGGGTTGAGCAATTTTCATATCATGAGTCAGGTAAAATTGTTTTCATGAGTCCGCATTTTTACCTCAAAAATTTTAAGTACAATTTTTTGCTCACTATTGCTTGTAACGTAGTCAGCGAGCAAGCTCATGCATCTTTCCAGATTCAGAAGAACTACCAATCTATCACAAATTAGCATTGTGTTCTCAAAAATGATATTTCATAACTTTGGAATGGATAACAACTGAATAATGAAACAATTTTATTATTGCCAATGGAAAGACTACTGCAATTAAACTACCTGGTGTTAATCAATCAATAAATATGGCAATAATGTCCATATGCGATAACTACTTTATCTTAAGAATTGAAAAAATTCTTAAGTCGTTTGGCAATTTTTCAACAGTGTAGTAAGTAGGACTGCAGTGGTGCGAAGCTGTGGTCTTGCTCCGAATTTACAAAAGGAGACTTGTGTTAAGAGTTTTGCTCAATCTCAATCCATTAAGAGACCAGGCTCAATCGCTGAAGTTTCCTTGACTGGACTATTAAAACGCTATTTCTCGACCCATAAAAAGACCTTATTTTACCAAAAATACCTATGAAGAGACCAGGCTTTACCCAAAATGGCTTTGAAAAGTATTAGTCGACCCATGAAAATACTTTTGCTCGTCTTTAGCAGAGTGTATAACTTTGGCCAATGTTGACCCCCCCCCCCCTCCCCTCCAGATTTTTGAGTCTTGTCATAAGTCGATTTTTCAACCTGGATTCTTATGAAGACTTCTCGGATCTTGTAAATTTTTATAAAATCTTATTATACCATAAATTTTATTAATATAAGATATTTTAAGTCAAACTTTTTCGTGCGAGGTCTGATAAATTTGAAATTGTTTTGCACAAGGCTTAGTAAAGTGTCTTACAGAAAATTAATCAAGGGATGCGCAATCTGAACTCAAAATTTGTGAAATCTTGTGCAAAATTTTTTGTGGACTTTCTTTTTTTGCTGAGGATTCTAAAGTTTCCGCTAAATTATAAAAATGGTAGGTTTCAAATTTTATTCAAATTAAGTCAAGCAGTTTTTTAAGTAATATATTTTAAGGTGATTGTGTCGTTCAGGTCGTCGTGGTGCAGCAGCCGGCTCTAAAACTACCAAAATCTGCGTGTACATTTGTGTAGTCTACATAGCATTGACAATGCCAAGCATTACAAGTCAACTTCTGTTCCACTGCGTGAAATCACTCAAAACGAGCCAAACTATGTCTGACATTTTCATCACAACTTACATTCTCTCACTATTCAACACTGTTTCGAACCCGTTGGTTTACGCCGTCTTGTACAAAACATTCTACATGGAGCTCCAACAGATTGTTCACAGAGTGGTCAAGTTTTTCATGTGCAAACGGGAATGTGATCACCCCCAGTCTGTTGTGAGTTACAGTCGCTCCAATCCACTACCAAAATTGTGAGTCAAAAACAGCGAAAATTAAGAACTTCTCTTTAATATCAAATTCTATCAATATATCAAGTTCACATTCTGGAAATATAAAGTAGATAAATTAAAAGTTTAATTTAGTATTTAGAAAATCGACAAGTACGTTATAAAGAAGCATGCATATTGACTTAATGAATTGAGATGTGTGACTTTATTTATCTCATTGATTTAATTTAATTATTTTGGATCGCTCAACTGTTGATGTTGTATTTGGCACTGATCAAAGACGCAAGCTATTTGTGCACATATTGCTCAAAATTTTGTTTACCCCCCCCCCCTCACTGTGCAAAATTAGCGAGAACTTTTACTTTTCACTTTAACAACAAATAAAATTAGGACAGATTGACAACCATGCTTTCCAATTTGTGCAACAACTCAAATTCATTACGGGCGTCTACCGGTTCCAAATTTTTGAGTAAATTTACTCGTTTTTAATGCCATTTTTCATTTTTCCTATGTTAATAGATTGTGCGTATGAACCATACTTTCGAACTTCGCGTACGGAAAGGCCGTATGACAAAATTCCAGTCAGATTTCTTCACTTTTAAAAGTTGAAAAGTGAAACCTGCTTTGTACCACAAAATATGTTTGACGGAAGCGCCGTCCGCAAAATTTTGCGTGGTTAGATTTCATATAACGGATCTTTTCCGTTTGTGCCCCCCCCCCAGCTTAGTGGGCGCATATTATTTGCAACCCCCGACGTACGCTCCATATTTTTTACATAGTGATCTACTATGTAATCGCACGTGCTCTTTAACTGGGGGCGCATAACGTACTGGGGGAGGGGGGCACAAACTAAACAGATCCCATATAACTTAGGACCGCATTTCGCGCTTTTACGGACTGGAAGCAATAATCACTTTTCAAAAGCATTGAAAGAACTATTTGTATTGAAACTATTTTACCGCATTGAAATTACGTCAAATGAATTCATTTGATCAAAGCGTTTTTTGAATTCATTTGAAAGTAGGCTTCACCACAACGACCCATGTAAGCAAGTTGGAGCAACCTCTCAAATATCAATTTTTATGGTAACTGATGAAAAGCCAAAACAGCTCAGCAAACTACTAAAGTTGTCAAGTGTAAGATGTAAGCTACCATTTTTATATGTTTCGATCTTTTTTATTATTCTTACAAGAAGCTAGAAAGATTACATGTTAAAGTTGACTACTTATGTAGTTTGCCATGCTGTTCTTTCAAAAGTTCACATGAAATCTTTTTACTATTCTTTTGTTTCTATCCATTGCTGTCAAAAAACTTTCTACAGGACGGCAAGAATACCATATCTATGTAAGTGGTTTGAAATATTAATTTTTCAATATCATTCATTACAATTTATTTCTGCTAAACTCTTTGATATATATGATAAAGGCAGATAGGATGAAATTAGCGCATATACAATAAAATTAACACAATTTTGTTTCGATAGTTTCCTGCTGAGACCAACACCGATGAAAGGGCAGTAAGAAAAATATACTTGGTAGATAAAATTGAAAATTTTGATTATGAGCGGAAAGAAATTAGCTCCATTTTTATTTAAATTTTGTATGCAATTAATCCATAAAATGTGCTTTGTAAAAATTCACAACTTCGAAATTTTGATCTTTCAAAGACCTGTAGTAATAAATTTTGTCAAAAATAATTTCGCGTGAGATCACATGATTTGATATACATTTCTGATAACTTTGATAAAAATTTGTTACAAGTTTTTTGTTGCAAATTTGAATGTGTTGCACTAATCAATTCAACCGGAAAAAGTTTCGTGAAACGATGTAAACTCGTTTTGTTCACCATAATTTTGAATTCAAATAAGGGAAGAGACGGAAATTTTTCGTCTTTCACTTTGACAATGCCATTCCACTGTTAGCATATGCTTAGAATCAAACGCCAACCCCATAAAGTGCAGTTTTGTGGCAATTCAGTTTTATTAAACGAGGAACTATCGATTTCAATTATCTGAAACTACTCAGTCAGTGCTTATTTTTTAAAATCGGTGCAATACTTTTGTTGCTCGGTGCAGATTATATCTAGAAATTTATTACAGTGAACGTATTTTATTACCATATACCCACTTACTTTCTGCGCTGTCGGTATGTTCACTTACCAGAGCTATAACGTAAACTTTGTCTTCAAAGAGCCGAAACACGACTATAAATTATATGTTTGTCTCAGTAGCCTGCATCCAATTGCAGGCTAAAATATAATTTTGACAGTGATAGAGTTTAACTTTGAAATTTGTTAATAGAACAAACAATTTTAATTTAATGTTAACTTTAAGAAACCATTTTATCGAGGCAGAAAGCTCCTAAAAGACACTCTCAGAAATAAAAACATGATCAGTTAAGGCCGCGGAAACGAAGAGATGTAAAAGTCTTCCTTTCTATCTAAATTGGACCGGCAGGCTGGTGCAAAGTGCATCATTTTTTACTCTCCCTTGCAGCCCATTCAAAAAGCCCACAAGCTATCCACTTTATCACATTTAAACCCTATCGGAAATCTCTTAGAAAGCGGGGCAGCAAAAAATCGTCTTTAAAATGTTAAGTAGTTTGAATTCTACGTTTGTCAACGTTGGGTTCGAAAGCTGCCTTCAAATTTTGTACGGGGAACGCTTCAAATTAATGAATATACGTTGTGACGCTAATAGCTTTTCATTTTTGGCATTTGCTGCGGGGGAAAGTGGTCCTTGAAAAATGCGTACCTAATTATTCAGGGCAGAAGGTGTGAAATTACATAGTCACCTCCTCTCTAAGCCCAAATAGCGCTTGATAAGGCGAAAGTAGTGGCCCGTTGGGCACAATGATTGCATCAGTTCTTGCCTGCATTCCAGTTAATTGATATTTGAAATCAATAGACGGCAAGCACGTCAAAATGTCACAATTAAAGCTCCAAGGCTGTACGTGAACTGATTTCCGATTCTTTCCAGTATTATAGAGCAGAGCATTTCCTTATTGAAGAACAAAAAAAACTATACGTACGTAATCCATGCCTGAAAAGCGAACAAAAGGAAAGAGAAGGAAACGCAATCTTGCGTCTATGTTTGCCTTTTAGGTTGATTAGCAGTATATCATTAGCATTGTCAATCTTTCGAGTTCTGATTAAGTCATGTCAAATATGATGAGCTTAGTGATTATCTACCCCGTGATTAACTGGGGTATTTTGAAGCGATTTAAATTGCTAATATCTAATTCGAATAGATTGAATTGAATGAGCTGCATTATCTCATCGGAGAAGACGCAATCTGGTTGTAAATTGATCAATTTATGGTTGAAATGACATCTTGCTCCAAACCCATTATCGTTGATCAGCTAATTGGCTACAAAACAACTGTTTTTATCCGGTCCGAAAGATTATAAAAAAATGAATATCCAAACAATAATCCGTTCATTTTTGTTGAGGATAAAATATAATTGTAACAGAGCAAAAAGGTTAAAATGCGAACCTAAGCATGCATCTCTCAAAAAAATGCCCATAAAAAGCTGCGAAAAATTAGTTGCAAAATTTGCTCTCGATTATTAATAAAGTTTGTGATCCAAATGCAAAACTGTCATACCTTCTTCAACGTGGTATACCTTTGCAACTTGCGAAAATCTGACTATGATTCGTGTTAACGAGTCATAGTTACATAGTTAACAAGACTTAATCAAGCTAAACCAATGAAAAAAGTTAGGAGAATCACGCACTGAAGTCCAGTTGTAAAACAGTACTCAGCAGGCACAAATTCGTCGTCACTTCTAATCGATATGCTGATGTCTTGAAATTTCATGACTTCAGACGTCATATTCCTTTTGCGGGAATCACTTTAGGCAAGAGACGACAGCGTCCGTACATAGCCAAATCTCGATCCTGTTGCCAAGAATGCTTCATGAAATTTTGAAGGTCCTGCCGACGACTGTAAGAAATTTTCTGATCCGAAATAATTTGTCAAAGTACGTGAAGTCAGATTGCTGAGTCTCTTAAGATTCATAGACCTAAAAATAATGTTTTACGATTCAGTATTTTGGTTTTGGCACTTAGAATTTGTTGTGTCAGAAACGGAGAAATTAAAACTGAATTTCAAAATTTTGGTGATCCAGATTGCAAATAATTCAGTTAATTGTTACTATTGGTCGTTACTACTATTGGTCATCTCTCACACAGTGTTATTTACGTTAGTGGTATTAGAATTACATGAAACAGCTGTGATGTTGGTAGTCCACATGTCTCATTGTAAGAGCCCTGTCTCTCGTCAAGTTGTTTCCCCCGTCAAGCTGAGTTCATTAATTATGAACAAAAAATAGCAGGTTCAAAATAGTGTTTTTACTGTTATTATTACGTCATAAAAGAGCGTGAAGACCCTCAAACTTTAACTCGAATTCCACTACTCTAAGTAATTCAATATTGCCACGTATGCAGGAAATGCGAGCTCATATGGAGCTACATATATAATCGGAGTTACCGCTGATGTCACTTGGACTTTGCGACAAAAACTATGCACTAAAAACTAACATATGCTCTGTAAATCAAATTTACATAGAGAAACGTTAAGGTTATGTGTTCCATTTCTTTTCATTTTCTCTCCACAGCTTTGTCTATTACCAATGGGGTGCGTAAATTTAGCAAACTGAACATGTCACAATAAGTTTAATAAGCAGTGGAAAAGCTATCAAAAATCAGTAAAACATTAATTTCATTATAAAAAGTGATATTCAGTGCCTATTGAAAGCAATTCTTACAAGGGACGTTAAAAACTCTAAGTTTCTCTAAACTATTTAAGTGATATTAGAGTTAAAGTGACAATGAAATTTTCAGACGAGAGTACAGAATTCTTCAAATTTCTACTGGAAGAGAAATTTGATAGAAAAAACAAAGTCTGATTCTCTTACTAGCTTTACAATCATTTCTTAGTTTTGAAATTACTGCTTTCAAGGCTAATTGACAGCTAGAATTGTCTAAGTAATCATTAAACTTCAAAACCTCAGTTTGAGTAGGTGAAAATCTTCAAGCCTTTCTTACACCTATGGAGCATGACGGCTTGAAATTTCAAAACAATCACAAAGCCGTAGGGCTGGAAATTGCTGCAATGGTTTTTGTGAATAGCAATTCCGGACTTTATTTCAGAGCGAACTCAAGCACATTTGTTGTTATTTCACTTTTGAGATTAATGGATATTCCAAACCACGGGAATTACTTTTCAAAGGGAATTATGTAGAATTTATATTGCACTCGAATGAATATCTAGTAAAGCAATTGCAACTTAGGGTTTAGAAGACCTACAGTTCATAACAGCCAACCGCAAAATCGAAAATACGGACAGACTTTAAACCAGTTAATTAAATATGGCGATGTAAGACTGTTCACGTCACAAGTGAGAGAGCATTCGTTACATTTTGTGCTGCAAACACTTCGAAATTCACCTATAAATAATTTAAAATTTTCTTAATAACTACCCGGACCTCGGTCCAAGTGTAACACAGTAATGAATCATTAAAACTTTCATTATGACATTTTTCATGACCTTAGTACTGTTCATGTCCACTTTCAAAATTTACAGTCTTCACAAAAACGTGACTCATTCGAACATACTTTGCGTGTTTCTGACCTTCATCTGAGCATGATAATTTACTGGCTTGTACTTAACTTGGCATGAATAAATTCTGCCTTCCTTTGATCTGTGAATAGCTATTATAAGACTGGTTATAGGCGGAGCATGATCAATTACCGCCTTACTACTTTCTGAACATAATTACCCGCCAAAATTACTCGCTCTCTCTCCTCAAGGAGGTACTTAGCCTCCGCTTGAAAGCAAACACAGGCTTGGAACAATTAATTATACTGACACATTTATAAAAATATTACATTTATAAATCACGCACAAATGCATCACATAAATAAATGATGTTGATAAATGTCTTCTATTTCAGTCTCCCAGTCTTCTATTTCAGTCTTCTATTTCATTCTGAATATTAATCATCAAAACTCACGAATAAAAGTTTCTTTGAGACATCCAGGTACATCTTGGGAACCTCCGAGACACGCTGGCTTCGCCAGTCATCTTTCCCTGAAGTTGAACACAGAAGACATATGGTTTGACACTTTTCCCAAATGAATGTCCGTCACCGCAGGAAGTTGTAAACACGTCAGCATCGCATATAAAAAAGGTAAAACACCAAACCCCTAATGAAGAGATCACTTGCTGCTTCTCTATTATCCACAGTTCTAATACTTCAACGATCGTTATTCGCACGTGCAAAACTATCCACTAGGTGACATTTATTTGTTAATATTTTTAAAAAACCAAACACAACAGATAATTGATTAACAAACTAACATTTTCTTCATTTGCCGTGCTTTCAATCTCTGGAATACCGCGCTCCCAATTTGGATCTTGAGATTGACTTCTAGTTCCGAATAATTGATTACCATCTGCAATAGTAACAATTCGATCGCCCTGGGAAGAGCTTGCATTCTGTACAATTCTCACGTTTTTGGTGGTCTGCATCATGTTGTAAAATCCAAAATGTCTCTATGACTTTACACTTTAAAGGAGTCAGTTGTATCTGAAAAATGGAAACTTATGCTAACAAACCAACTCTCTACCTCCCATATGAATTAAATGACACCCAAATTTAACATAACCCAACCCCCCCCCCCCTCCTTCGGACACTCAATTGTACCATAATCTATCTGTTGTATGCAGAACAATCTACGGCTAGCGATCCGATTATAGTTCAGAATGCAATCTGATGTATGCAAAAGAAACATGTGCTACGTAAAACGCTCTGTTCTGCACATCAGGAGTTCCTCTCCCCAGGGGGGTTTGTTCGTTCGTTTGTACTGGTATTGGCTTGAATTGATCCTTTAATTCGAAAATTTCATTCTGCATGATTTAGTTCAAATCACGTTACGGATTGCCTTTGATTCTTTTAATTGGGAAGGTGTATTTATTTTAACTCTGATAGTAACATCAGGGATATCGAACATCAACGCACGTTCATGGAGCTTCGGGTACCAAATATGATTAGCTCAAGTATGTTTTTTTTAAGCTAAATGGGACTTTTGCTTCCCTTTCGACACCGTTTCGATGTTGACTAATGTGTTTGCAACATCCTGCGTTGATGGACATTCATTCGGGAAAAGTGTCAAACCAAATGTCTTCTGTGTTCAACTTCAGGGAAAGATGACTGGCGAAGCCAGCGTTTCTCGGAGGTTCCCAGGATGTACCTGGACAGTGTAGAAATTGCAATTCAGTAAATTGGAGGATCTATCCCCCCCACGCACATACGCCCCCCGCCCCAACTGACATTGACCAAATACTGGACTTAATGATCATCCGGTTATGATCATTAGTTTACTACGCTCATTTCAGGATAAGTGTATGATGGTCATCAATAAATTGAAACCAAGTGCAATAAATTTAATTTTAATTGCTTAGAACTTAAGATTCCAACAGTTTAGTTAAATTGCAAAGAATTATAAAGAGATGTTCTTATTTCACTTCACGGGGCTCCAGCTCTGTAATCAGTGTTATCTATCATTGTCCATATTTCGAAACCTAATGTAAATATTTATTATAGGTTGATGACACGTTCTCTCTTGGGTTGAATTTAAAGACACGGAACAATTTTTATTGAGATTTATAATCACATGTGAGTTATTCGAAAATTTCGTTTTTGTTGACTGCGCAGACTGAAAATTATTCATGACTGGACAGGAGAGTAACCGTCTTCACAAAATCATGCTCAGAGAGTGGTCATCATGTAATTAATTATGCCCATGATATAACCAGTCTGTTACTTCTCTGCATAGAATGAAAACTGCTGCTATACTTGAGAGTGATCTGTCACGGTTCTGGTTTGTATGGAAATTCAATTGGGCAGCACTGATTTGCTCTGCGACCAAAGTACGGTACCTGTTTCAAAAGTATAATTTAATTTCTCTTCCTTATTTTCTCGAGAATCTCCAAAGTTAATTTCTTTTTTTTGTACAAATTTTAATTAAAGAGAATTTTGTCAATTATTTAAAAAAATGATTGCTTTGGCTCTGAATATTGGTCAACTTTGACACACCGAAAGCTTTTGTCTCGTTTTCAGATATTTTGCATTGAACCATCAAGACAGCCGTGAAACGCCTGTCAAATGCGAACGAGCGGGTAACTTAATTCAGTTTTGCTATGGTATTACATGGGCTTTTTGTGAAGTCTGCAGATTTAGATTACACTCAAAAGCAAGGCCATTTTGAAGGGAAATTGGCAACCGAACAACGCAAAATTGGAAAACTTAAAAAGTCGCGGAATCCACGCTACAGACTTGGTAGACTGAATTTCGCATTTGAATATATGTCAATTGATTTATATTTGTAGTTGAGTTCCGCGTAGAGTATGCAAAATAACTTTAAAAAGAAGTTTATACAAAACTAAAACAAAACTTAGAAGCTTACAAATACTTTAAGAATTTCACTAACTCAAAAATCCAGCAGCCAAAAATCCAGAAATTTTGAAATAAGTAAGATATTTCTCAAAATTTTAACTCAAATTTATTGACCAGCTTTGGCGAAGCCCTAATCCGACTACAATTAAGTGCAATTAAATTTATAATTAGCCAAAAACCTCGAAATCGAGTATCAAATATTGTGGAATTTAGTTACATAAATTCTTCAAGTCGGTTACCAGCTTTGGCAACCAGATTCCGTCTTTGAACCGAACATATTCCCGCAAAATTAGGAACATCTAATTTATTAAACTCAGCCAGTCATTTTGGGTCTGCCTTTGCGGAGAATGTACTTTCTCTGATTTTGGGGCCCTTCTTGGCATTCTTGCAAAAAAATGCGGCGTAATCAAGTCATTAATGTGATGAAATTGTGAGGCGAAAAAACAGGGTGAGCGTGATGGGAAACTTTGCAGGAGTTACTATGATTAGATATTAAACAATTTAAACTGATTGTTCCGACCCCTCTTGAGGGGGAAGAACTATATACTCAAATGGGTTTTTTTTATTCAGACAATTTTGGCCGATCGATATAACAATCATTAAGAGTTGCGTGTGGTATCATTAGAAAGCCCGTCCAGCGTAGAATATGGAATTAAAAAAATTTTTTCAATTTTTGCTTTTTATAGGGCGTTATCTAGGTTTAAAGTTTGGTGAATATTTGACGTAATTCAGCTGTTTTTATTCACATTTTGGACAAAATTTTCGTCAATTTTAACCAAACTTTTGCCAATTTTGCCAAAAATATGTTAAAAATGTTAAGTGTAGTGTTATTGATTTTATCTTTAAAGATAGAGGAGGGTTATTGAATTGTTCGATCCGAGTTTTTTGGCTATAATTTATGCTAATTATTCAAAAATTCAAACTTTTTTTTGTCGAAATGGCTTTTTTAGCCCACTTGCTTTAGATTTGCTGGAAGAAGACACCTTAAAACTGCGGCCATAATCTTCTTAAGCTCAAAAACGAGCTAGTTGTACTCCCGCTTGTGTTAAGAGTCTTCTGGATGTATAATATGGCCAGTTTTTTGCAACATAAAACTCGATATTTCTACGAAAAGAATTACCTATTTTTACAAACTGGGAAATTTTGCATAAAAAATGATCTATTTCGCAACCAATTCAACAATTGATTGCTTAGTTAGACGCGCAGCAAGATCTGGGCTGATCTTGATCTCACCATGTATACTTACGATAAAAAATTTTTTAGATTATAATGGGGCGCGACCCTTTTCTGAAAATACTCCCGCTATGTAAATGTTTTTTATGTAACTAACTGACAAGACTTTCACATCAGGGCTCAATTACTGACAGATAATCTTTACAATAAACGAGCCCTAACAAGATTATATTATGGTTTCAGAGTTAAGCTCATGGTTTTTATGGCACTGACCAATTGTTTTCAGAAGTTGTTTCCTTCCGTTTTGTTTTTATTTCGTCTACTTTTTGTAGCCATATGACATAGTATCCCCAATCGAAGATCCATTTAGCTTCTAGAAGGTATTAATGAACCTAGACATTTTTTCAGTTCTTATCTGATGGGTGTTATGACTTTGAATATATTTGTTTTGAGAAAATACGGTGAATTTTTGAACTTTGCTATTTTTTATATTATTGCTCTCATTTTCGGGCGCAGTCTCAGTAAAAACAGGCGGACACTAATTTCTTCTGAGTTATAAATTTATGTCAGTAACGGTTTTTTATTCAACTAATTGTTTCTTTATTTTGGTACTACGCCTTTTCAATTTTTTTCATTTCAGACCAAAATTGCGTATTTTATGAATACATATTCTTTCCATGTCAATTTATTAGAATTCTGACCAGTCCAATTGACGCAAAGCACATTAGGGAAAAAACACAACGTTGGAAAAAGACGTATTTGGATACGTTAATTGTTTTTGTTGATTAGTTTAAGCTTTTTGGGCTGAGACACAATTATCTCGCAATATTTTGTGGGCTTTTTTATTTTGTCTATGTTTGTCTTTCTTTTTGTTGTTGTGCGCCATACACCCGACAGCTATATATATTTTCTTGTTTCCCAAGGACGATTAACTTGTTCTAATCAAAGATTTCAGTTCATAGCTGTTTGTTTTAATGACCTTCAAATTAAATTTGAAGTTTTTTCTCTCCATCTGTCTCCTTTTGCTTTTATTTTCGTCACCATGAATTCAATCTCACTCATTAGAAGTCTCTATTAGTTTTGTTCATTGAAACCTTTTTTGCGCTTGGTTATACGTTGGGACTGATTGCTTCGAAAATTTAGTTTCATAAAAAGTTTTTTGAGATTTCTATACTGTTCAATTTTTGTTTAATGTTTGTTGTCATGCCTAAGTAGTCATTTTATAAGGAAGACTCGTTGATGTTGAGATGAGGGAAAAATAAAGCGCGTTCAGCTAAAATCTTATATTTATAGTGCCTTGAACAGTGCGATGTCGTAAAATTGTATGAAGTTTTGGCTTCTTGATATATTTTTTATTTTTTGTGGTCGTGACTTAGTCTCATTATTAACAAGACCAATTGGCCTCCTGAGGTGTTGAAAATTAATCCATCAATTTTTGTTGAAATCCTAAGTCTGTTATGACTCTTGAAAGCATCTGTTTTCAAAAACAAATTTGGGTTTTTGAGATTCGTTTTTTTTAAATTATTTTTTCGTCGATTTGTAGCTCGGTCTTTGTACACACAGGACACAACCCGTTTCCAGTGAGCTATTATTTAATCTTTATAACAATTTTAGCTTCAAACTTTTGTTTCTCGGCTTTGTTACCACTGTTACTATGAAATTTCATAAAAAGTTTATATATTTGTACATATCGATGGTTATTTATTTTCTTTTTAATTTATAGCAATAGTCGTAGGTCCCATTGGATTTTGAATTGTGCGCAAACGAACAACGGATAATGGCAAGTCTCAATCACTTCCTATCTAGATATAAATGAATTTTTTCGTGACTTCAGTTGATATCTAATGACATTACTCACTGTGAAATTAATTGTTTTCAATAAAGGAAAATTATTTTTGAACTTCGCACCTATTTGCTTTTTTGTCGACCTGTTAACCAGTCGCATTTGGGACAAGTCCCATATATTTTCTAATGAAGTATAGGTTAAATTGTTTTGTTTTGGTTTTTATCTGATGCGAGTTTGATTTTATGATTTTTTTATTATATACATAAAAGTGTACATACACACAGTTTTGGTCGTAAATGTTTTTGTTTGCTTTTCATTATTGTCCTTTCTAGTAGTCCTATCATCAACAACTTTCATCGGCCCCCTAGCGTGGTATTTTTGTATTTCATTGGTTGTTTATTGAAAGATGTGTATGTTTTTGAAAGTTTTCCATCTCTTCATCATTTGGTAGCCAATTAAGTCAAGAATGTGGATGAGCGGGGTCGGAACATTGTGCGTACGCAAATTACCGAGCCTCCTTGTTTCCTTCTGAATTTTACAGTGTTTTAAATTGCTATGTGGAAAATGCTAGAAAAAATCGGGCTTTGGTCCGCAAACTTTTCAACCCAAAGGAATATTTTCCCAGACCCTACGAATCTCTATTTTTGAGTGTGAATCCCTAAACTCTTTACGCAGACCCTATGTATCCCTTATTTTGATCGTCATTTATAAAGGTAACTATAATCAGGGTAGAGGTGTGAAGTAATGATAGAAATGGCAGGGGGTGAAACTAATAGGGGTGAAAAAATTTGATATTGTGAAAATTAGTCAAATTCGTATCCTTTGGTTAAACTTTTTCCGTCACGATTGACCTATTAATAACTAATACATTATACTCGTGAAAAACGTACTCCTGATACCTCCTCAATTGAGAGAATGGAATCAATTTACCTTGAAATTGACCTATTTTATCCCTGAAATGATGCGCATTTTTTGTTGTTCAATTTTTGTCGCTTTCCATCTTTTCCTTGCAATAAATCATTATTGCTGCTGCACTGACCTCTATCAATACAACCCATCTCAGGAATGAGCCATTTTAAATAATTCTCGGCAGTACAAATAGCAATAAAAGTTCATCAATACAATATACGCACCATTGATTGCAGCCTAGTCATGCAAAGTAGTCAGTCATTCACGAAATAGCATAATGAGCAGAAACAACTGTTTTATGGCCAATTTCTATAATTATGAGTCCCTTAGAGGCATCAAAGTGCTCATGTGTGACTAGATAAAACCTTTTTATGTGACTCGTTGTGCCTCATTTTCACCCTTTGAACCGCATCTTAGCGCAAAGAAATCTTAAAACAATTTTAATGCGCTTCAAAATTCACAATTAAAGCATAACGGACTTCATTTGAAGGATAATTTGACAAAAAAGTCTTTTCAAAATGTTTGCCCCTTAACCACGATGTCATTAAGAGTTGTTTGTTCACATTTTGAGAAGAAATGAGTAGGCAATTTGACATGTTTCCTTTTCTTGTTCCCTTATTCGATTTCAGCGGATAGAGACAGGGTTGGTGTTATAAATGAAATTGAGACTACGAAACCAGAATATCCCATTTCTTAATTTAGTTCAGTGAATTTTTACGATACATTTTTGATGGGACAACTTAATATGCAGAACAGAATACACGAAGAGGTATTGTTTTCGCGTCTAAGTTGCGAGTGCTACTTTCTGCAGACTAGAATTCACGCGCGTGACAATAAACAACACTTCCAAGGTATTACCAAAATTTAAAATATCTCGCGATTTTTTATCGCAGCATTTTTTGTCCTCATCAACACATTGACAAGTGAACCCTACATACAGCAATCAGGTATATTTAACAAAATGAACATTGCCACACGAATCACTCAAAAATAAATTCAATTGCTTTTCAAGCTAGGGTCAAAAGTTTGGGTTGCGTTGAAGCGTATTGCATTATTGAAAGCGACCTCTGCTTTTAAATTTTCACAATTTTTTAAACCTGTGCAATTTGACAAACAGAAAACCATCCAAAATTCTCTCGTCAGTGGGAGTTCACAATTTTTTAAACCTGTGCAATTTGACAAACAGAAAACCATCCAAAATTCTCTCGTCAGTGGGAGAGTCAATAAAGATCCTATTTAAAAATGAAATTGTGAACTACACGCTTCAATGATTTGAAACCACAAAGTTCGATTACTTGTTCCGACCCCACTTGTGGGGGGCGGAACTATAAACTCAAATGGGTTTTTTGTTCAGACAATTTTGGCCGATCGATATATTCATCGTAGAGAAATGTGAGTGGTATCATTAAAAAGCTCGGCCAGCGTAGAGTTAGGAATTAAAAAGATTTTTTCGAATTTTGTTTTTTCCGAGGAGTTATCGAGGATTAAAGTTTTGTGTGGACAGAGGACATTTGGCTTGACTTTGTTCACTTTCAGCTTAATTTTCGTTAAAATTAAGATCTTTTCTGTGAAAATACCAATCCAAGATTACATTTCACGCTACTAAATGAAACATTTTGTGATTCTTAATAGACAAAAGGCGACAAAACGCTAGTTCTGGTCTCATGGGCAAGTTTACTATAAAAAATAGAACTCGAAATCTCTTCAATAGCTGTTTTTTTAGAAAACTTTACGCATTTTTTTGTTATTTACAGTCACTTATAGACTAGTCACTTTCCAAGACTAGTTAATTTCCAAAACAAGATTCCGTTAATGAGGAACCTCACTTACTGTCAAATGAAGCACAACGAACAACACATTTTTGAAGTCCTATAGCAAAGAAGCGTTGACTAAATGTGCAATAGGCTCCCTAATGAGCATTAAGTGAACCTATCTAGTGCTTTGAGCGGACAGCTAATGGCTGTTAAGACATTAAAATAATTTTTCGAGATTTTTTTGAACATTTAACGATCTTAAACCTATGTTTTTGAACTGTATGTCATTTCCGGTAATGACAGGACATCTTTCTTTTCTATTGCAACAAAAAATATTCTGGGTAACAATTTTGACTTCTAACTATTGGTTTTATGACTTCGATGCCACGAATTTTCTTTTTTGAAAAAAATTTTTAAATAATTTTGTTGATTTTGTTCCTTTTTGAAATCTAATAACATGATCATAATACTGATAGTTCTCATTTAATAAGAAAAAACGTTCAATGGGTCATAGAGAAAGTTCAATGGGTCATTCAGATAAAAGATTAGGGTTTAAATGGCTTCAGCAATTTCTCGGCTTTCTATTGAATTTTTGGTTTATGCCTGTATTTGTTGATGTTTCCATAACCATAAGAAGACTTATTGTGATGCTTTAATGATGACTTTTGCAAAACAAATATCGTAGCCTTCCCCTTGAGGCATACCATTTTTGCTTAAAAAATAATTGAAGATAAAGTTTTTACTGAAAAGTTCACTTTTTAATGGCTTCGACACTTCTCTTTTTTGTACTTTGCTGTTTTTGACTGTTTTTTATTGCTTTTCTAGTCGTAAAACGATGAGAGCTCTCAATAGCTTCTAATTTAGTATTGAATGGTCGATACTCAATGCGGTCAGTTTATAGCGAATATTTTTAACGTTTATGATAAAATTCGTTTCCAAGATTTATTTAAATTTTTCATTTTTATTGTTTTTTTGATCAACTTGTAACTTATTCGCATCACTGAGAGATCCCATTTAAATCCATGTAATTCAAAATTAATGTGTCTTAATATGGTTTCCTGAATGATGTTTCGTTTGGTGGACGATATGCGTTTTCATAAAAGTTTTGAGGAAGCCCAAAATTTGTTTCTTCTGTTTTTTTTAGCATATTCAAATAATAGATCCCAATAATTTTCGAATAAGGACCGAGTGAACTTATTTAATCGTTTAATATATTTTTAGCTGAAATAGTATAAATAAATTTTGAAATAGGCGAAACAATATTCAGATAAACCTAATGATTTTAATGTCTTTAAATAATTTATGTTTTCGCAATTTGTTTGTTTTTTTATAAGTTTTTCTACAAATTTAGTTCGTTATAATGGCCTAGTCTAAACAAATACAGGTCCTATCGGTTTCGTAATGACTTTTTTGTAACTTTATCGCGAATTATTTTGTTAAAGTTAAAGGCTAAGGTTTTTTGAGACGTATGAAGTTATGAAACGTTTTTAAAAATGTTTAATGATTTTTGAATTTTGCCTCACTTTTTCATTTTGTCGACTTGTTAGCTAGTCCCTTTAATGAAAAATACCATCTGCTGTGTAGTTAGGAAAGATTAAATTTCTGTAGCTAAGATTTTATCTGATTGCATTTTGACGCTTTTACAAGGTGCTTTTAAATTTCGATATTGAGTTTTGCCGTGAAATTTTTGATTTTGCTGATTTTTTTGGTTGGTTTTTTCTCGTAGTCTTTTTAATGGCAGATCTCGTTGGCGCTTTAATGAGGCATGGCATTATGTAATTCAATTAGTAGTTTGGGTGTATAGAAGTTTTTTAACTCAAACATATATTTTTGATTATCTCTTCGTTTGGTTGAAAATTAAGTCAAAAATGTAGATGAGCTCGGGTCGGAACATCATGTCGAACGCACATTAACGAGCCTCCTTGTTTGTTATCTTTTCAAACACAAGTTTTCTGGGAATTAAATTTGAAAACTAATTTTTTATATAGTTATTAGGATCAGTACTTGTTAGCATTTACTTAATAACTATGACCGATCAAAAGGAAGTTCAATAAACGAACATCTAAAACCGTGTAATATGGGTTATTTTGTTTCGATATATAACTTCGTTTATCGACATCGACGTATTCATTTCAGTATTCCCTTTAATTTCATAATGCGCAGAATGACAATACTAGTCTAACTCATAGAAGTCTAAGATTCTACACAAAACAAATGAAGGTCGAAGCAAAAAAATCAGAAAGCGTATCAAGTTAATCAGTTTTGAATTGCAGAATTTTTTTCAGTTTCGTCTTCTTGAAAGAGTTATCGAAGTTTAAATTTCGCTGAACATTCTTCTGATTTTTGCTGTTTTTGTTCACTTTTGTAGTTTTCACTCAGATTGCAATTTTCGTCTCAAAATTAATTATTTCAATGTATTATAACCGTTTTAACTCTCAGAGAAAAAAATGTTTGCAAAATAGTTTCCCGTCCTTTTTTGCTAAAATAAAGGTTATTCTTTACTTTGAACCGTTTTTTAATGAATAACTTGAGCCAAACCAACCTTTACTGCCACATTGTTCTGTTCAAATAGGCCTAAAGCAACTATGAAAACCGCAGGCACTTTTTAAAATGCAAAAAGCCCATCAAAAAAGCCCAGTAAGAGTTATCTGGGAAAAAGTTACGGTTTTTGGCTAAATTAATGAGCAAATTATCCACAATCACAATGGCTTTCAGTCGTTTCTTCACTCGTTGCGAAACTACACTTATTTTTTGTTCATTTTCAGGCTATTTTTGCATTCTTGCGTACGATAGAAGATTTCTTAGACAAATTTACTTCAAATTCTGTACTAGACTTTTACGAAAGTCAAATAAATTTGAAATGGACCCTAAATTTTTATCTCATTTTAGAGAGAAAGAGATTCAATGCAAAAACAAAATCTATTAACTTTTCCTTCCAAACGATCAAGATTAAATCAACTTTATATAGCTTATAAAATGTCCCCAAAACTTCTTGTTTCAAATTATGCTTTGCCTGAGCACTAAATCAAACGTGCCATTAGTCGTGATCTTAAAACTGAACACTTCAATACACTCCAACATTAACAATAGTTGACAGAGCCTACTTTATGGAGGAGTGAAAAAAACCACATAACGTATCGCATTTGGATAAAATTTTTGTTAACATTATTATAATCCCATGCATCCAACTTAATTTTCGGCGCATAATACCTAAATTGGAATCTTTATTGTCAAGTCTTCTGAAGATGCCTACAGTTATCTAAAAATTGGTAATTTTTGATGCCACTTTTAAATACTGTCGGTTTGCACTTATTTTTCAGATAAGGCTTGCTATTTTCACAATACATCTCCAGCTATTCCGTTAGGACCACATGCACAATTGAGAAATTTCTAATAGTTCTTTTGGACGTTAACAGCAATTTGACACATTTGACGCCATAACAGATAACTTCTCCAATCAGCAGTAATTATTGGAGCACTAATTGCAATCAGCACTAACGCATACAAGATCTAGATTAAAAAATGCGTTGGAGTCCTGAAAGTGAAATCAGCTTCAATTTATCGAAATGCCAGTACATAAATTTTAACATGAAGTCGAGACGAAGTCGAATGTTGGTTCCATGGGCGCTGGAACAATAGAAAACTAAGGAGGACCTTGGAATCACAATGAAGGACAGCATCACCAGGAAAGAACATGTATAATTTCAAAGTAGTAAAGCTAATAAGTTTTTCCATCAAATTAAAAGAAACACATCGTCTCCTGACGGTTACTGCAAAACTTAATCTCTATAAGATTAAGCTTATTCCAATCTCAATATAGGGATCTATCTGTTATATGCCTTCGATGCCTGACAAGAGCGTATTAAAAAAAATCTCAAGAAAAAGTTACCACGTGGATCGTACAAAGCCTTATTGTGAACAATTAGGGTCCTTGAATTTAGGTGCTAGTTTTCACTTCAGCTGCTAGTTTCCACTTCAGCTGCTAGTTTTACAGCATCTCTCAAACTCCCTTTTAACGTTTTGACTAGATCAATTTAGCTGTTGCGTGCCATCTTTAATCCAAATTAAGCATTTTTTGGCATAATTTTTTTTTATTTCTTGTTTTATCACACGTGGTTTTCAATTGAGGTTTTAATACTTTCGCAACTTTTATCTTTGGTGTCGGAATACATTATTTTTAATCGACATAGTTAAACTGTTTTTTTCTACTGAAAGTTTTTTTCACTTTAAGTTGAAAACTTGAGTTGGCAGCAAGAGAAAACTAATCTCAATTATCTAATAAAGACGTTTTTCAGTAAAATCGAGGAAAAAAGACATAAGTCATTGTGTTTTACATGTTCAATAGAAAATTCAGCCTTTGTATTCTAATTGAGAACCAGGAGGCCCGGAAATGTGCGTTCGCGCATAATGTTCCGACCCCGCTCAACCACATTTTTGACTTCATTATCTACCAAATGAGGAACAGAAAGAAAACTTTCAAAATTTTATAAAGTGTTCAAAGAAAATTGGGGTATCCATTTAAAAGATCGCTTTAAACTCAAATAACTCAGAAAACTGAAGGATGAATTACTAGAGAGGTAGAGGGCCGATGCTGTTAAGGGGACTAAGAGGCAAGACAAACAACAAAAATTAAAAAAAAACAAGGCATTAATTACGACCAAAACGCAATGTCGATCTATTTAATGAAAAAAATCGAAACAACATCAGATAAAAACTAAAGCAAACAAATTGACTTGAATTTCACCCAAAAAAGATATGGGACCTTTCCTTATTGCGAAGATTAACAAGTAGACAAAAGAAACAAAAAGGACAAAGTTAAAAAAAAATACGTTTTTACGTTTTGAAAGTAATTTCAAAGTCAAGAAAAACATTAGCTATTATGTAATTATTAATATGGCTTCATTATACTTCCATAGGAAGTCAATGAGAACTGTCATTATGCAGAACGCCATGCGACGGCAAAAAAATCGAATAAGCGCAAAAATCAGAAAGTCTATTATATTTTGTGATAAAACAGTGTTGAAGCCTTCAAAACCATATTTTATTCAACAAAAACATTTTGTTAAAAATTCAGAAAAAACCATTTGTTGAAGAATAATACATTAATGAACATTACTTTTAAAACAACAAGTCATTGCAACCGTAAGCCTTCAACTACAAATAGTTAAAACATTAACCATTTCCTTCTTAGGAAACCAATTGGACATGTCATGTCAGACTGAGTCAAAAGACTAAACAACAACGAACGCACACAGAACTTAAAATTCTAACAGATTTACGCCAAAACAATGTTGGAGCCAATAAAACTCTAGGCTCGTTGAAATTATAATGTATGGCCTTTGGTCTTGGTTTGCACGTAAATTGATTTTTCAATCATTGAGCTTGCATTTTAAACCAATTTGGTTTGCATTTATTAAAAAAAACAAGAAAAATTTGTTTTTAAAGTACAGCGCCCCATTACAATCCAAATTAAATTTTATTGGTTAAGTTCCAGAAATACAACACAATCAGTAATCACTGCTGCTCGTTCATTAAAACAGACAATTGTTCCAAATGTTAACAAAATAGATAATACGACAAAATTCAAACAAACAAACGTCGGGCGAATTGCTCTCAAACGGCCGGCGAGCCGTTGGCTTTGGTAGGACCCAGCGTGGGAGAGATGCTAGCATGGGGGTGAACAGAGTGGTGGTGATGCACCAATACTGTGTAGCAAAACAGTATTGGTGAATCACTTCTTAGTGATTGATATAAGGCGTAAGGCTCCAAGAGCCCTTAATGCCCTGCGGGCGTTAACTGTTTGTCCAGTTTTTGAGGACAAAAACTCAAATGGGTCAGAAGAAACATCGGTCAAACAAAAGATAGCTTAAAAAAGAACATGACCAATATAATTGCTACAAACTTTGTTTCAGAGCAATTAACGAAGTCATTAAATAAAAATTTTGAATTTTGGATAATTATCGATCTATATTAGCAAGAAAACCAATAGGTATTAATTAAAACCAATTGAGAGTTTGCTTTATAACTCTTTAGGTAGCCAATAAGGCCTTTTCTTCTTTAGACTCAGTCATAAGGCAAAAAAAGAACATCAAATGCTGGCAAAACAAAAATTCATTGAAAATTTCCGAAAGCATTTTGTCGAAGCACCAAAACAGTGACCTTTAACAATATTATTTAGTTAGGCCTTGTTCGAACATCAATGAGACCTCTCATAGATTTAACCTCTTATTAGAAACAGACTGTCAGTAATTAGGATTAAAATGCAAAGAAGGACAGCCAAAATACAATCCGAATCCTTTTCCATTGCAAAAATCAACATGTGGCCAAAAATGACCTGGCTATCAGTGCACTGCTGGTAAGAAACGTCATTTTTCCAAATAAAAAAAATAATTGCGTAACAGGTATTTTGGCAAATGGAAAACGATATCAGAAATAAATGATGCATTTTTGATAAATATCGATTTAAATTAGTACGAGGCCGCCAAATTGTTAGTTCCAGAACCCTTTCTTAGGAAACTGAGTTTAAAAATTTCCCTCGCCTGAGTGAACAAAAAATGTGTCGGCAGTTTTTGTGTCTGCAATACCGGTCAATTTGGACAAAGTGTGCTGAAGAAGCATATTTGGTGCCATTTTTCAGGAAAAATGAAACGCTGAATTTTTAAAAACTTGAGCCAAACGAGTTGGTCCAGACAATTCAGCAACTAACATTTACCTTTAAACATAAAACCAATGGGACTATCATTAACAATTTTATCATAATTTTTTAGCAAAATTGATCACAATTTCACCACAAAAAAAAGAAAAACGTGAACAAAACAACAAAACAACGGAAGTTAGCCTAACGTTCACAAAAATTAAACCTCCGTAACTCCTCGAAAACGAAATTTAAAAAATAATAATTTGATAATTTACGCCTGACAAGCTTTCTAATGATACCACTCAAAACTCTGTATGATAAATATATCGATCGGCAAAAATTGACTGAACAAAAACAAACCAGTTGAGCATATAGTTCCTCCCCCACTAAAGTTTATTTATTGAATATTGGGACGTGTTTTCCTTCCTTCCTTCTCTGTACCTTAAAGCCCCTTCTCATTCACGCCCCAATGTCACTTAACTAAATTATATTTCCATTTTAAGACCAAGATAAGAGAAACAATCTCACGTCCCAAAACACATACCTATTAAGCTTTTAATTTCAGTGAAATCTGATAAAGCGAAATGAAGTCTCAGTTACTTATTTTGAAAGCTTTTTCTTTGCTCTCTTCATTAGCCTTTACTTTCCTTGTTAGAGGTTTATAATTAGAATGGTGTCAAGATAAATTCGCATAATGCAACTTCCCACTCTTCCGACCTCTAAAAAAGAAAATTTCTCTCGGGTTTCTATAGCTATGATATAAAAACAAATCTTTTGATATTCATGTTGAGTAAATAAAGGATATAGGAAAATGATACAATATGTATTGTAAATTTCAAGGGAAAAGTAAATAGTAGCATTTTTCTCTTTTAATGTACGCAAAATTAGAATGGCGTGACTTGTAAAAAGAATTGCCCACTTTCACAAATTAATGTTACTCTCAAGAAAAAAAATCAAAAACAGTAAAGATGGTTTTGTTTCTGACATTTTCGGGGGAAAATAAACATTTAATATCGGTGTTTATCAAATTCTGTTGTTCACAATATCCATTGTTATTTCTCAATAACATGAATAAGAGTTTTGTTCGGCCAGTACACAAAAACTGCAATCAGAAGTTCCCTGAATTAAACTGTAGTACAGCTTTTATCATCATCTTCCTCCTCCGCCTTGGTTTGCTTGAGAGTTCATGAACAGAATCAATACAGCTGGCAAAATGTACATCCAGTACTTCTGCAGGAATCCACGATTGTCGGGCGGGTTCATTAGCCGCTCCCGTTTTTCTGCCTCCAATTTGTCCAGATAGCTTGCCGTGTCCGGAGTAGGTGAGGGTGCATGGGCAAAATAAGCCACAGTTGTTGAAAACTCGGTTGGAATTATGGCGGAAACTGATAAAAATTGAGGATTGCAATGAGAGCCGTCAGTTTCCAGCTTTGCATGTATTCCCTTAACATGTCTTGATGGTGTAAGAGATACAAAAAGCTTTTCACGCAAACCTGAATGCAACAGCGCGCAGCCCTTTAAATAAGATTGAACGTAATAGACGTTAGCATTCTCCGAGGTATCATTGGATGGTTCATCGTTGGCAACATTAGAACTAGCAGCAATGTTGCTTTTGATACATTTCAGTCTAAATTGGTAAAAAGAATCCAGTCGTCCAAAATATTCCACAAGTTTAGTTCTTTGGAGATCCATTTCTACTGGTTCGTAATTGATTGCATTGATTGAAAATGATAATCTGCCTTTAGGTTGCCATGAGGTACCAAGATAGTGTTCTAAGATGCAAGAGCCGTCATCTGGTTGTAATTCAGATCCTGCGTTTGTGAACAAAACACTCAAGATGAAAACTAGAACTACTTCTAGTAACATTTCTATCTAGAAACAACCAACATCAGTCTCGTCAGGCTCCGATTTAATACTCGTTTTAACGATAATTTTAAGAGTGAACGAATCGTCAATCTTACATGCAGAACGTATCCCACCGAAGAATTTAAAAAGCAGATAATTTTTGATCTTCTGATTTACAAATATAGCCAGCAGATTGACGTAAAACAGCTGCCAAATATATTCTGACACCATTGGTTAAGTAAAAAAAAAGACAAAGACAAAAAAGTTCGCTGCAAAATATGATACTGTTTTCCAATTTTCCGCCTATTTTTAAATCAAATATTAAACCAATCTCATAATTTTCAAGCAATGCAGCCTCATAATTATCTAATTAGGGACGACCTCTATTCAATTTCGATTCCATTCTCAATTTAGATTTAATAAGTTATTTAATCAACCCGACTACAACTACAACAGTCCAAGAAGATGACACAAGAAGTTTAAACCACATCTCCAGCTGCAAAAAGGCCCAAGTCAAGCGACACCTTGTCCAAGAAGGCCCTCTCCGGTATCCAGAGCGGGTCTCCGGAAGCTTTGCCTTCCACCGATAGCGCAAAGTAGTCTAAGGACAACAGCTTTGTGATAGTCGGAGTAGGGCTGGACAAAAACCTGGACGAGGTCAAGGCAGCCATAAACAGGATCTACCCTGCAAAGATGAGCCTAGTGCTCATCCGAAGCCAAGCCAGCCGAGCACCAACCCGCCTAGTGATAACCTTCACAAAAAGCGAGAAAACGAAAACCCTTCTGATCAGCCACGGCCTGATGCTCGGGCTCACCCATCACCAATGCGAAGAGTCAGGACAGGACCAGTCCTCTTCTCCTCCTCTTCCAAGACGTGATGCGGTTATCCAGTGCTACCAGTGCCAAGGCTTTGGTCACAAGGCGAACGCGTGTACCCAAGAAGCCAGATGCATCAGATGTGAAGGTCATCACAAGCTGACTGCACAGTCCCCAGAGATACCCCCAAGTGCGCCAACTGCCAGTAAGACCACGTTGCCAGCTACATGGGCTGCATCAAATACCAGGACGAGCTATCAGCGAAACGAACCCTCACAGTGAGAGACCTCTCAGAAATCCTCAACATTCACGCAAATTGTACCTGATGCCGTGGTTCTAGCCAAGACTACCCGGTACACTGACCTTGACCCCGACAATTTCCGCCAGCAATGCAAAGAAAGACAAGACTTCCATTTAACCAACCTCCTCCGCAAGCTCCTCAAAGTGCCTCCAGACCAAATCTTCAGGCCTGCTGAATGAGACCAAAACCATTGTCACAAACGACGAAAACTACTGAGACAGAAATCACCACTGCAAACGATTGACTTACGAGAACTGGAAACCAACAGCTCAAGAAATTGCCGCTCAGACTGCTAGCCAGTCTAGCGAAAAGCACATACCCACTAGATTTAGATTTAATAAGTTAGTCCAGAACACACTTTATTTAGTGAGTACGTATAAATGCATCTGAGTCATGTGCGATCAAAAAACGACCAATCGCTTGACATAAAAACTGCACTCAACTAGTATCAATTGCAAGCAATGACGTTGCGCAAACAAAATCAGCTGCTGAGTGGTACGTCAGGCAATTTTTTTTACATGAACTGCGCTCTATTTAGAATTTTTTTGTTGATCAATTGCCACTCAATGGAAAATACAACACATTAAACAAAGAAGACATACCCGGCAGATTGCCGGAAAATAGTCGCCGTTGATTCCGAGAACCAAGACTGGGATTGAAAGAGAAAAAAGTAGAAAAACTCCTGTTTCGCAGTGAGACAACACAGTGACTGGTATCAAAACCAAAAAGCATTAGAGATGTTAACTCAGAAAAGTTTGCGTAGCGGGCTTTCAAAATCGGGCTCTATGTGTTTATCTCGTTTCTATTTCTGATTTCGTTTTTTAATAATAACTCTGTTCATTTTGAATTGCTTTGCTCAGCAAATGCTGTCCAAAAGCACTTTGAGAAGAATGAGAGAGGAGTGAAACTAGCCTAGGGAAGTCAAAAGATTTCATCCAAAATGTTGAACAAGCTGTGACCTAAACTAAAGCAAAAAATTTTTATTCGACGAAGTAAAAAAATAGGAACGCTATAATAGCCGGCTGAGAAGCTGAGGCGGCTTTTAATAACAAACCTAGGGATGACAAAGAGATAGGAGAGACGCAAAAACGAAATCTTCAATTGAGTAGGTACAAAAATAACTACCTATCATTCAGAGCAATGGCACTCCAACAATGTTCGAAGGCTCGGTTCTATTGTCAACTTTCAGTTGGTAGGGGGTTTGGTAGGCGGAGGGCTTGAAATTAGCTCCATAAACCTGAGAATGAGAGAGCCATTTAGATCATGCAAAACCAATAAAAATATATCCGGCAAAATAGCCGTTGTCGCGCTTGACGCACAAAAGGGTTGAAACAGAAAACGAAAAAGATAAAAATTGGCAGACGTTTTTTTCTAAGTTTCAAAAATGTTCCAGTTCGGTGTGCAGTTTGAGTTAGATTCTAAAGAATTCCGGAAACGACTCGAAGGAGAAAATTGCCCATACCTATGACCAAACAACTATTGTGAACCCTGAACCTCCACAAATGCCATGAAAATTTTGAGGAAGAATAGAAACGGCATTCAAAAACCACAAACATTGAAAAAAAACTAGAAAAACTTAATGTCTTTTTTAATAGTACAAGGAAACATAAAGCCGAATAAAATTCCTTTGCAACTAGAGCAATTAAAAGCTCGCAAAAGAATGGGCAAGTCATTATAGGCTAAGAAATTTGTCTAAGATTAAAAGAAAAACTGCAAAAAAAATAAGAAAAATGGTTTAAAATTTCTCAATTTTTCTGTCAAATTTCGTAGGAAAAAAAATGATTTATACCAAGAAAACTTAAGCCAATTGGTATCTGAATATTCTTTAAGTAACAAGCTTCTATTCAAATCCCACTTAAAGCATTAAAACAAAAAAAAGGTGAAAAAATCATTAAACTTTGTCTTAAAATCAGCAAAACAGATCAAAAACCTCCAATTTGGCATTAAACTCAAATTAACTACTTAAAACGTTCAATTCCTATCGAAACAAGCCTAAAACGAATACAATATCATAATCAAACCTCATAACCATCAAAAGTTGGTGCGCTATAATAGCCGGCTGAGAAGATGAGGGCGGCTATTAAACATGGTTCAATAAAAATTGAAAAAGACGATTGCATTAATTGCTTCAAACTTCGTTCGAGAGCAGTTGAATTAATAGCACCTAAACTATACCGCTGATGTTGCCAAACACAACAGTTCAAGTAAAACCTATTTTCGCTAATAACTCTTAAACGACAAAGTGTTCAGATACTACACAAAAAGATAAACAAACATAGAGTGCAATTGAAACACAAAAAATGCAAAACATAGCTGGCAGAGAATATAGCTGCGATAGCTTCCTAGACTTGCAGTTCCACAAAAGAAAAAAATTAAGACCGAAGAAGAAGTTGTTTTTCCTGATTGCCGAGACTTCGATTTTGATTGATTTTAATTTAAAAAAATCAGGATTAGCCACTCTTTCTAAGGTTAAAAAGTGGAGGTTATTTCAAAAGGAGGTACTGTAAAAGTACGTTTTCAAAGTTGTCTTGAATTCAAATTCATTCTCTAACGTTGGCGCAAAATCAGGTAGCTCATTCCAAGCAGCTGCATAATTGTAAGAAATGCACATCTGTCCGAAAATCCCATTAATTGTACGCTTCACGAAAGTGTTGACTAACTCTTCATTGTTGGGTGGCCTCCTTAACGCTCAAACAATTCACGCAAGCAACTTGGGTAAAACGAGGAAAAGGAACCCTATGAGCGATGCTATATAACTTGTATTTAATTCTTTTTTTTTCCAGCCGCGGCCAATGTGCACAACTGAAAAACTGTGAAATTTGTGGAAAAGATAAAGTGAAGAGGCATGTCCTGTAGCTGTTGAAGTTTCGAGAAACATGTTCCGTAACACGTGAGCAGAGTGAGTTCCCATAATCCATTCGGACAAAATCAGGCTAAAATCGGAGTGATAAAATCAGGCTACATGAAAAGATTCTTCTCTGTTCAAAGTTTGTAAACTGACGAAGCTTATTTAATTTCCTAAGTTGATAATACCCAGCACTAAAAAGTTAATGCATTGTCTAGTACAAAGCCTAGTAGTTTGACTTCACTTTTCAATTCGAATTCTTACCCAGAGTAATACTGGCGTTTCAATATCCAATGGTTTCGATTGTTTCGGAACATGATTATTCAGCAGCATCGAAACTGAAGCGCTTTGAAAGAAACAGTGACTCCAATTCCAACAGAAAAACATTCTTACGGCAACATCCAACGTCAACATTAAAATTTAATTGTTTATTCTGAAAGAAATCAAGTACAGGCAGCAGGTAAACAAGGAATAACACGGGACCTATTATGGATCTCTTCTGATTCTAAGCCACCAATCAGAACCTTTACTCTTCTGTTGGTTAAATAGCTGGTTAAGGTAAGAACAGTTCCTGTAATACCAACTCCTTTTTTTATAGAATAATGATCAAAAGCTGAATGTCAACAGTGTCAAAGGCTGCACTGAGATCTAGTGAGACAGTGCGGAAAAGAACGGAATTTTTACTATCAATATTAGAGGCAATAACTTCAATGCAATAAACCGAGGCAGTTTCACATGACCTGCCATGAAAATAAGCTGAAAGCACCACAGGAAAGTTGCATGGCAAATGCAAGAAAGAAACCAATTATTCCGATGAAAATGACAAATAAAAGAATAAACTATTCATATAATTACAAGGCGATTTTGAAAATGTAAACATCTAACCAAACGTTTTTGTAGTGGCTAAACTTTAAATTTACATTTTTGAAGATGCTGGTCTATAGCTACTTAATAATTCTGAATCAAGTCGGTTATTTTTCAATAATTGAGTAATTAAACCTTTCTTCAAAAAGTCCGGAAAGACTCCGTCCCTAGCCACAGGTTTATAACGTCTGACAAATTATTGAGAAAAAGATTTTCTTTTCGCCCAGCTAGGGCAGATGCCGAGAGAGCTATGATTTGGAGAGAGTTGATTACGGAGACCCACCTTTTCACAAGAGATTTTCTTGAAAAATTTCCAATTGTTAGGATAATGATGAACGCTTCACATTGGGAAGTTGAGCGGAGCCAAAAGAGATCAGCAAAGACTCAATCTTCGAAACGACGAAAGAATTCAAATCTTGAGCAAGCAGCTGCTTCGACATAACAAACGAACTCCTTCGTTCATAACAATTCTTAGCTTTATAGAAGGTTTTAGGGTAATCACTGGTCAAATAGGAAAAGTAAGGAGATTTCTAATGATTCAATAATTTTCGGTATTTAGCTTAGAAATGAATGAAGTTCGTTCTTTCACTCTCGGATTTGGATTTTCAGAGATGCATGTCCAGATAACGTTTTTCTTTTCAATGAGAGACAGTCAGTGCCAAAATAACGCGTTCTTTTATCGGGGTAACAAATTTCTTTCACAGGAACGTTAAGACTAATAACATTACGGAGAACTGTAGAGAATTCCAGGGAAAAAAGATCATAAGAACCTTTATCCACACAAAAGTCGATAGATGCAAGAGACAGTTGCAGTGAAGTGACTCGAGTTGTAGTGAAGTGAAACGAACTCCGAAGTCACCCCAGTTCATTTAATTAAAACAATCTAAAACTTTTTCTCGTTTGTTTTTCGAAGAAACTTTTTGTAAAACGCTGAAACATACTGCAAAAAGATCAGAGGCCAATGTTTTGTGTATAAGAGATATCGGGATAGCCAATTTCAAAGAATTTTCAAGTTAATGGGTAGCTTCTGAGATATGATTTTCTAGATGAAATAATCAGAAAAGAATGCAGTTTTGTACTTGAATCATGACCCAAGCGCAAATTGAAGTCACCAATTACAATTATTTCCCAAATTTAGGAACTCAGATCTATCAACAAATCCGATAAACAACTGAAACATAACCGACTAACGTCGGGCGAATTGCTCTCAAACGACCGACGAGCGGTTGGCTTCGGCAGTGGCTAGCCATGGTTTAGCGAATCTAGCTTTAGCTTGATTCGACTCTGCAACTTTTAGTTTTCCCGCCTTGTTAGTAAATAAATAAAATAAAAAACTGATGTTTTTAAAAAATTGCAAAATATTGCAAAATTTAAGAGAAAAGCATCCAGATTTCAGTGAAAATGTTCGAGAAACTATTTTTTATCTCTTGATTTATGCCAAGTAACCATCTGCAAGACTTGAAAAGCTTCGTTGGCCAGTAATGATCATTAAACTCTGAAAACTTCACAAAAATTCACAAAGATTTAAAAAAAAATTTGAAATTGCAAACATTTTTTTAAAATGGCAGATATTGTAATCTTGAAAAACATTCAATTACACCTAGAAGCTATGCAGTTACCTAAAATCAAACCCTAGAGGAAGTTGTGCGGCTCTTGAGGTTGGAGAAACCTTAAAAATGACAAAAAATCGAAAAACTTAAAAAAAATTGAAAGTTAAAAATTAAAAAAAACTGCTAAAATTTGTGACAATAAAAGTTGAAAACTAATCCATGGCCAACAAACATTTTCCAGTAACTTATTATCAAACCCTAACGGAGATCAAACCCTAAGCTATTCCATGGCGAACAAAATTTTTTTCAGTAATACATTATCAAACCCTTAAGGACGTTTTCTGGCCCCTGCGTCTGGAAAGACGTGATTAATAAGAAAAAAAAATTAAAAAAAATTTGCACGCTTTGTCATAAAAATGATAAAACTCGTGATGTTGAAAGATTGAAACCATTCCACTACCACTAAAAAATATGCAGTAGCCTATTATAAAACCCTAGGGGAGGTTCCTAGACACCTAGGGCTCAAAGAACTCAAATGACAAAAATTTACAAAAAGCTTGAAAAAAATTGAGAAAATTATAAAATTGCGTGTTTTTAGCGATCGGTGGTTCGAGAGTAGCCATGAGGCGAGGGGTACATCGGGAGGGGGTGGGGCTGATGGGGAAGGGGGTGGGTGGACAGCAGTTGGTTGGGGGGCAACAGCGCGGTGGGGGGCGGCAATAGTGCGGGGTCAAATGTGGGTGTCTTCAACCTCTAAGAGCCGCCCTTGACACCAAAGTGAAGTCTCCAAAACAGTTCGAGCTGAAACAGAGCTGAAATGCTCTAAGCGCACTTAATGGCAAAAGGGCGCTACCTGTTTATCCCGTTTTTGAGGACGAAAAGTCAAAAGCTTCAGACGAAAAATCGGTCAAGCGAAAAATCGCATTAAAAAATACCGACAGGACTAATATAATTGCTGCAAACTTCGTTTGAAAGCAATTAAAAATTAAGCACGTTGGTACCAGGCACGCCATCGGTAAACAATCAAGTGAACTCAGTTAACACAAAACTGGAGTCCTCTTCAATTCAAAAATTAGCCATTCCCACGAAGGATTAAAGTCTCGCGCTAAAAAATTCAAACGAATGGTAAATTTGAAAATGAACGCAAGTCCGCAGCTTTTTGTTGGACGATCTAATTGCCCAGCAGAGAAGCCAGTGGGGTAAGTAGCAAGTAGATCAAATTCGTGAGCACTTGATAACAAGTTTCAGTTATCGCAAAGAAGTCCAAGTCACTGGTCTCAATAGTTCAATAACTTCAATTGAGTACAGTTTTATTACCAATGGAGCGTGCATTGATCAAACAACCAATCAGTAGTCATTCAACGCAAGTAAAAACTTGATGGTCATTAGAAGGTTCAATCGTTTTGGTCCCCGTCCGTGCTTCTTCGTTAGAAAAAACAACGCCCTAAGTAATGGTTAAGCGAATGTGCTTGAAGTCACTGAGAACTTCTGGCGTTTATGGAGAACCGCAAAGCGGTTCAAATATTAAGACAGAATTTCGAAGTGACTTCTGAAGAGTCACTTAACCATGCTTAAAACACGAAACGCTCACGTTTTAAAATGACGAAAGTCAACGAAATTCAACTTCTGGCTAAGTAGCAACTTTTGGCATTTTAACTTCTGACACTTTAGACTTTCGACATTTTAAAATGTGCACGTGAGTGTTTAAAGATAAATTTCGAGTCCAGAATAACTCCGAGTCCCGGCGTCGATTGATTCAACAAAATCTTTTCTACTCTCTGAACGATTGTGGTACGACTTCAAAACATACAAAGCACCCGAAGATCTTGGGAGTGGAATACGACCACCAGTGTACTTTCAGAAAGTAAGCCGAGACTGATACGAGGACCATCAAGAGCAGACTACAGATCATGCAGTGCCTTGCAGGAAAATCATGGGGCGTCAAATCTGGTGACCTGCGACACGTATACCAAGCATATGTCATGACAGACCAGAAGGCTTGTACGCCGCAAGAGTCTGGGGATGCTTCGTATCTGAGGGCCATCAGAAGAAACTCGAGTCCTGTAACAACAGACCGGCCCGAATAATAACAGGAATCCCGGCCAGAACCAACAGTCTACACGCACGAAGAGAGGCAAAGCTACCATCAATGAAACAAGTCATAGAGGAAGAGGCAACCAAACAAAACGCAAAATTTCTAGAACTCCCGGAAAACCACCATCTGAAACTACTAACAGAGAAACATAACAACAGACTGAGACTAAAACTAAAGGAAAAGTTCAGCCCTGGAGAATGGATTGGAGAACAAAAGCAGCTTAATTGTACGAGAAAATTGGAACGGAAGACCCTGGGACGATCAAAAACTCAACCCATTGCACAGCGGAGAAACGTAATCATGAGGAATTCCCGATGGAGGTGAATCAAGAATCAAATTACAACAATTTATGCGTCAGGGAAGAAAACCCCGCGATACTAACAGATGCCACCCGCGAAGAAGAAGTTCTATTCTACAAGCTCCGATTGAATCGCTGGGCAAAGCTAGAGGAGTGTAAATATCGGTTCTGACAGTCAGATTCACCAATGTGCACCCACTGTAACCAGGAGGAGGAAACCGCACAACATTTCCTTACAAGATGCGAAAAAATGAAACATGGAGCTTTGCAACATTCGCGGCGATGACCATAGCCATCACTCGACATCATTTTGACATGAAACTATTTAATAAGTTTGAGAACAATTAGGCTATTTGAAGCTATATGAAGAAATTGCATAACTTATTTGTCGTTTCTATAAGATACCCTCAAAGAACCTTCAATTAGAGTGCCATATTCTCAGTTGACCTTATCACCTTCGGACAAAGTAAGCAAAAAATCACTTTGATGAGACTGAGGTCAGTCATGTGTGACCAAAACATTATCACGCAAATGGACCAAAAAACTCGCTCTAATAAGAATAGCGAGGTCTTGTACAAAATTCAGTCGAAATTGCGTAAACGAATGAACTAGCAGAATTGAAGTAAGCCAACCTATCACAATTGCCCTTAACGCCATTTATTTCTGCATCTTGATTAGCTTCGGTGAACATTACTTAAACAAATGTAACCATTACAAACCATTACAAACTGTTCTACAGCAATTAGTTTTTAAAAATGGGTGTGGGTATTAATTCTACAGATGCAAGTCATGCCCCTGCTTGTGGGAGCTTTCGGTGTCGCATGTTTGTTTGTTCTTCAGAAAGTGAGAATTATAGTCTCAAACTGAAAAGAGAAAGAGAAAATTTTTTGACAAATATTATATAGCATTAATTTTCATTGACGACAGAGACGAATTGAAGAGATTTTTTAGAGACGAATTGAAGAGATTTTTATCTTGAAAAAAACCTCCTGAGACTTTTGTGGTAAAGAAAGTTCAGCTAATCATTAGTATCCTGAAATTTGAACATCATCACGCTCAAAAGCCTGACTTGAATAAATATAAAGGTGTAAATTTATTGGTTGAATATCAAAATTTGAAGTAGGTATAAATGGATTCAGAAAAGAGTTAGCGGATCTGTTATTTCCTTTTTTTCCGAAAATCATTAGAAACAATCTGAAAATAGTGAGATCCTCTGATAAAGTGCCCATAGAGTATAATTTAGTCTCATCAGCCAACACAAGTTCAAAAATGTTCAAGTGTTCAGAGGCTTTGATAAACCAAATTATTTAAGAGAAAAAAGGGAAACAGTTTTGGATTTGATACACAAATTGTCTTCGTTGCTCGAAATCAAAATAACTATAAAAAATATTTTAGCTTCTTTAGCATCAATTAAGCTTTTCCGTTTTAATATCAAAATTTTGCGAATTTCTGATTTCTTGGTTTGAATCATAGAAGTCCAGATATGCGAAGATTTTCGGACTGTATAGTTGCTAAGACAGAATCGACAACAGTCTGGAACTGGTAAGGATCGGTGGCATGAGTTCTGTGGAACACAATCTCCCTAGAAGAACCCATATCTGTGCCACGATCACTGCCTAAAATTTAACAACCCATCAGCAAGAACATTTGAGATTTCAATTAATAATTATTAATTGCGTTAATGCTTTTTATGAAAAGAAACGTTTGAATTCCTATGACAGATAAAGAAGTTACCATGCCAATAGGTGTGCAGGGTAAGTGTACAAACTAATAAATGAACAGGTGTCTTAGTTGGGAAACATTATTATCTGAATTTAAAGTCTCTCCATAATAGGCAATTGGAATTCCTTAATTCATATTTACTTATTACCTTTTATAGCCTTATACTCCTTATAGAGATCTTATAAGCCTTCTTACCTTTAAGCAAGCATTTAAGGGTCAACTAAACGTGTTCTCCAGCCACAAAAGCTTCGATGCGACTAGAGAGATTATTTACACAGCATGAGATTGATAGTAATTATGGTTCATTTATAGGCGTTGTGTCATTGATTGAAAATGATAGCATGCAAACATTTCACAGCGCAAGTTACTTCAGACCGAAATGTACTTGTTATAAAAAAATATTGAAATATTCGAGTCCTCTCTACCTGTGATAAATACAGACCTCCTGTGTTAAATTGAGAGGATGTTCTGTCCTGGCTTCTGATCTGTTGCTCTATGAAGTCCATGGCTGCGTGGGGGTCTCTATTGTCCGCGGGGTAGTCCGGGTAGCACACTGTCAGAGGAACATGCCTCAATTTCTCCTGATAAGATTAAATTTATAACATAGCCGGCAGATTGCCGGAAAATAGCCGCCGTTGACGCGCTTGATGCACATCGGGATTAAAACAGAAAAAGAAAAAAAATTGACAATTTTTTTCTGTTTTTTTTTCAGTGTCAAAAAGTGTTCTAATTCGGCGTGCAGTTTCAGTTGCATTCTGAAACTATACTTAATATAGCTTCTAAACTGAAAGCTAATAAGCTTAATACCAATGTCAGCTAGAGAACACTAATGAACATTGATAACCTAATTCTCAATAACTTATTGACCAGGCTTTATCGATTTATCCCGTCTCTTTTGATTTTGCTCTTTTCACCTTGACTGTATTCTTTATCTTGCGTAATTCATTGAGTGAATGGATTTAAAATCCATTCGGTTGAAACAGTGAGTGAGGTAAGTCAGAATTCAAACGTGAGAGTCGTGACTTATCTAAAACGAAAAACGTGATCAACATGTAAGGGGAATTAAAAAAAACATAGCAGGACGAGACCTGACGTACAATTCGAAAAATTTTTACTGACTAAACAAAAACGGGACCTAGAACGGACTGAGTGAATTTCGAAAACCATTTCTATTAAAATCAGATAAAAAAAATAATAAAAAAACAGAAAATCAATGTCGAAATGCCGCATGTGAGCAAAAAACCACTAGCGAGAAATGAAAAATTGGTTCAAACAAAAAACTAGGCCTAGAATGAACTATGAATGGATTGGGAAAACCATTTAGAAAAAAATCGATGGAAAAATCGAAAAAAAAACAGTAAACATCAAAGTGAAATTGCCGCATGTGAACAAAAAACAACCCGCGAGAAAGCGAATTTCTGTTGAAACACCTTTTTCCACTTCTAAACTGGAAGCTAATAAGCTTAATACCAATGTCAGCTAGCGAACACTCTAATGAACATTGATAATCTAATTCTCGATAACTTATTGAGCGGGCTTTATCGATTTCTCCCGTCTCTTTTGATTTTGCTCTTTTGACCTTGACTGTATTCTTTATCTTGCATAATTAATTGAGTGAATGGCAAAATGAGGTAAAGCGAAACATTTTTTTGTTCGACGAAGTAAAAAAACATAGCAGGACAAGTCCTGACGTACAATTCAAAGAATTTCCATTGACTAAAAAAAACTAGACCTAAAACGGACTATGAATGGATTGGAAAAACCATTTAGAAAAAAATCCGATCCAAAAAATCGAACACTAAAAATCAAAGTGAAATTGCCGCATGTGATAAACCACTAGCTAGAAAGCCAATTTTTGTTCAAACACCGTTTTCTCACTCTACTTTACATTTAGAGCGAAAAAATTTCACGCCGCAAGACCACTCGCTTTTTCGCTCCATTTCCTGTTTCGGCGTCACCAAACTCACTACTCCAATTTGACTTCAAAAATCATGAAAATCTGTGAACAGATCTTAAAAAAAACATAGCCGGAAGAAATCCGGAAACGACTCGAAGTGAAAATCCATTTAAACTCCATCCAACTACTCATCAAACAAAACGTGCCTTCACTAATTTATGATTATCTTGAAACAAAGTCATGAAATAAAAAAACAAAAACAATAATCAAATCTGTTAAATAATGATAAAAAATCTGATCAATTTTTTTTACAAATTGAGATCTCTGCAAAAATAACTTCATCAAAACAACTAGTACTTACAAAAACCACATATGTGAATTTTGAAAAAATACTTTAGGATAAAATTATGAAAATCCAAAGAATTCAGCCAATAGGGTATCCAGATGCTCGCAAAACAATAGGCAAGTCATAATAGGTAAAGAAACTTAGCTAAAACCAGAAAAAAGAACGAAAAACTGCAAAATTAAAACAAAATCATAACCAAACCTCTTAATCAAAATAAATGAAAAAAACTGCTTTAAAATGCCGCACGTGAACAAAAAAATTCGCTCGCTTAGAGAAAATTTTTTCACACATCAATTTATCGCTCTCTCAAAAACAGCGGTATGAACAAAAACCACTCTCTTTTCGCTCCGCTCTTCACTTTTGTTCAGCGCCAAAATCACTCCAAATTTTTTCACGCGTTTCATTTCCTCGCTTCAAAAATCACTCCAATAAAATTGATTAAAAAAGGACTTCTCCAATACTCCTCTTCGAGTCGTAAAAAAAGACAGCGCCCCAATACAATTCAGATTCTTTGAATTCTAAAAAAAATAGGAGCGCTATAATAGCCGGCTGAGAAGATGAGGGCGGCTATTAAAAATATACCAGTCACTAATAATGAAAAGGATATCAAAAATGGCTGAAAAACTGTCTAAAACGAGGAAATCAAAAATAAAATAGCTCAGGATTGCATATAAAACTCTATTATATTATTGATATGATTACAAATGCTCGCAAACGTACAGTTGATTGTTAATAAGGTATAGAAAAACCACTTTACCCTAAAAGCTCAAAATAAAAACTAAAAAACGGATTTGAAAAAGTCCCGCGTGGTCAAAAAACTTTTTAGCGAAAAATTTTTTACATCTTTTCTCGCTGTCTCACACTCTCAAAAATGCGACGAACAAAAAATCACTTTCTCTTGTCTCTGCTCTTCAATTCATTCTATCAATCCATTTTATCAACTGCTCATGTACCTCCTATCTTGGATTACTGCATAAGTTCAAACGTCAAAAAAGAATGACTGTTGAGACCAAGCAGTTTCACTTTCTCATTCTTCCAAAACTATAAATATCTAGAATTTAAAACTGCAACTTCTAAACTGCAGAAAAATGAAGATAGGGTATAAACGGAACGCCAATCAAAGCAACATAAGTGAATGATGTCGGGCGAAAGTCAAACCTGCAGGGTTGAGACGAGAGGAGATGGAATCATTCAAGGAGAGGTGTGGCGGGGTATATACTGAGGGGGTGGCGTGGAAGTGCGGGTCAAACTCTTAAAAATCGCCCGTCGCACGAAAAATTTATGTCTGTCTCCTAAAGTTTCGGTGAATTGCATACTTAGAGACTATTAAGGCACAATGACTTTAAGAGAGCTGTTCCGCAACTTAACCTCCTCCGGGTTTTACCTGCTTATCCATTCTTGAGGACGAAAAGTTGAAAGCGTCAGGCGAAAAATTGGTTATGCGAAAGATGGCATAACAAAAAGGCCAGCACTAATAAAATTGCTACCAAATTCGGTCGTTTAAGACCAATTAATAACCGACTTATGTCGGCCATTGTTAGCCGCTAGCCTAAGCTTAATGGATTTACTAGTTAACAATGTTATGAGTTATAAGGCTCTTTCGTCTTTAATCGATTGCTGTAATCCAATGATTTTTTACAAAAATTTACCTCTAAACAAATCGCCAAGTTAGATGACAAAACTATGCAATGCAATTATCTTACGATAAATACTTACATACAATATCTTACTTACATACAAAAAATTATACCGTTGAAAATTATATTTGATTTAAAACTTACAATTTCAAGCGATTTAAGTCGAGATAGTATTTTCGTATTAGAATGAAAACCAAGAAATGGCAGCTCCGAAACTTAAAATTCCAATTCTCGGCAAAAAAAAACAGAAAACAACACTGAAAAAGATTGTTAAAAGCAAACATCTTACCGGGCAGCTCATAAAACTCAGATTTCAAAACATAACCGACCAACGTCGCGCGAATTGCTCTCAAACCACCGGCGAGCGGTTGGCTTCGGTAGTAGCCAGCTAGGGCTTAGGTATGCTAGCATTAGGGCGTCAGACGGGTGACCAGTGTGTGTGTGTGTGTGTGGGGCGTTGGGGGGGGGGGGGAGCTCAAGCAATGGGCTGCGATGGCTAGATAACAGGGGGGTTAGATAAGAGGGGAGTTCAAATCGACAGGTGGAGGAGGGTGTACAATGAGAGGGTTGGGGGGGGGGGTAAAGAGGGGGATAATCGCCGGAGGGACTGGAGTGGGTTGACTGAGGGGATGGGGTAAAACTTAAGAACCGCCTTCCACACCATGAAATTGTCTCCTCAAAACAATTTCGGTGAATCGCTTTCTTGGAGTATAGAAAGGATGAGGTCTCTAAGAGAACTTAAAGCCCTCCGAGCGCTACCTGTTTATCCCGTTTTTGAGGACGAAGAGTCAAATTAGTCAGACAAAAAATCGGTCAAGGGAAAAAGCGCATAAAAAAGGCCACAAGACTAATATAATTGCTACAAACTTCGTTTGAGTGCAATAAATAAGGCAACTTTTGCATCATGAAAATTCTTCGGGAGTCGAATGGCAGTTGAAAACCCTTACCTTTTTCAACTGCCATTTTAATCCTTACTTTTGGCGCAAGCTGCAATGATGATGCATGCAGTCCGTTGACCTCATATGTAAATCTAGAAATAAATTTAGAAACAAAAACTGACAACCCCCAAACTCCAACTCCATGATACTAGTTCTAAGTAAGCACATCCGAAAAGAAAGTCTGAACCGTCCTTGCCATAATGAAAAGAAACTAACAATAAAACGATAGAAAAATCGGATCTATTCTGTTTTGCCCCCCAGCTTAGTGGGCTTCTTTCTTTACGCCCCGCAGGGTCAGGTTCTATTTTTTTTACATAGTAACGTGCTATATAACAAAATATAATTTGTAATTGGGGGTGTAAAAAACACTGTGGGCCGAAACAGAACATATCCGAATACTCAGTGAGAAAACGCGTATAAAAACGGCTGTAAAAAATACTTCAAATACTCAAAACTATAAATTAACAGTGGAAAATGAAATTGCAATGTATTTGACATAGACTTAGAATATGTACTTCATTCTCAATAGACAGCAACTAAATCAAACAGTTCAACATTTATTTAACATATACAGAATGCGTAGAAAAACATCTTAAGTTCCAGGCCAACTTAATTAGCGGCCACCGCCGTACACATTGATTTTAAAAATAGACTGAAAAACAGTTATTAGAGATAACACTAACAAGGTATAAAAGCAAAACAATCCAATTAATTCAAATTTCCGAGAAAAAAAATTTCGGTAAAACAACTAGATTCCACAAAACACTATTACTAAGCAGCCAATGCTGTATATTTTTTACAACTCAATCTTATAGCCGGAAAAACAGATAGAAACAGACAGAGAAATAGGTTGATTAAAGTTATAGGCTGCTCTTAAAAATTTTTTGCGTAAACTTTAAACTTTTAAGTGCCAAAATCGTTTTGCAGTGTGAGGTAAGACGCATTATCAAAACTAGCCACGACAGGAGTGGCAATTTATTTCAGAGGGGTTGCATCCGAGAAAACTTCTTGGGTGAAAAAGTTGTTGACAATGGAGAGGATCGAACCCGTGACCTCACGCATAACCGTTAAGGCCCTTTACCACTCGTCAATGCCGCCTTTTTAAATTTAGATCAAGCAAAAAGCAAGAAATCAAGCGTGAAAAGTCACTTAAAAGTCAAGCAAAATAATATTAAACGAAATAATGTTAAACAAATGTAAAACGAAAAATGCCCGTCAGACAAAACAAAAAAAACAAGAGAACCGTTATATTTGTAAGTTTTTGCTCACTGTCGGTTTTGTGAAAATTCAGCTTGAAGAAAAGTAATTTGTAACAACAAAAAACTAAAGAAATCCGTTAACAAGCAACTTCGCCAGAACAATATCGCCAAATTACCACAACATTGGCTGCAGAACCCAAAAACTGAACATCGCTGTCCTTTATCCTAACACAATTTCGTAGAAGAGACTGTGCTAACTGAGAGTAAACAGCTTGAAAAAAGTGCCTCGAGATTGCATCAAGAATACTGCGTTTTTTAAAGATTTACCCCACGTATTACGTGAGACAGAAAATTGTCTCACTTAGGCATAGCCAAAATCGCCGGAAACGTTAAAAGACTGAAACTAAGAAACTGGCTACCCAAATTGAAAAATTGCACCAGCTACGAAATTGACTACTCAAATTGAAAGTCACCAGCCAACTCGAAAACATGGAAGCAAAACATCGATAGTTGAAAAAGATATTGCACCACACAACTTATTTGTCAAACACTGTATGTCAGGATTGGACCAGTTAGTTGAACTAAATACCTTTAGAACAATACAGACAATTTTAGAACAATAAAGACAATAAAATCGACAGCGACAGAAGTTGCAAACAAAAAGCCCGAAAAAGACACTCAAAAATTAACCGTAGCAAAATCTGATTAGCATTTAACGTTAAATAATTTTGTCACAAATTTTAAAAAAAAACTATTTTCAAACATAGCATTGCCGGAAAATAGCCGCGATAGAGGCTTGTGGCCTACCATGAATTGAAACAACTAAAGAAATAAAAATGACAGATCGACCACCAGATTTTTAATAGACCACTAGACTTTTTGGGTTAGATTCGGACTGTCATTTTTATGAGACACATTTGCTCTACAAGGAAAAAGCCATATTGGAGCTTTTTCAAAATTAATATTCGATATTAAAACTCAAGACTCTATTACTCAGGAATTAGGGCACATAAGTTTGGCTCTACTTAGACGCACAATATTGACCTTTAATTAGTAAATGTTCATAAAATTTAAAGTTCCATAAGTGAGTTCAGAAGTCATTATTTTGAGTGAGGTAAGTCACGCAATTGACCTAAAAGCAGAAATGACGTCGCGAACACAAATTTTAACTGCAAAGCACTAGAAGTCACTGAAGTCATTGAAAAAGTCAATTCCAAGAAGTCAGGGTAAGACGAAACAAAAATCTGTAAGACGATAAAAAAAATTAGAAGCGCAATAATAGCCGCCTGGAATTTCTGACGCGGCTATTAATAATAATGATTATCAGTATCCGAAAACTGTACATAAACTAAAAACTTACAGTAAACAGTACAGAAAAAATACAGCAACTTTCATTTAGCCTAAAAATGATTCAATTTTACACCTATTTCAAACTTCAATTGAAAGCAATTAAACAAAAACCTGCTGCGTGACGTATTAGACGCTTAACAGCTAAAAACCGTATTTATGCGCACTATTTTTTCAACAAAACTTTTTAAAATCAGTCATTCACTCAACGCGTTGCATAAACAAAATTGCCCTCTCTCGGCGCAAATTTATTTTACATTTGCAAAAAAAGCTACTCCTCTTCCGAAGGGAAAATACTCCTCGTCCTTTCCAAGTAATAAACATACCCGGCAGATTGCCGGAAAATAGCCGCCGTTGATTCCAATAAGCATGATTGGGATTGAAAGAATAGAAGATATTGAAAAAAAAAATTTTGTACAAAAACATTTCTAAAGTCCAATTTATTTTGATGGCATTTCGTAGTTGAACATAACGTACTTCTGTTTCTTAGAGAGAAGCTACAGGGGCTACTATCAATGCCAATAAGCATTAGAGATGGTAACTAAGACTTATAGGAACGACGTTCAAATAGCGGGCATCTAAAATTGGGCTTTATGGGTTTATCCCGTTTCTACTTCCGACTTAAATTTTTTTATACTGACTCTGTTCATATTGAATTGCTTTGCTGAGCAACTGAAGTTCAAAATCACGTTTAGCAGAATGAGAGAAGAGAGAAACTAGCCTAGGAAAGTCAAAAAGATCACACAAAATGTTGAAAAAGCGGCAAAATGAGGTAAAGCGAAACATTTTTATTCGACGAATTAAAAAAAAAAAACATAGCAGGACAAGTCCTGAAATACAATCCAAGGAATTGAATGAGAAACAGGCCTAATGTACCTGACGAGCAGATCAATTGAACAATCCCAGCCAAAAAGACGAAATCTCGAAAGTTGAGAAACTAAAAGAATCAAACTAAACAAAAAAAACAATAATTCCTAAAACTCTTGAAGCTTTAAACCTGAATGCCATTTATGACACAAATGCAATATAGTCATTAACATACGCAAAAGACAAGAAAAAGATTTATTTGATACTAAAGGTAGATAATCAAAAAAATGACGAATGCTTGAAAAAGAAATGTGAAAAATGCTTCAAATGAAAAGGAAAAATTCAAAGATATTTTTCAAAAATGTGTCTGGAAAATGTTCAAATTCAATTTTTCTCTGTGAAGTTCTGTCCTGTAACTCATCTGCAACATTTAAAAAGTTTCGTAGGCCAATAAAGATAGTTAAACTCAGAAAAGGACAAAAAAATCAAAAATTTTGAAAACAATCAAAAAATTTAAATTGCAAGCTAAAAAATTACTTATATTTGCAATCTAAAAATACAGAAAAATATTTTGTTGCCACTAGAAACTCTGCAATAACATACTAGCAAACTCAATAGCAGCAAACCCCTGGCCACTGAGGAAAAAGACTAAAATTTCAGGAAGTCAAAGAAAAAATTACGATTTGAAAATCGCTAAAATTAGTAATATTAAAATCTTGAAACACGTTCCCCATTACAACTAGAATCTATGCAGTAACCTATTATCAAAACCTAAAAGAAATGTTTTGGCTGTTCAGGTTAGAGAAACCTAAAAATTGACAACAATTTTCAAAAATTTGAAAAAACTGTCTTATGCCATGGCCAATAAAAATTTTGCAATAAGCTATTAGCAAATCCTAGACGAGATTTCTTGCCCCCTGGAGCTGGAAAACTTGAATAATGGCAATTAATGTCAGAAAATTGGAAAAAACTGCAAGTTTTATAAAAAAAATGGTAAAACTAGTGAAGTTGAAAACCATTCCATTACAACTAGAAACTATAAAATAACCTATTACTGTGACACCAAGAGCTGAAACAAAAATATTCAAAAAACTTGAAATTTTAAAAATTAGAATGAATTACCGTGTTTATGTTTGGTGTAGCAACACATATAGCTCTTAAAATGGCCATAAAAAGTAATTACGTCTTGCAAAAGACCTTTACCAACTTTTACAAACCTCAATTTCAGACTGGTTCAACAAAAAATCCAAAAAAAGACGAAAAAATTGCAACATTTTGGGCTCAAAAACTTCTGAAAATGACCTGTTAACCTTGAATTACGGCCTTCCCAGTAGCTTCACCACTCTAAGCACTTGAAGAACTACTAAACGCGGCTAAGGGCCTCTAATGAAACTTGATGCCCGCTGAGCTTTACCTGTTAATACCGTTTTGAAAGCTCAAAGTCATGAAAAAAGGTGTGAAAACATCTTTCAAAAATAAAAAAACATAGCAGGACAAGTCCTGAAATACAATCCAAAGAATTGAATAAAAAACGTAGAAGTAATCTTACTGACCAGCAGATCATTTAACAATCCCAGCCAAAAAGATAATCTGAAAATTGAGAAACTAAAATAATCGAACAAACTAAACAAAAAAGTTTTTTTTTCTGAAACTTTTGAAGCCTTTTACCATGAGGGCCCAATATGATACAATTCCTTATACTCATTAAGATACTCACATGAAAAAGATTTATTGTCCACGTACATAAACTCGAGAAATATGACAAATGCTTCAAAAATGATAAGTGCAAAATTTAAAGAAGGTTTCTAAATTTTGCGGAAATAAGAAAGGCAAAATACGTTTTTGGTCTGTGGAGTTCTGCCGTGTAAACTATCTGCAAGACTTGTGGGCAAGTAAGGCTTGTTAAACTCAGAAAATGACAGAAAAATTTCAAAAAATCCAAAACAATTTCAAATCTTAGCAAAATTTTGCTAAAAATTCATGATATAATATCTTCAGAACCATTTCAATGTCTCCAGAGGCTATCCAGTATCTCTTTTCCAAAATTTAAATAGTTTCATTGGATCATAAAAACCAATAAATTTGAAACACGTTTCAATTGAATAAGTAAAATTTTATCAAAAAATAGCTGAAACTCGTGTTATTGAAACATTGATAACCCATCCATTTCCTCTAGCGGCTATGCAGTAACTTATTATCAAATCCTAGAGGAGGTTCCTGTACCCTTGGTGCCTGAAAAACTCTTGAAAAAATTGCAAGTTTTTTTAAAAAAAACTGCTGAAATTCAAGATATTAAAAACTTGAAAACTATATCCTTGTATCTAAAAACTATGTTGTAACTTATTATCCAACCCTAGAGCAGGTTGCTTGGACCTTGAGATTGGAGAAACCTAAAAAATGAGAAATTTCCAAAAAAAACTTGAAATTGCAGGTTTTATCAGTAAAACGCTTAATTTGTAATATTAGAAAGTTGAAGGCCATTCCTTAAATTGTAATATTAGAAAGTTGAAGGCCATTCCATGGCCAATAAAAATCACTCCGTAACCTATTATCAAACCCGATAGGAGGTTTTCTTGCCCCTGAAGCTGGAAAAACTTAGATAATTACAATAAATGTTAAAAAAATGTGAAAAGATTGCAAGTTTTTCTGAAAATTGCTTAAATTCGTGATGTTAAAATGTTGAAAAGCATTCCATTACCACTAGAAACTACACAATAAACGATTAACAAACCCTGGCGGACATTCCCAGACACTGAGGGCTAAAAAAACTCATAAAATTACAAACGTTTTAAAAAAATAGAAATAAATTGTAAAAATAAGTATAAATTTGCGTGTTTGTTTCGAGTTCCAAAAGATATAGCTCTTAAAACAGTCATTAAAAAACAGTTTTTTCTTGCAAAAATCCTTTATGAACTTTTACAAAAAACAATTTTAGACGGGTATAACAAATAAGTCGAAACGCGAAAAATTGCAACACTTTGGGCTCAAAAACTCCTAAAAATGAACTTTTAACCTTGAAATACGGCCTTCCCAGTATATTCGCCGCTCTAAACACTTGACGGACTACTAAACGCTAGTAAGGGCCTCTAATGAAACTTGATGCCCGCTGAGCTTTACCTGTTTAGAAAGCTCAGAGTCATGAAAAAAAGGTGTGAAAACATCTTACAAAAATAAAAAAAAAAGACAGAGCACCAATACAATCCAATTCTTGGATTGTAAAACAAAAATAGAAGCGCTATAATAGCCGGCTGAGAAGATGAGGGCGGCTATTAAAAACAAAGAAAAGGCCAAAACTAGCTTGCTGAGCTATCTCTTTAGCAGCAATAAACCTGACAAAAACTCAATATATACCACTAATTATATTGATAAACATTTATACAATTATGTACTTGATTTACCTAGCTCTGATCAATTAAAACGGTGGTTATCTTTTACCAGGAAATCCTAATTAGCGGAGAGTTCTAACCTCAAAGATGTCAGTTTTGTTGAGGAAGACGATGATGTTTTTGTTCCTCATGTCCTCTCTGTTAATGACAGTGTTGAACATCTTCATGTTCTCCAGCAGTCTGTTGAGCCATTTATTGGGCAATAGTTCTAGCACAGGCAGGTTGTAATCACTCAACGAGAAAATGTACAGGATCGAGGTCATCTCCACGCCTGAAAGACACAAATATGGTTAACTAAACGGTTTTTAGCTTCATAGTGTATTTGCCATTGTTTACTAGCCGTTATTCACTGTTTCGTAACTTCCGCAATCGTCTGTTAGTTATCTAATCATCTCGGATTCTTTTTCATGACGCCAGACTAGAAATCCGGTTACAATAGAAAACTTCTCAACATTTACAAGGTGGCGCTTTGAATTGAGTGTATATTAGACTAGTTCTTTCAAAAGAATTAATAATGGCCTGAACGAAGGTCGGGGTACCGCAGAGTGAAGCCATTAATAACGGGTGTCAAAAACAGTTGTCCAATCTGCTTAATTTACAAGCGTACATGATCTTTGTACCATTTCTACAGCAAAGTACACTGGAGGGGGTTTCTCGAGGAAGAAAAATCAAAAGCGTCAGACGAAAAATCGATAAACAAAAAAAAATTTACATAAGAACAGCAGGACTAATATAATACTACTAACTTCGTTTGAGAGCAAATAAACAGCCAAATTCTAAATTCTGGAGCAAAATGTCCTTTTTAAAGCGCAAATCAAACTTTCTGAAATTCATTTGTTTGATTTTATTTGTGTAGAAGCATAATTAATTATTAGAATTTTATTTGCTCTCTTGTCCAGAAAAGTTGAACGCATTCTTACAAAAATGCAGATAGGAGGTAGCAGTATCAGTGAACAATTTTGCGGAAACGGAGTTGGTAAAAAACAGGAACCCTGCAATATCTGACTGAACAGCTGACATGGTTAAAATGTTATTTATGAATTTTCACATTCACAAGAATCATATACGCAAATGTCTGCTAAATACAAAACTGCTAAATTTTTCTATTAAAATGTTCAGCTGAAGAGAAACATAACCGACTAACGTCAGACGAATTGCTCTCCCCCGATTGATTAGTTAGAACTCTAATCCATTGCAGCCTGCTTCCTTCGGAGGCGGTGGACTAAAAACTTCACTAAAGGACTTGAACTGACTCATTAGAGGTTATATACCACTATTCACAATTAAAGTGAAATTCAATTCCACAGCTTGAAATTGAGATTACGCAAAACGCAAAAAGTCAAGGTATTAGAAGTCACTCGGAAATTCAAATCGGTCAAGCAAAAATTTTGCATTAAAAAAGACACACACGTTTACAATAATTGCTTCCAACTTCGTTCCAGAACAATTAACGAAACATAATTGGCAGGTTCTTGGAAAATAGCCGCAATAGCTTCGTAGATTTGCAATCACAAAAAAATTTTCATTTTCATTGAATGCCGAGATGTTAAAAATATGTTTAATTATTGTGGCTTGCATTAGTTGCTCTTAAACAAGCTACAATTAGCGTGAAACACACTCACTTGACCTTATCTCTTTGAATTAAAGCAATAAAAGTCAATATGAGTGAGGTAGTAAAGTGTGACCAAATACCCAATCACGCGAATGAACAACTCGCTACACCAAGAGTGAAAAAAGACGTCACCCATGCAAGTCAATGAACATAAAAAATCCATAGGATGGTCAAATGCTGATAAGCTCCCAACTGCGATACCAGTCTGCGAATAACTTGCGATAACAGTCTTAAAACGACAGGACTACGCAAAAGACACACTGTGAAAGCAAAAAGCTGAACATTCATAGACACTTAAAGTGAATTTTTCAAAAGAATACTTAAGTTAAGGACTCAAAAACACTAAATGTTTTGTTTCGGAGTCACTAGATTTAAGACAAAAGAAGATAAACTTCTCTCTTGTTGGAGATATCATAGACGAAGCGAGTCCAACCAATTGCAAAAGCAAAATGAATCAACAAAAAGATAAATTCTCGGAAAGTAATAGTCAGTCGAATAATTTAACCAGAATTTGAGCCAATTCTAAGTGCTGCATTATATTCAACAATTTTTTTAATGCTGACTAATACAATTGATATTGTAGCGTAGTTTAAACAAAATTTAGTCTTGGTTTTGATCAACGTCCAAAAAAATTAAATCAATCCTTCAAGGTCCGATGATAACAATTGCTAAACACAACTTTACTGCGCAAATCCAATTTTCTGGATTAAACACGTAGAGGTTAAACTGAATTCTTCCATTTGGATAATTTGTAGCTCCCTGCTGATGGATGAGGACAAAAACGAAATCACTTGAAAACCAAAAAATGAAAAGTAATCTTAAAACAAAGACAAAATCATTAATTGTTTAACTGATAAAAGCCTAGAAGAAAACCAATAGATCTTAGGAAAATGCTATAATGATTGATACCTGCTAAAATGCTGAGTATATGGACAAATATTAAAAAGATAGAAATAAGATCACCATTTCCTGATTTTTGAACGTTTCGAAACATTAAAATTTTGCAAAAGAAAGTCAAAAATTATTGAATTTTCACTGAATTTCAAAGACAACGCCGAAAAATAATTCTTTTGTTAATAAAACGAAATAAAATTCCTGTTGACGCACAAAAAGACAGACTTTCGCTAAGACGAAAAAACAAAAAAAAACACGAAAAATCGGATCATTAGTACAATCTTATAAGACAAAAACCTCAGGTTATCAAGAGGTATTGAACACATGAATTAGCAAAGAAGAGTTGCCATACGCGCTTATTTTTGGAAAGTCCGCTCAAAAGTCCAAAAATATAGAAAATGACGATAAAGCCAAAAACTAATTAAAACAGAAATTATGTGCCCATTTTGAACATGAAAGGTATTATTAGGCTTTAAAAAACACTGTGGTATCGAATTCCAGAGGGCTTCACGTTAAAAAAGCATCGTGTAGAAATTATTCCCACAAAAAAAATTAAAAACAAAAAATTGTGCCAACTGGACAAAAAATAGCTAAAAACGGTTATCTATACGCACCATTCTGTCAAAACACCTTTCAAAGTCGAAAAGTCATTCAGTTAACGCGGGTCGTGGTTAAAAAATTTCTCACACTCAAAAAAAAGCTCAAATGGCAATTTTACTCGCTTTCGCTTTTAGGTCAGAACGCCGTCTGAACGAATAGTACTTCTGGTTTTAAAAAAATCGCAAGAAAACCAATGCACCATCTTCGAGTCGTAAAAACCGAAGGGAAATCGATACCTCTCTACGAGTAGTAAAAACCAAGAGAAGGCCAATTATAGTCCCAGCTTTGCGGCTATAAATAATTTTTACCAACTAAAATTTATGCCATTAAACCAACGTTTTTCGCTTCACTAAGCTATTCTGAATAGTACGATTGAGTCCTCTAATGTCCATAATTTTTACTATCAAATGCAGATAACGTGGATAGCTAATGCCTCAGTTGAGCTGTTACAGATTAGCCACGAACCTTGCATGACTCTGAACCAGAACTTGCTCTCTGCCCTTTGGCCTCCGACGTCTGTGATTTGGAAGATGACACTGTCGTGTGCCAGCTTGGCGTCTATCAGCACATCCACAATGCCAGTGGTCTGCTTACGGCTCTTAAGGACATCCTCGTCTGTAGGCTTATACTCCCTCTGAATACAAAGCTAATTATATATTATTGTTCCTCTTAAGTTATTTATGTTACTTTCTAGGCAGTACCAAATGCGTTTCGATTTTGATATTTAAGGTTCTCTCATTTTTTTTCTTTTTGAAAGTGAATTATAAATATTTACGTCAATTCTTAAAATTTAAGGGTTTTTAGCGCTCCCGTAGAAAACAGACTGAGCTGAAGTGTATTTGCTCGCATATATCTTCATGATTTTTAGGCACTTCGAGAATTACTCCAGAACGTAATGCCTCGGTCTTTACCAGTTTATCCCGTTTCTCAGAACAAAAAATTTTTTGGTCAGATAAAAATATCGAACAGACGAAAAATCGGTTGCAGGACTAAAATAATTGCTACAAACTCTGTTCGAGAGCAATTAATTGCTCGATTTAAACCATCCTTTTTATTACAAACGCAGGTTACACCATTTTCTGGTTGTCCCATCAATAGGGAAAACAAGGAGAGGAGCTATTTAATATTGACGCACCTGTTTGACATCGTCAATCCGACTCATAAAATACTCGGCTGAGTCGAGGAGGTAGAACTCTGCCTTTCTATCAAGAGTTTCTCTCACTGAAGGTTGTCTCCAGATATCCTTAATTTCCTCTGCTATTCCAGGGTACAGTTGGAAGGCGTGGTCCTCGTGATAGGACTTAGGGGGAACTCGTTCATTGCAATTCTCAGGAGAGGCGAATTCTGCCACGTCTTTGAAGCGACTCTCTGGAACAAGAAACTTCATTACGTTTCACGTTTACAGCGTCGACAGCCGCAATAATGACCGTAAGCATTACTCATGCAAACGATTACAATTTTTAGGAAGCCATTTATAGCAATTGCAATTGGACTCTTATTATTACCCCCGTCATGTTTCACATTAATGCCGTAATATTTAGCTCATGATAACAGCGAAAGATGTATTTCTTTCTGCCCTTTCCGCGTTTATGTTGGTCGTTATCTCCAATTAGTCTATTGATATCTAGAATAGTCTGTCATGTTTAAAGACCAAGAAGAATCCAAAAATCGACACCGCTAAGACTTAAAATGTTGAACAAAGAAAACTGCGGACACCTACTCAAAAGGATTAACATAATATCAAACACAGTTCCTTAATAATGCCTAATGGACAGCAAAGTTATTCACCGCACTAAATTGGAGGCTAAGAAAATGAGTTGTAAACGTGGCCGTTAGCATGTGAATATTGTCTACCTTTCTCCAAATCATCCGGTTGGAATCCTAGATTGTCTCTGGCGTCCAGGAGTTGCCATGTAGCCATGATGAGATTCAACTTGGCCACTTTTGAACACACTCTCCTCTGTTCCTCAAAGGCAGTCGCATTGTACTTCCGCTCCATCTGAACATATCAATTCAAAGTCACATTTGAACCGAATCGTAAACAAATATTCATAATTCTCATCTATCAAAACAGTTAAAAAAAGATTTCCAATTCATAAAACTTGAAATGAGTTTAAAAACTGAAAAGAACATCAACTCATTCCACGTCTTCAAACAACTTGCTTCATATTGCTTAATGAAAATGTAACAATTTGTTCCATATAATACCTCCAAAAGTTCTTTTCATGGATCATGCTTCTACACTATTTTTGGATAACTAAAAAATTTCCACGCTCTTTAATAATTGTGCAGTTATTTGCAATAAGATAATTTTCTATGGCCGTCCACTTTCTGTAGATTAATAGAAATCTGAAAGTCACAACGGGGAAAACAGACCTTTACGTACTTTTCCATCGACAGATCGAAATCAATTTTTATCATAACGGTCATAACATTTTATCCTTTATCGCAAACTTCAGCAGTTCAGCTAGGCCCAGAAAAAAGCTCCCGAATTGATAGAACATACCCGGCAGATTGCCGGAAAATAGCCGCCGTTGATTCCAATAAGCATGATTGGGATTGAACGAATAGAATATATTGAAAAAAAAAAGATTTTTGTACAAAAATATTTTTTAAGTCCGATTTATTTTGATGGCATTTCGTAGTTGAACATACTTCTGTTCCTTAGAGAGAGGCTACAGGGGCTACTATCAACACCAATAAGCAATAGAGGTGATAACTAAGACTTATAGGAACGACGTTCAAATAGCGGGCATCTAAAATTGGGCTTTATGGGTTTATCCCGTTTCTATTTCTGACTTCAATTTTTTATACCGACTCTGTTCATTTTGAATTGCTTTGCTTGGCAACTGATGTTCAAATTCACTTTTAGCAGAATGAGAGAAGAGAGAAACTAGCCTAGAGAAGTCAAAAAGATTTCACGCAAAATGTCGAAAAAGCGGCAAAATGGTAAAGCGAAAAAAAGTTTGACGAAGTAAAAAACATAGCAGGACAAGTCCTGACGTACAATTCAAAGAATTTTCATTGACTAAACAGAAAAACTAGACCTAGAATGGACTATGAGTGGATTGAGAAAACCATTTTAAAAAAAACAGATCAAAAAATAAGAAAAAAAAAACAAAAAATCAATGTCAAAATGCCGCATGTGAACAAAAAAAACACTAGCGAGAAATGAAAATTTAATTCAAACAAAAAACTAGGCCTAGAATGAGCTGTGAATGGATTGGGAAAACCATTTAGAAAAAAATCCGATCCAAAAAATCGAAAAAACAGTAAAAATCAGAGTGAAATTGCCGCATGTGAACAAAAAACCACTACCGAGAAACCGAATTTTTGTTCAAACACCGTTTTCTCACTCTACTTTAAAATTAGAGCAAAAAAAATTCACGCCGCAAAACCACTCGCTTTTTCGCTCCATTTCCTGTTTCGGCGTGACCAAAATCACTACTCCAATTTGACTTCAAAAATCATGAAAATGTGTGAACAGATCTTAAAAAAAAAACATAGCAGGACACGTCCTGACGTACAATTCAAAGAATTTTCATTGACTAAACAGAAAACTAGACCTAGAAAGGACTATGAATGGATTGGAAAAACCATTTAGAAAAAAAATCCGATCTAAAAAATCGAAAAAACAGTAAAAATCAAAGTGAAATTGCCGCATGTGAACAAAAAACCACTAGCGAGAAAGCGAATTTTTGTTCAAACACCATTTTCTCACTCTACTTTAAATTTGGAGCGAAAAAATTTCACGCCGCAAAACCACTCGCTTTTTCGCTCCACTTCCTGTTTCGGCGTGACCAAAATCACTACTCCAATTTGACTTCAAAAATCATGAAAATGTGTGAACAGATCTTAAAAAAAAAAAAAGACAGCGCCCCAATACAATTCAAATTCTTTGAATTGTAAAAAAAAAATACGAGCGCAATAATAGCCGGCAGAGAAGATGAGGGCGGCTATTAAAAATCAAACAAACAAATAACGTCGGGCGAATTGCTCGCGAATGGCGAGTGGTTGGCTTCGTATAAGAAAAGTGGTCAGACGAAAAATTGATCAGACAAAAATTTGATAGATATAAAAAATAGCAATAGAAAAGGACAGGACTAAAATAGTTGTTACAAATTTCAATTGCGAGCAATTAAAAACGCTAAGAAAGTTTGTCAAATGCTAAGGATTTTATGTGTTCATCTCAATTCTTCTGGCTAACTCTCATGGAGCTGAACTTATCGGAAACAACGGTTCATTTCTCTATTCCAGAGACATTGTCAGAGCTTCAGAGATTAGCGAATGATAAACTTACTAAACGTGTTAGAACGCTTATTATTGACGGGCTGATAAAATAAAGACCAAGGATATTTGAAAATAACCTATATAATCATAATTGGCTAAAACTTCAAAAACAACTCATTTTAAAACTCATTATTGGTATACCTCACGAAACTTTCCATCGTTTTCTCAATGAAGTGATCATGGTTTGAGATATATATTGTTAGAAGACAGAACGTTTGGCATCACGTTAATTTTTTTTCTATCCTGCAACTAGTAGCTTATTAATTGATCTCTATAATGACACGAATAGTTCATAACGGCAAGCTCTGAAAAACAAACGTAAGAAAACTATATAATATAACCCACTAAGCTCGGACAAACAGCTCTCAAACAACGGGCGAGGTGTTGATTTGATTGTTGAAACTGACTTAATAAGACTAGCCTAACTAGATGTCGCGGTGGTGGGGTATGAGACAACTCTGGGGGCATTCCGTACTACAAAAAGTACCCCCATGCACCTTGAATTTCTAACCTCCCAGTAAATTCCAATCACTGCGCAACTTAAGACACTAAATGCAACTACTGTCTCGCTTTATGTCCTTTTGAAATTTTTTTGCAATTTTCTCCTCCCAAATGCAGACAAGTCTGTTTTCATGTAGAGTTTCAATTAATCAGAGAGCCCATTTTTGTTCAAATGAAAGCCCCATCTAGATCACACATCTGCGAATTTGGCTCGCAGGCTTTGCATATACCTCGGAGTTACGGAGGTTTTAAATTTTGTGAACGTTATCCTAACTTCCGTTGTTTTGTTCACTTTTTTCGTAATTTATAAAATTCTTCAAAAATAACGAAAAAAATGTTAACGATAGTCTTATTTTGGTTTTACGTTTAGAGATAACAGAGAATTGCTGAATTGTTTGAACAGACTATTTTCGGTAAAATTTTGGCTGAAGTTAACATTCTTTTGTTTCATTTTTTAATTGAAAATGTCACCAAGTATGCTTCTTTAGCCCAGTTTGTTCAAATTGACAGGTAATGCAGACATAAAAACAGCAAACGTATTCTTTTTTACTAAAATGAGGGCTATTTCTACCTCCGGTTCCCGAAACTAATTTGGGTTTAAAAATGTAGCGGCCTCTCGCTGTTGTTTTTTAGCGGCCTCTCGCTGTCTGTTTTTATGTAGAGTTTCAATTAATCAGAGAACCGATTTTCGTTCAAAAGGAGTCCAATAAAAAAACTGTTTTCTGAGTATAGCTCATCGTTTTTACGGCTCCGACAGTTTTTGTAAATTTTTTCATGAATTCTCAAATTTTGCCAGCATTTTTTGTTCTTTTTTCAGTCCTATGACTGAGTCCAATCAACCAAAAGTCTAATTAGCTGTCTATGGAGCTTCTAGTGAAACCATCGAATGCTTTGAGTTGATACGTAATGGTTTCTTAATAATTATTCGAACTTCACAATTTTTTATATAGTTTCTTCTCAAATTAGCTATTTCTCTTGCATTTGGAAAAATTGTTTGTTTAAAGGGACGAGCAGCAGTAGCAACACTAGTTTTGGTCCAACTTTTAATTTAACACTCCAAAAAATTTTGCGGATTGTATTGGCGCGCTCTTCCTTTATACAATAATTTTTTGCCTATTGTTCTTTTTCAAAGAATTACAGGCCAGGAATGATTTCATGCCAAGACTGAATTATTTACAAATTAAATTTACAATGAAGTCTAGTTTCCGTGAAAGGTTTCTGGCGTAAATCTTTTGTTTGCGTAAAATTGTCGGTGAAACTTAAAGTTCTGCCGGTATTCGTTATTTTGCGGCCTTTCGAGTTAGTATCACTAGTGAAAAGTCTAAATAGTTTCCTGAGCATTTACCAGTTAATCTATTTGTTTCTTAGTTGAGAGCTTATGGTTGTACTTATGATTGGACTTTTCAAAAAATATATATTTTAAAAATTTGAATGGCTTTTGAGCTTAGTCTCATTCAAGAGAAAAATCACATCCTCTTAAATCACATAAATTGTAATGTAGTCTTTTCCGCTAAATTTTATAATAATTGCGTTTTGTCGCTGATACGAGTTTTTTCATAAATTCTTTTTGGTTTTGGAAAATTTCCCATTTTTGAGGTTCTTTCCTGTCAAGTACATTATCACATTAACGAGAAGTCGAAACGGCGGAATGAAATTCTGTGCAATAAGCGGTTTCAAGGCTTCCTAAGGAGCTATAGTTGACCCTATTTAACAACTTCAGTTGATAGCTAATGGTTTTCATAACTTTCGAGATAAATTGTTTTCAAAAATTATAACCGTATTTTTTAACTTCGCTCTTTTTGTTTTTGTCTACTTGATAAGTATTCTCAATGATGATAGGTCCTATATCTTTTCTATTAAAATGCAAGTTAATTTAGTTTAAGCTTTATCTGATGCTATTTGGAATTCAAATTCAAAAAAAATAGACAGTCAATGAATTTCGGTCGTAATTAATGCTTATTCGTTTCAATTGATTTTGTTATTTTTTGTCTTTTGTTCTCGTAAATGGCAGGTATCCTCAGCCCTCTAATGAGGTATCATTTAATTTGTTTTTAGTTGTCTACCTCTTCCCCGAGGTTGTATAACCGAGGGGTTAAATATTACAAGTTTAAAATATATTCAAAATTAGTACGTTACAAATCAAAATTAGTGGTTCCGTTTTTTAAAGGTAAAAAACTTTTGAAGCCACTAACGTTCCTTTCCAACGGTACAACTTTGAATTGTTGGAGCCGATACTGTTTTATTATGCGTTTAAACTGTGAGCGTGATTTGATAATCCGGACTTCATGCGGAAGTTTATTCCAGTTTTGGATGCTTCTTTTTTGTATTGATCGACTGTTCGACCTTAAGACAATTAGCTGTTCAGTTCTGTTGTTGTTTCTTACTAAGACATTAACACTTAAAAAAATTCTCAGTGCCGCCTGATTTCAGTATTGAAATATCATTCCCAAGTTTTGAAACACTCATCTGTCTTATTAAAAGTTCTGCAGGCAAAATGTCTAGATCTCTAACTTTTTTTCTCATAGCAACCCTTGATTCCCCAATTCATTTGGCGATTAATTTGCTGCATTGCAGAGAAATTCAAGTTCTGAAAAAATAGAGCACTGAAAGTTAAATGAGAAAGGACAAGGGATTTGATTAGCATCAATCGTGCTTTCAGAGGTAACTGATAACGTATAAGGTATATGGATTTAATTGCTGCGGCCATATTTGATAGGACTTTGGTGAGTTGTACATGAAAGTGCATCATTAAACCCAAGTTTCTGCAGTGACTTTGTTGCTTAATTCCCTGTCCCCGAAAAACTATCGGATCAAAATTTTCATTTTATTTCGAGACGCAAAGAAGTTCAGTTCTACCGGTATTGATGGTTAATTTGTTTTGCTTTAGATAGTTATCTGTTTTCTCCAGTATTTCAGAAACACATTTTTCCAGTTCGGTGACATTGTTTCTGCTAAAAAGGAAACTTGTGTCATCAGAAAATTCACTTATCGAAGTTTCCATTTACCTTTTCCCGAAAATCATTAAAGTAGAGAAGAAAAACTAGTGGCCATAAAACCTTTAGCTGTTGAACACCATGATTTGGTTCCAACCCTTCAGAGTAAACATTTATCTTAACACACTGCTGTCTGTTTTTAAGAAAGGAAGCAAATAAATCAACTGCACTTAATGAAAAACAGAACGATTCAATCTTTTTGAGAAACATTTCGTGCGATATTGCATTAAATGCTTTAGCTAGATCAATAAAAACAGCAACCAAAATTTTTACGTTTTCATAGTTTTGTTGTAAAGCTTCGATCAAGTGTAAAACAGCACCTGTAGAAGACTTTTTTTGAAATCCAAAATGTGTACCGTTCAAATTTTTTTCTTTTCCTATAAATTCGTTAACCTGATTGAGAAGTATACGCTCAAAGAGTTTTCCAAACATTGGAGTAAATCAGATAGGCCTGTATTTTTCAAAATTTTTTACATCCCATTTTTTGTAGACCAGGCTAATGAAATTTTCAAATTTTCTGGGGAAATATTTTGACTAATGCATGTGTTAAAACAAACTGCAAATGGGTTCCGATTGCAAACTTTGCTACCTTGAGAAGTATACGCTCAAAGAGTTTTCCAAACATTGGAGTAAATCAGATAGGCCTAAATTTCTCAAAATTTTTTACATCCCCTTTTTTGTAGACCAGGCTAAAGAAAGTTTCAAATTTTCTGGGGAAAAATTTTGACTAATGCATGTGTTAAAACAAACTTCAAATGGGTTCCGATTGCAACCTTTGCTGGCTTGACTGCCCAAGCATTAAAAATGCCTAGACCCGGAGACTTATTGTTGTCGAGTGAATCAATGTCATCATAGAGTTCCTTTAGTGTGACTGTTCTGAAGCAAAACTTTTCCTAAATTCTATGCGAGAAATATTTGGAGCGCTCACATTTTGTCCATTGTATAAGCCTAATTTTTGAAAACTTCTATTGAGACAATTTGCAATATCAAATTCATTTTCTACTTCTCTTTCACCATCGACTATAATGAGACACTCCCTTTCTTTGCGAACTTTTTTTCTTGATGAAGCTCCATTGTTCTTTACTTGGTAATTCATTGGAAAACTATTAGCAAAACTCGTTTTGAGTAGTTTAAAAAGGCCTATTAACCAAATTTCTCTGATATTTGAAACTAGTATGCGCTTGCTCCGATGGGTTCTTTTTCCAGATATTAAGAAAGCTATCAATTAGCGCTCAATCGAAAAGAGGATTTGAACATTAAAAATGACGGAAAAGTTAGTCATGCGTAAAACCCGATAATTTCTTTTTTCTTTAATGATAAGTACAACATTTAGCTTTTTTTTTAAAATACCCTGGTTGAGAGACTACTACTACTACTGTTTTTCCGTGATTTCTTCCCTCAGCTCTTTTGGTAGCCAAGGTTTTTTCAGCAATTTTCCTTTCTGGTTGAAAACTTTTTATAAGTGGGACGTGGAACTCTATAGTACTGCAAATGTTATGAAAACATTGTACATGCCATTTCCATCTTCACATTGATGTAAGTTACTCCAGTCCTGACTTGAAACATCAAGACTAAAAATATTTGGTTAAAACGTCTCAAACGTTTCTTTTAATCTTGCATGATCATGGAAGCTATTTATTGGTCATCCTCAACAAACTAGCTCCATATTTTAATATCCGGCGTTTGAATACATAAGTCAATGTTCTAAAAGAAAAGTTAAATTTCAGGCAATGAATAAACTTGCTTCAATTAAAAAAAAACAAGACGGTACAATACGACGAGTACGATAATTTCTTTAAACTCCATTCGAGAGCAAATAAACAACTCAAAAAATCTGGTCGTATCGGAGCTCCACAGTTTATCAGCTAATTTCTGAAGACATATTATGAAATTTTATAAAAAGGTCAATTAAAAGAAAGCGCCTCCCCTAAAAGGGTTGTTGGTTAACTCGGGAACTAACATCCGACAAATTTATTTCTGACAATGGGTACCAGTATTTGTTCTTTCTTCATCAATAGAGGTGAGTTTCGAGCTTTGTATATAAGTTTTATATTAAGGAACTAAATGACGCCAATCGAATAAAAAGGCATAGCTTATCGGAAATGAGCAGTGAAACTACAATTGAAACCCAATTAATAGTTTAACCTTGCTTGCCCCTTTTGTCGAAGAAAGCTATCAATTAGCGCTCAATCGAGAAGAGGATTTGAACATTAAAAATGACGGAAAAGTTAGTCATGCGTAAAACCCGATAATTCAAATTCGTTACACAACTACTTGACACTTTTTGTTTAATGGTAATTATAACATTTAGATGTTTTTAAAAATACCCTGGTTGAGATGAAAATTGAATGTCGCTTCACGTTTTAACTGTAAATTCAACAGTAAAATCAACTCAATAATACGATAATATACTGCAGAAAATTGAGGATAAAATTATTAGCCTTTTGCCAGATTTTTTTCAAAAGACAAATTGAGTAAAAGTTGTTCAGAACCCACCTGTTTGAGCACTGTCGACTTTCCACATTCTGCAGTTCCAAGTAATAAAATGTATATTGTTTTCTGTAATTGCTTCTTCCGCTCGGCCAATCCAGCCGAAATAGCATCCTGTTCTCTGCAAAAACACGGGAATAAGTCACGCAAACCGCACGGCATTCTTTACCCGACCGCTAATGCTTCCGTAAAAATATGCAAGTCTTGGGCAATACTCACAATTCTCGGTCTTGTAAGATTACTATATTCGGTTTAAGGTTTAAACTCAATATACCAAAATCGATGCATGCGACAATTCTGATCTCAACATAGCATTGTACAAGTCTGCATAGGATTGAAACAATGCATTCACGTACAACAAATTCTCTAATATGTTATAGATTTGAGATGACCAGCAATTCGTGGCAAAATCAAATATCTTAATGTAGACATAGCAAGAAACTTGCTTACCAAAGCGAGTACATTTGCGTTAATTCGTCACATCTTATGACAGTATAAGAAACAAAAGCCCTATGCACTAACTTTGTAACAAAAGCAGTCCACAGCAATCAGTTAGGGTCTAACCCTTGCAGCCGCATGTAAAGCATTATATTCAAATTAGCTTTGAAAGATCGTAGTCAAGAAGACTTCAAATTTTACTTTGACCAATACAGACACCTAATGGCGCTGTATATATTCACGACAACTGATACTGATAGAACGATACTTAAACATGCAATTGTGGGCGCGCGTTGCCAATTCCTAACCTCTTCAAAAAACTACACGCACGCAAGAAAACAAAGCTTACGATATAACTTAACTTATTGACGAAACAAAAAAGGGGGTATGATCCACCCAATGGACGGAACATTAAGCTCCCACTATAAAACATCACCGTAGCGTATTAAAAGGGAAAAGGGGGTATGGTCCACCCAATGGACGGAACAGTGAACCCCCACAATGAAACATCACAGCAGCGTATTCCTTGAACGATTGATTTTAGTGATTTGCATTTTATTTTCTGGCTTTTCATTTTAGGCATTTTGTATTGTTTATAACCTGACGATGAACTCAGAGTTCGAAAACGCTCGTAAGAAAGTTTTAAATTGACAATCCTTTTTTAAATCTTGTATTTAAATTTACCTCATGAACGCATTGTTTCACACTTACAGCAATATGCTAGGCTCTAGGAGCCGCGCCCGCCCGCAAAATAACACTAAGTACTATCAACCTCAGTTTTGTACCACCGCAGCCTCTGACATAATTGCGCAGCGTAGGAGTGCGAAACTGATCTTCGTCGAATTTATGTTTTTGTAGTAGTAGTTAAATACTTAATTCCGTTTAAAATAAGGTTTCAGAAAACACACAAGTATGACTTATGCACGACAAAATGTACAACAACACTTGATAAAATGTGAACACGAATAGTTCATATCATAATTTGATTTTCTGGATTTCAGGTAATTGACGGGGGAGTTTTCAATGGCATTTTAAATGAAACGATTTCAATGGCATTTCAAATGAAACTATGCTACACCCACTAAAAAGTTTTCAGTATACAGCCCTTCGTTGGATAATACGCTGCTCATCATATTTTTCAGGCTAAGAAACACTTGTTTATTCCTGTTACAGCTTAATCAGAGATGACGTTGTTTTCCTATGGAAGCTTTAGAACGGGGCCGTTGACGTACAGTGTAAATTTCATTCTGTATCTTTGCCAACACGATCTTCCTCGAATGGACTGTTTCGCGTCCCTACAGCACGCAATGTCTCTTCATCCGAGAAACTCGAGCTACAAACGAGCTCATCCGGTTGAAATTGCATCCGAGTATGTATCGTGTTTTCTTTGAGATTTTCTCTAAGAGTTGTATTTTCCTCCATAGCGTGTTGCAGAGAGCATTGCGCCACCCATGCAGGAAAACATGAGTATTTGATGTTTTTGATACAAATTTCAAACACGGCAGCCTCTGAGACAGAAAATAGCGGTGCGTAGGAGTGCAAAACTTGGTTCGAACATCCTAATTAAAAATGGGTATGGTCTTAATCCGGGTTGGACAATCCAATGGATGAGTAGTGATCCCCTACTATGAGACATAGCTGCATCGTATATAACTTTAAAGATGAAGCACTATTACTTCATGCGAACTGACTTTCTATATAAGTTAATTTGTTATGAATCTAGTCTTTCTTCCTCCCGCACTATGGCACACACTAGGGCACACGGTTTTGGCTGGCGTTTTTCTTGAGCACTCTACTTTTAGGGTGTTTTATTTAGAGAAAATGTTTAAATTGGAAGACTTTTATTAATTTGAGAATTAGAAATGCTAAACATTGTTATAGAGTTAAAAGTTACAGAGTTAAAGTTTTGAAGAATAAATTTATCAGAAGTGTTGTTACAGAGATGAATAAGACGATGTCTTATTGCTTGGAGATTAGCAGCTGAATAAGCGAGTTGAGGTTTATTTATGGTGGTTGGTTGTGTTCATATCAAATAGTTATTTCATCTTGGTTTATTTTTACCACGTTCTCTGATCGGTTTGGGAATTCCTCATTGTCATTTTTACCCGTATGAGTCCTTGTTAGTTAAACTAACGATAACAGGTTTTACCTGCTTGACAAATCTCTTCAAGAACGAACATTCTTTGACGTATCTCGTTAAAGTCTAAATCCGTGATGTTTCCCATCATAATTTATGATGCTTTTAGAAGAAGAAGAAGATGAAGAAGGAGAAGAAGAAGACGAAGAAGAAGAAGAAGAAGAAGAAGAAGACGAAGAAGAAGAAGAAGATTGAATTAAGCATCAGATCACACTGACAATTTGTCCAAATTATTAACAGATTCAGAAAGTAACATTAAACTTAATTGTTTAAGAGTTTATAGAACTTTTGTAAAGGTGTCAAGTTTAAAAAGTGACTACAATAAACAATATGGCGGTTGATAAAAGAAATTTTTCGCAAAATCTGCACAAACATAGGTTTTTTTTCCCATTGTTAACGACCTTCTATACAACAAAAATAATTGTGCAGTCCATTGGCATAGAAATTGGCAATTACTCTCCTGTGTTTTGGCGGGCAGTCTTTTAATCCATGTATGTCAAGAAACATCAATTTGTTTAAAAGCATTGTGGTTGAGGTGTATTTGCTGACTCCGCACCAACTTTTCCAAAAAACGGCTTCTATTTTCCGGTAATGTTGTTTTATTTCAATTTCAAAAACTTCATCGACGTACGGATCTCATCCGTAAGTTGAGGCTGGAAAAACAATTGAATTGAAGAATTGTTGTGCTGAGTTGAAGTTGACCTTCTGTAGATTTAGTTTTTTGGTTTATTGAAGCTACTGACTGATAAGCTTCGTTCATTAGATGCTTTAGATGATGACTTGAGATAACGTGCTTGAAAAAATTACACCTAGATAAAAAAGGTGTTAGTAAATTCAACTTTTCCTTTTGATATATAGAATCTTTCATCGAAAGCAAAACGGCCACCTCTTTTAAATTTTATGCATTTTGTCTTGTTCGCATTAATTTTCAAATAATTCCTGCTACAATACGTGTTCAGATTATTTAAAACTTTGTTGTAGTTGGCATTGGCTATGGTTCCAAAGTACTAAGTCATCAGCGTAAAATGTAACATCTAGAGCCTTGCATTTCAACTCAAAATATAAGTCAGCTATGGATAAACTAAATAAGAGTGGTGAGATTTTGTCTCCTTGTGCTACTCCTGATTTCTGTTCAATCTCATTTCACAAAAATTCTCCATCAAGGATCTGCTGGAAGTTGCATCTTAGCACTGATTGTATAGTGTGTAGCATGTTCCCATGGAGCCCCATTTTTATCAGTTTTGTAAGCAGCAGATTATTTACCAAATCGAAAGCTTTTTTGTAGTCAATGAAGCAGGCATAGTATTTGCCATTGCAGCTGATGTTTTGCTTGATTGCTTTTTTCGTGTGCAAAACTGCGTCGATTGTGGACAGTTTGCGCCTGAAACCATATTGAATTGATGGTAAAATTTGATTTCGCTGGACCCATATTCGCAAACGCTGGTAGATGATACCCGTGAACAATTTGTACATGAAGATAACAGACTAATGCCTCTGTAGGAATTTGGTTCTGCTTTGCTCCCTTTGCCTTTGTACAGTGGTTTAATATTTGATAACTTCCAAATTCGGGGTACCTTATGCTCCGCAAAGCAGAGGTTATATAAATGGAATACGTATCTTTGCATTGACTGAAGACCTATTTAAATACTAGTGTTGGTTATTCCAGCTGGTCCCGCTGCTTTACCAGTTTTTAATTTTGAAGCTTCCTCGGTAATTTCTTCAAGTGTTATTGGATCATTCAAATGTCAGAAACATTTCCAGTTTGAAAAACAATAATCGTGGTTTCCTAAGGTTTGCTCGTCTAAAAACTCATCTAGTATTTCGTCCTCAGCTTTAAAATGGACCTCCCAAATATGATTCCCAAGTTGGAATTGTAATTCCGGATACTTTTGCTAATATTTTTTTTTTGACTTCAGAATTTTCTAAAAGTCTCGCCTTTCTGATTCCGCTTTTCTGATTATGAAACTTTCGCGATCTTTTTCATGCATCGCTTTGTGTTTTCTGCAAAAATGCTCTTTTCTTTTTAAAATAATCAGAATTTGCTTCATGTCTTTGTCTATATCCAGCTTTCAACTGCTTATGCAGTAGATATCATTCTCTTGTGAACCATTTTGGTGATTTTCTTTCAGGCCGAACGGTTGCTGATTCATGAATTGCCTTGTCAAATTCGTCATACGATGTGTCCAATGCGTTGCTATCGTGCGGATTTGGAAGGCTTTTCATTCGTTCGTTCAATTGTTCAACATTGAGTTTACGCATTTGCTTTTTTCTGTATTCCGCTATATCATGTCGGCGTTTTAGATCAAAGCAGCAGGAAACGGGCTTGTGCTTTGTTAGGAATGAATTGTTGATCTTTATCTCGTTAAAGTGTTCTAATAGTTCCTTGAACTACTGAATCGAAAAATGAATCGAAAAATGAATCGAAAACACTTTTACCGCACTGAACTTCATATGTTACTACTTCATTCTCGTTAACACAATGAAGATTCCAATTAATTAAAAATACGCAGAGTAAATTGCCTCTTTCCGTTGATTTGAGTCTGCAATTGAAGTCGCCGCCAAGGATCATATGTGCTCTGCCTTGACAACATTGGAATGCTTCGGTAAGTGCTTGATATATTGTCTCCAAATCGGTTTTTGGTGGAAAATATGCCACAATTATAATTAGGCTGAAGTCTTTGATCTGCACTGCCAATAATTTTTTGTTCTGATGAAGAACATTGCATGTAATTCTTAATTGTTTACTCAGTGCAATTGCTATGCCGCTTTGCGGCTGCACCTTCCCGCTTTTTTTGCCTTTGTGCAGAAGCATGTGAATCCAGGTAATTCAACTGAATTTACACTGAAGGTTTCTTTTAATAGTAAGATATCGTTTGCGATTGCTCCACTTGTGCACGTTGATAATGTTCCTTTAGCACCTTCCACGTTCCATAAACAAATTGTTAGTCACTATCCTCTGTTTTCAACGATTTGATTCCCTTTAATTTTGTACTTGGTGGAAGGACTCAGCAGTCTTTTCTCTTTTAATTGTGCCACCATTTTCTATCCATTTTCTCGCTCGGTTTTTGTTAGATCGGGTTGTATGAAAACGTACTTGAATCGTTCGTTTTCTTTTATGCTGTTCGCTTTCTTTAGAAGGTCCCACTTCTTTTTTTCTGTCTCGCACTTTACTCGAAGCAGCTGTTTGCCTTCTGTATTTTGTTTGCCAATTCTATGACATTCAAATTTCATGTTTACTTTCAAGGATTCTGCAATTTTGGAAACAAGATGGTTTGTCAGATGCTTCAGTGTTCTCACTGTCAGGCTTAGTCCCGAGAAAAATCAGGTTCTTTGAGCGCTATTTCTGTTCAAACTGTTCTTGGTTTACGCCACTGACAACTTCGGCGAAGCTCAGCTTCGATGGGACTGCATTAGATCTGGACTGGTTTGTCTCTTTCGTCTTATTTAGTGACTGGGTTACTTCTTCTGGTTTTTCCGAGGCCTTCTCGTAGCTTTCTATTTGCTTCTTCAGGAATTTCTTAGGCTGCACAGAAACCGCAAGTGAAAATTCCGTTTGTGCTTTCACTTCTAGAGTGTGCTTTTGCTTTTCTGTTAAAATCTGGTTTATTCTTGAATACAATCTGTTTCTGTTGCTTAATTTTAATTATGAAAACTCCGAATGGCGTCTGTTTTTTGTAATTCACAAACATGGAATACATCAATACGTCCTGTCCTTAATGGTTTCTACACTAGTTGCTCCCTGCGTGAAACGTATAGGTTTCACAATTGTAACAACCCAACTGTAGTATTAGCTAACTCCATATATTGCTAAAGTATCAGAGCTTAGAGTACGCAAGCCTGCTATCTCCAGAACCAAGATCAGGCATTTTGCCGTTGCGCCAAAACTCTGCTCAAGTTGCACTTTTGTTGGCTTGATGTACAAGAAACTGGTTTATTACACTACTCCCTCTCAAACGAATTCGTTCCACACAACTCAAACGCCAACTCAAATAGGGGTACAAACAACACAATGTCAGAGCAACGTATCTAAGCTCTACCAATTGTAACAACCCAACTGTGGTATTGGCTAAATCTATATATTGCTCTATATGCTACTACACTGCCTCCCCCTAAAAAAGATAACTGTTTCACTCGCTTGGAAACTGAGTGTTCGGCTCACTCAGAATATTCTTTATAGGTGCATATTTGACTTCAAATACTCTTCTGCTTTTTTTGTATTTATCATAAATACTCCGGACTTTCTGGTCCTCCATAATACTCCTCACCTGCAAAATAATCTTGAAGAGGTCCTCCCGACCACTTTTGTCCTGATGACACAGCAAAGATAACGTTTCGTAGTGTCTCAAAATTGTGGTGGTTGTTGCCCCTGATGCACGAACAGCAACTCGTTTAGATTGGGTTGTCGACTGGAAGGGCTTTGTGCATTTATAGCCTCCAGCCTCCTCTGGATAACATTTTTTGATGTCTGCTGGGTTTTCACGCTAGTTCAAAGCTTTCTGATATCTTCCTTGCCATTCGCCAGCTCACGAGCTAAACATTCTTGCTATACAAGAGCGACACATTCCCAAGTTTCGCATTCTGCTTGGCATTTAGCTTCTTCCAACTCCCTGTTCAGCATTTCAATCTGTCTCCTGTAGGACTCCCGTTGATTCCCAGCGTTTAATAATGACGTTTTTGTCTCTAAAATTTGTTCGTGTAACCTTTGAACTTATAGATTTAACTGCCAAAGCTCCTCTTCGAGCCGAGCCCCTGCGGTTTCCAGCACTTTGCTGTTGTTTATTTTTTTCTGCTGCACTTCAATTTTTCCTCACAGCTCATTCAGTCCCATTACACTGATTGGAGCTCTGTCCAAGATATTAGGAAGCCGAATTTGCGCCAACGGTACATATCTTCTATTGACTGTTACTCCAACAATCCTATAAACTTGATGCAAGAAGATTGACTTCACTTCGTGAAGCTGGGGTAGATAATGACAGTAATAGCCCAATTTTTGGTTCTGCCATTCCTACGTATTACAAAATAAAATTAATTCAATGTATCAATTTCAATTTCGGCTATTTTGGGGAACATATTTAGCATTTTTTGCTTTTACAACTACAAAGTTCGTATCACCGTCACACAGTTCAACTGTGATTCTTTTTATTGTCTAATTTTGTTCCCTAGAACGTTGTTTGAGATGAGAAAAATACCCTTATTCTCCATTAGATTAATGGGTTGTAGTGCAACTACATGATTGTGCCACTGCGTAGCTTATTATTTGACAGGAACACACGCAGGGCACAAACAATGACTTTTAAGCCGATAAAAATAGTGATCAAATTTAGTTTGACTTCACTAATCACATATCAGAATTGTTTTACTGTATTACCAAGTCAATTAAAAATTAAGAGTTCGTACCACCGGTGCAGGTATCTGAAGTCCATTTTCAAATACTCAAAGGTCTCATGTTAAAATGAACCCCCTTGTCCGACGAAAACCTCTCTTCTTGTTATTGTTTTTCTCGAGTGTCTTAAACTTAGAGCTGTCTTGCTAAGTTCAAGGTCTTCACCATTGAAGAGCCCTTCCATAGGTGCAGTAATTAACAAATTGAGGTTAACTATGTAATTGGGCATCTCATCGGGCTTGTCAATCAGTTCTAGTTGTCGGCCATATCTAATCCACGAACCGTTCTTCAACTCAAGAGCGTTGGGATACAAGGGGTTGCAATTCGTTAGTGTAAAGTTTCTACAGAACAATTTAGAAATGGGGTCCATGTATCTTATCCCTTCTGAAATGTTGTAGAAAGACACCCTAGCTGAAAATTCCTCGATAAAAAAAGAGCTTTCTATGATACAGATTTCAAATTTAACGCACGTGTGGACACAAATTGCTCCTCCCGCTCTATCGGCGTGTAATCCCAGAGCGTTTTGTTGATTTCAAAATAAACTTGGTGTGCGTTTCCATTTATTGGTGTAGTTCCAATCATTGCTCTCTGCAGTTTTTCTAGGTGACATTCCAATAGCTCTATTTTTTTCAAATTTTTGAACATACCTCAAAAATCCCTCACAAAGAATTGATCTAGCTTTATATCCCTGAGATCTGTCTCATATATATATATCTGTTGGTAAAAAATTACGTTCCTTGATCGGCGAGGATTCATTTTGTAATATGTTTCTGTGCTTTGTTTCAAAAAGTTGAAAATTGTTTACCTGTTTGGTCTTGTGTTTTAACTGAACTACTAAATTATTCCTTTGTCTAACTTGCAGGTCAAAAAACTATTGTTTCCAGCGTTGGCTATCTTTGCTAATGTCGAGCTCGAAAAATTAACTATCGTAAACATATTCAATTTTGTATCGTGGTCAAGTATATTTTGTACTGAATCGAATTCAAACGTATCTTCTTGATTGAAAAAATTTGGCTTTTGTTTCAGAGCTTTGTTTCAGAGCTAAAAAAAAATTGGCTTTTGTTTGTCTTTAATATATAACCAAGTTCCTTCAATTGTTTCCCTAGTTTGAATGAAAAAAGTTCTCATGAATATTTCGGCATTTATCATAATGTTACCTTTTGTTTTATACCTTTTGGAGTGGAGTGATCCAGTCCATGGTGTTGAATTAGCTCACTACTTTCTCCTCTCCACCTTCCATGAGTGATTTTGATATTTTTTGAACAAATTCTGAGTTGATTCCGCCATAAACCATCCCATTAAGTATTCCTTTAGGCGCAAAAAATTCAAAGTCAACGAGTCCTGGTAACACCACGTTACGTCCCTGCCTTAGTTGTTTGCAGACTGATTCTTCTAAAAGCTAAAACTTTGGAGTTACTCGTGTTTTCTCGTTGAAGTTTGTTGCATCGTCATGTTAACCTTTTTTTCAGCGCACTATATGCAGCACTGTACGTGCAGTATTTTATTCACCCAAGCTGTTCTCAGAGTAAATGAGTGTTCCATGGTTTACCTGCTCCTCCCTGATACGCGAAGTTTAGCCTTTGATCCGTTCAGAAATAGCAAATTTCTGCGTGCAGAATGTTCTCAAAGTCATACCCTACAATCTCTGAGGATTGTGACAAACCTAATATGCTACCCAATTGGAGAAATTTCCAGTTAAGCTGCACGTTCCAACATGATTTCCACGTCCTCTGCATTTTTGTCGTATCACCTTTTTGAAAAAAAAAGGCATTACCAAATTTTTCCTATGAATCGTTATCCTTGAATAAAAAGTATTCTTTCAGCTTCCGTGGTCTTTTTTTTCCCGATGCACTTCTTGTCTGATATTGTCGTTCGGCAACATTTTGCGAAGCATAAACCGTGCTTCTATTTGGAATTTCTTCGCCTTCATTTTTTTTTGTTTTTTCCACCAGGCTATCCCGCTTCTGCTGTGTGGCTACATGGGGCACAGGTATCTTTATGCTTCTGCTCTTGTACTTTGTGTTAGTAGTTAATGATTATCTTGTACTCTCATCCCTTGGTGTTTCAAACCAATACTCCTTGATTGTCTCACTGTGAGTTTCAGTACTAGGGTTAATTTGACTATTATTCCCATCAAAAATAACTTCTCTTCTTTTTGTGTCATCAATTGTTGGAGTGACTACTTCAATTTCCACAAAATTTTTGTCCTCCGTAAGGCCATTGTGTGCTATTCTGGTTTCAATTTTTGCTTTTTTCGTTTCCTTTCTGTCGGTGGTTGCACTTCTACTGTTGAAATGTTTCAGTCGATTGTAGCGGACCTTTTGTTAATTCTTTGTTTTAGCATCTTCAATAACAAGGTTAAGATTGTTGAATAGTTCACGTATTACTTGCGGTCGACTGTAAAAGGATTTGTGTTTCGTTGTCTGGCCAGTTTTTAAGTTGGCGTTGAACACCATTACACTTCACATTGTTGTGCAAATGTGTTAAGGTCATAGCAAGATTTTTGTCTGTCTTGCTCCACATCCATGCTTTCCCGTACCAGTTCATGCCATGTTTGTAGTTTTTCTTTCGAGCAACCAACATAATTACTCAATGTGGGGTGGATTTTGGTTTGCATTGTTTGATCCATGCAATCAATCGGTAGCGCGCATGATCGTCCAAAAAGGAGGTAAAAGGAGCTGTACCTGGTAACAGAGTGAATTGATGATCTCTATGCCATCATTACTAGGGGAAGATAGTCGCTCCAGGCGTTGTGATGTTCACCCTCATATTTTGCAAGACTCTCTTCGATTGCGCAATTGGTGCGCTCTATCATTGCGTTTCCTTGAAGATGACAAGCTTTTGTTTATGTTCTGTTAATGCCCAGCTATTAACACATGTTCTTTAAAAGTTTCGACAGAAAAATTACTTCTCTTGTCACTATGAAGTATTGCTGGACAACCAATGCTTGAAACTCAGACGTTTACGAAGGTTTTAGCTACCGTTGAAGCTTCTTGAGTTATCACGAGAATTGCTTCACCCCATTTTAAAACTTATCTCCAATTAACGGATTGTAATTGTTTCATCTTGACTTGGTTGAATGTCCCATAATGTCCAAGGAAACTTGCCAAAATGGGTGACTTGGTCTCCAAGTTGTCAGGTTGTGTATGTTTTTTGGTGTGGCGATTTATTTCGACAGCATACTTCGCAAGAACCTACCCACTCGTGAGCATCTTTTCTCTTCCCGGGCCAGTAGAATCGTTCTCGAGCCCGATCAAATGTCTTAGCCATAGCAACAAGTTGCAATGTTCATGAAGGAAAACTAGAATCTCATTTAAAAGTGATCTTTGAATGAAGTTTTTTGTTAAATTTTTAAACTCGTCAGTATGTTTGGTTCCCTTAATTAAAAAATTTTTTATTCGTAAAATTCTGAAAAAAATCCAAAGTTTCCACAAACTCAAAATTGGTGCTTTCTGTAGTGCTTGTTTTAGTTGTTCAACTGCTGAGTCACACTCTTTGCTCCAAAAAAAAACGTTCTCTTTGTTTAATAACTTATAAAGCGGTTCTGCTATTTTTCCAAAATCTTGTATGAATCTTCTGTAAAAACCAATTAATCCCAATATAGCTCTTAATTCTTTTTTTTGCTCGTGAATTTTTCATTTTGCTAACTGCCGCTACTTTCTTCGGATCCATTTCTACGCCTTTATTTGATACAAGGGGTCCCAGGAAATGAATTTTTTCCCGAATACACTAGCATTTTGAGCCTTTATTTTCAACACAGCGTCTTTAAGTCGTCCAGGTACCAAATCTAGACAAGTGAGATGCTCCTCAAAGAATCTACCGAAGATGATTATGTCGTCAAAGTATACTAAAGCAAATTCATATGAGAATCCCGCCATGATCAACTCAATAAAAACTTGGAAAACTCCTGGTGCTGACGCCAAACCCATGAGTAGTCCCTTCCACTTGAAGAGTCCCATTAAAGTTACAAGAGCTGTCACGATCTGCGACTCTTCATCCAGCTCCATTTGAAAATATCCCGATGACAAATCGATTTTGGAAGAGTAACAATTTCCGTCGAGGGAGTCAATAACGTCATTTATTTTTGGTAGCGGCCAACTGGATTTCTCAATTTGTTTGTTCAGACCTCTGTAATCTACAACTAGTCTGCAGCTGCCATCTTTCTTTTTCGAAAATATTGATGGTGCCGCCCAGTACGAATGGGTTGGTTCAAATAACTTTGCATTATCTAGAACTTCGACAATTTTTCTCATTGCTTTCTTCTGTCAAACCTTTTACTGTAATAAATTCTTCGGAACGGCTGTGCATCTTTGTTGAATTTATTTTGGTGCTTAATTTTGACACAATATTTTAAGTAATTCTAGTTTCGGGAGGAAATTTGTTGATGTCTCATGATAAATTCCTGTACTTTCTCTTCCTGCTGGTTATTTAGATTGCATCCCTCCAAATTTTCGTGTTTTCCCATTTGAAATTTTTCCTCTGTTTTGACTTATTTTGATTTGTGAAAATTCCATTCACAACTAAGTCTGTTTCTTTTCAGGATAGCTTCCCTTTTTGGTGCTCTTATGCACTGTCAATGGTGCGTCCGTTAGTTTTAGGACTCTGACCAAACTAGAACCATCTTTCATTGATCTCAAACAGGCGTCTAAAAACAAGCCAGTGATTAATTCCAAATCTTCAATTGCTTCCACTAATCTTTCCACTCCCCGAACCTCTTCTCCGTTTTAATCAGCTAATCTACTTTTCATCAGACATTCGTCTATACTGTATATATAAGTATTTTCTCCCGCAATAGCACCTTGTGTTTTCTCTGTGGTAAGCGGTATTGGAATGTTAAACCAACTGCTATACAGTTTCTCTTAATGTAAGTTTAGAACACATTTATTGGTTTTCAAGAAATCAATTTCCAGCAGACATTTTACATCTTCATCTGCTGTTATCACAAATTCTTGTTCAGCCTCCAGTAGTCTTGCCTGCAACTGTACCAAGAGCGTTATTCTTCTTATTATTTTCACAGCTGAGTTATTGGCTGTCAACACTCGTTTTTGTATATTTGCAAAAAATTTCCGGTTTGCCCAATTTTTCGTTTGTGGACCAGCTCAAAAGCGGCATACTACTTCCACTGTGTATTAATCCTACGCAACTGTTCCCATGGGTTATGATTTCAGAGTTTAGACATTTAATTTTGTTTGTTGAACAATTCTAATGGCTTTTTAGTCCTCAGGGTTTTTCTTTTTGAAAGGACAGTATCTTTTCAAGTGTTGGCAAATTCCGCATAGGAAACAATTTCGAAAATTCCTGGAAATGTGTCCTTCTTGTCCACAGGCAATGCACTTGAAACACTGCCTGTCGTTTCTCCTAGAAATTTCATCTTTACCTAAGTATCTAACAATGTGGCTTGGTTCTGTCGTTGAAGACGACGACTATCGCTGAACCCGCAATCTTGTTTTTGTCCTATATAACGTCTGTCTTCACCCCACCTTCCCCGAGAACTACTTGGTTCTCTCGAATGAGTCCGACGGTTTTCACACTGTTTGTCATTTACTGACAATTCGTTCACCAGTTTGGTGACGGCTTCGACTACAGATCTCGTGTCATCCCATCGATTAACCGCAACTTTTTGTGTTTGTCCTGCTTCTAACCTGGTAACCGCTTTCAGATGACACGCTTCTTTCAAAATTGTATCGATATTCATATCTATGTAGCCGATTTGCTTCCCGAGATCTAACCTCACCTGACTATAGTTAATTTTTTCCTCAAATCCTCTCAAAACCAGATCATCTCTGATATCTTGCGTTGAATAAACCTTCAAACCCAACTGCGTCAGATCTCCAAGAAAACTTGTCAGTATCTATCCTGGGTGCTGTATGCGGCGAGCTAGTTGCCCCGGAAAACGACCGGTTTTTCGCTATAGTATTTGCGAAAAGATTTAAGGCATTCATCATAGTTTTTTCTTGTAGCTTGCGATAAAGTGCAATTGCACTCTATGGCAAATCTTTGTAGCCTAAGTGCAAAGTAATGTGGCCGTTTATCAATTTCTCTTTTTGTTCTTTTCCACTTTTGTAATTCGGCTATTTTTAGCTCAAAGTGCGTCACGAAACTCTCCAAGTAACGAAACTCTCCTTTCAACTGGTAAACGCTTCCAGTATTAGCATTCTTGAAGTCGCACCCATTGCCATTTTAAAGTTCCCTTACTTGAATTATATGAGTTTTAACACCTTCTTTGCATTAGAGACTAGTTTCTCCAAGATACTCAGAGGGTTGGTCGTCACCAATTTTTGCTCTCGCTCTTTATTTTTCTAAAAATTTATTTTAATTGGTTTAATTTATTGTTTAAAATTTAATTAATGTTTTTTAAATTGTCTTAATACTGATGACTGTCCCACCTAGATTTTTATATAATTCGAACAACTTTCAACAGAACTACAAATTAACTTTCTTTTTTAAAAAGTTTTTTCTTTATTCTTCTGCTATAATTACATTAAGAAGAAAATTAGGTGCACTATCTTTCGGTTATTGTTTCGTTTTTTATGTCTGGTCGATTTGAAAAACATTAATTTTTATTTACTGCGCAATTTTGCTGAAGTCTTCTTGATATTTGTTTTTTTTTGTTTTGCCGTTCGTACTCAACAACTCTCAATTACAACTAGGATCGCATTAAAGTTTTAAACGAACGACAAGACAAAACTAAAAAAACGACCGGAGCGGCGCGCACTAAGTTATCAACAACAACAACTGCGTAATTTTGTTATTTGCACTAACTTGATATGTTTCGTTCTCATCACACTGTAGTTTTCTTTTCCACAAAGGAGTAATAGAAAACTCCCAAACGAGTAAATTCTCGCTAGGGGCTCCAATGCAACTCTGATATTCGTAGAAATATGGCAAAAGTAACGTATGCGAGAACAATGATGAGCTGAATTGAATTCTGATTTGTTATCCCAAATTATATATCTTTTCAAATTTCATTTCGATTTCCGAATTCTTTTCTTTTTTCGAATTAAAGAGATTTTCTTGTTTGTCTTCTTACCAAAAATTTGTTTAAAATTTTGAAATATTTAGTTAATTTTGAATCTCTGTCGCCAGTACAATAACCGTGCAACCTATGCTGATGACGTTTTGGTTGGAGGTTTTCTAGAGCACTTTACATATTGGGTGTAAGCTGAAAAAAATGTCTAAAGGCAAAGGCTTTGTTTAATTTAAGAATTAGACGAACTGATCAATCTTACACAGTTAAATTACAGAGTTAAAATTTTGAAGAATAAATTTATAAGAAGTGTTGTTACAGATATGAAATGGAAGAAGTTTTATTGCTCGGAGAAAAGCAAATGAATAAATGAATTGAGGTTTTTTTTTTGACGTTGGTTGGTCGTGTCCATATCAATAGTTAACTTATCTCGGTTTGTTTTTTACCATTTTCTCTAATCGGTTTGTGAAATTCTCAGGGTCATTTTTACCCGCATGGGTCCCTGTTAGTTAAACTAACAGATAAAAGGTTCCACTTGCTTGGCAAATCCTTTCAAGGACGAATATTCTTCGACGCATCTCGTCAAATTCTGAATCCGTGATGTTTCCCCATCATAATTTATGATGCTTTTGCTTTTTTGTTAAAATCTAGTTCATTCTTGATTACACTCTGTTTCTGTTGCTTAAAAATAATTGTGAAAATTCCGAATGGTGTCTTTATTTTGAAAATCACAAACATGGAATACGTTCTGTCTTTAGGGGTTACTATAAACTAGTTGCTCCAGGTGTGAAGCGTATGGGTTTCACAATTGTAACAACCCAACTGTCGTATGTCGTATTAGCTAACTCCATATAATGCCAATTACTCAGAGCTTAAAGGACTCGAGCCTACTATCTCCAGAACCGCGATCAGGCACGCTAACGTTGCACCAAAGTTCTGCTGAAGTATCAAATTTGTTAGCTTGATGTACCACAACCTGGTTTATTACACTACTCTATCTCTCTCTCAAACGAGTTGGTTCCACACAACTCAAAAGCCAACTCAACTAAGGTACAAACAACACTTAGTCAGAGCCGCTTATCTAAGCTCTACCGATTGAAACAACCCAAATTAGGTTTTAGCAAACACTATATATTGCAAAAGAATTAGTTCTTAGAGGACTCAAACCTACTACCTCCAGAATCGCAATCAGGCATGCCACCGCTGCACCAAAGCTCTGCTGACGTAGCACCTTTGTTTGCTTGACATACCACAACCAAGGTTATTACAGCACTACAAGAAATACCAAAGTAAAGCGACCGTTTAGAACCGCGGCGACCTCTGAGGCATAGGATAGCGCAGCGCATGAGAGCAAATCTTATTCTCGTGCGTACATATGTTATTGCGTCTGAGTATGATTCGTCTTTCTTTTCAGCAATTTTGCTAGCTGGTTGTTTTTTAATGCACGTTACGGACGGTCCTGCCTCCCACAACCCTATGCAAGAAAGCACAAGCGGAACGAAGTTACGCTTCTCGACGTCAAAAATTCCTTCCTCATACTTTAGGCACTTCCATGATATTTGTACGCTTCTACGGCATTTCTCGGGCATGACTTGACGAGTGGATTAAAGAACTTCAGGTCGAAAAAAACGGCTGAACCTGGACACCATAAGGCATTTATTTTAATGTCTATTCGCGCGTTTTCATCAGTGCTTGTAGTTTTGTGTAAAAAGGACTCGTCTTGAAGCAACTGAAGAGTCGGCTCAACGTCGACATCATAGCAAGCCTGATCCTAGCAAAGGTGTCTCGAATCTTGTTGTGTCTCATGTTTGTATTTCCACCCTTCGCACAGTGGAGAGCATGTGATAGGGTGAATTTTTCACCACATGCACAAGTACTGGGCGTATTTTTGGACTCGGCATTAAATCTAAAACAAAACCCGTCTATATATTCGGACTTCGTTAGTGTGAAACTGTAACGTATAAGCGGTAGAGCTGTGAGCCAATTCTAAGCTCCTTTTTTGAGGCCATTTCTATTACGTGGCGTTGTTCAGTCTGAGGGATTTCATTAGATCCTTCTTATGCGATGAAATTTTATTTAGGCGTGCGGTTCGTTGGTCGTGAGTTATGCGGTCTTTTGTGAGATGAGCTTTTTCTCAATCTTCATCTTCAGGAAGAGCGCATGCCGTCAGTGGAGCAGCCTACTCTAATTCATAATACATTTGCTCCATGATGTTTAGCCCGCCCTACCGGATTGATAGCGAATACAATCGCCGTTCGGATTGAGACACCGGAGTAAGTATCTTGGTTCGAATGTAAGCAATTGCGTCCGAATATGTCGACTTTTTTCTTCAAATTTTGATGCTAGTGACCTCATAGTGCGTGTTGTAGAGTACACTGCGCCTCCTCCACATATATTAAAAACGGGTCGAACAAAGATTTATTTTTCAATTTACACAATTCGTTTTTGATTTTTTGAAACATGAATTGTGCCGTGATATTTGTAGGCATCCTTGTTTTTCATTGCACATGAATAGGCCAATGGATTCAATTTTGACGTGGAAATTTAGGCTCTACTGAATCTAAACCCCCCACAAGCCATTTGCTTTGATGTCAAATTGAGCGTTGCCATCAGTGCTGCCTGATTTTTATTAAAAGTTTTTGCCTTCTAGCGCTGGCTCAGCTTCAACGTCATAGCATACATAAGAATGGTTTCAGATTAAAGTTGCTATACTGGGGCAGAAGTTTTGGCCCCCTCTTTATGAAAACTATTGCTGCAAATTCTTTGAATTGAGCCATTCAGTCACTACCCTACTGAACTAGAAGAAGGTATTGCCAAAACATCCTTGCAATTCCTGGACTGAGTGTAAACTCTCGAGCATTCGTTAAGGCGAAGATAGTTCAGTACCCCCTGAAGCAAAGTTTTCGAGAAGAGCGCGAGGTGTTGTTGTGGCACGACCCTGTGAACATTTCTATCATCCCTCATTGATGCAACAAGCTCAAGCCGTTGTTACATTTGAAGGTTATTCGAATCCTCAAAGGTCTCAACTAAAGAGTGAACATTTTGTTCTGCTACCGGGAGAGACCTGTGGACATATTAGAAGTGGAAAAGAAATCAGGCCTTTTATCTATCCGCGTCGTCAACGACTTGCTGTTCAGCAGGAAGATCAATGACGTCGAGCTGATTCTGCGTTTTCGTGAGGTCCATCATTTCTTTGGAACTCAAAAGTTTAGCCATTGTCAACAAGAATTTAGCTAGCCTGCTTTCTTTGGTGGAACAGAGGAACCGACTGTCTAGAACATGTCGAAAGACATTGAAAAACCAAGCAAAGGCTTCTACAGCTGATGAATAGGGCCTTGACCTGTGGTTAAGTTTTGTCAATTTGTGATCGTGCAAGGGTGACATTTTAACTTGTGGTTATGGTTGCACCCACTTATTAAGAAAATGTTGCGCTTGTGTTGTACGAGTGCGAAGAAAATCAACAACAATGTATCAACGAAAATCAACCGGGATGTAACTGTGAATTGCGATTGCGATTTTCATCTGGAACCAATCTGTGCTGGATTGTCAGGGGTAGCCTTGAATGGCCTAAAAAATTGTGGTGCAAACTCCTGTGCAATCAGTGTGTAGAGACTGGAAAAGGGAACAACACTAGAGTCTGTAATGGCAAAGGGGAATAGAAGAATCAGTTAAGAGCCAAAAGAAGTTAGAGAAGATTGTGCAAAAACTGACTCGAGTAGTTGCAGCCCAAATTCAGGTCTCTGTAAAAGAAGCATTGCAAAAAATGAACGCTTTGCAGATGTTGCTTCAAAATCTGCCACCGCTTCATCAAATGAGACGTCAGGTGGAGGCAAGGGAAAGTCAAGCAAGGCCGTTTAATGTGCACGGGTTTCCCCAGGATCCAAAGAAGTCACGGAATGAGAACTTTGTTCCAAAGAACGAGAAGTTGATAGAAGTCTTGCACTGTCTTGGAGTAAATCCGAAAATTGAGCAATTGCGAAGACTGGAAAATTTCGATAAATATCGTCGCAAACCATGAAAGTTGTTGGTGACAATGACAATGAGTATGACATTTGCCTCGTGCTAGCCAGAAGCGCGGAAAAGCAAGAAATGCTGGTGCAGCAGAATGTCTTTTCGTTGCCCGTTCTTTCGAAAGACGACTGAAATAAAATGAACAAGTTTCTGATAAAACATTGCAAACTGTTGGACGCGGGAGTACGAAGAGACAAATTGAAAATCCGAAATCTTGAGCTTATCAACGTCGGTGTGAAATTTGGGTTGCCACACAAGAATGCTGAACCCAATAAGCATTCAGTATGACTAGTATCTCTAAACATTTTGCAAATTAAAGCAAGAAGACTAATTAATAATGAAAGAAAAAAAGGTTCAAATTTGCCAATTGCATAAGTTTGTGAAACGTGGCTCTGCGACAACACCGCAGACTCAGAAATTCTACTGGCAAAATATGAGGTCTACAGACCTTACCGGCTAACTGGCAAAAATTCCATTCGCGGTGATTCTCTCTTAGCCGTGAAAAAGTCAATTTCGTCCACCCGAATAAATGCTGATCTTCCAGAAAGCTGTGTTCTCTGACAAACCAAGATCAACAACAAAATTATCTTCGTTTATAGTTTCTACGATCCATCTAATGGCACTCAGTATCGGTACTTCAATGAGTTTAAAAGGACATTGAGTGCTATACCAAATAAAAGGGACGCTTGTATCTTGTGCGGAGACCTCAACTTTCCGTACACAGACTGGAATACTTTGTTGAGCAACAGTGAGGAAGGCAGCCGAATCGTTGATCTACTGAATTCCAATATATTTCAGCAAGAAATAAAGTTTCCGACCTAATCCCGCAACATATTGGATGTCGCTTTTTGTCGCAACATCACTCTTACTGCTGAAGTGGATGAAAATTTCAACAAAGTTTATGAATTTTCTGATCATGTAGCAATCAAACAGTCAGTCAATTTTTCTATTGAGGTATACAAGCCTCTCCTTCGAAATTTTAGGAGCCTTGGGTCTGTAGACTACGCTGGGGTGCGAAACACTATGAGTCAAAGCAGCTCTAACCTCGTATGTTTCACAAACATAAGCATCTTGAGCCATGAGTTTTACGAATACGTGGATCAATTAATTGTTTAATATGTCCGTCCCGCTCAGATCCAGACATCGGTAAATGTAGTGTTCTTGGCTAAGATCATTAACTTCAAACCTCATGAAACGGTTGAAGACGCAAAAAGGAAAACATGGCACAGAAATTGACTAGTTACCGGAAGTTGAAGGCGACACAGCTAGAGAATAGGGTCGCAAAAGAATGTGCAAAGGATCGATTGGCGTATCAAGAAGCGCTGATCAGCCCCAGAAACACCGATGCTGTCTTGAAAACTTGAAGTCCTTGAAAAAATCTTCAACTTTACCTGAAGAAGTTACTTGGGGTGAAAGCACATGAAAGGATAACCAACATAAAGCCAACATTTTAAATGAAATTTTCTATTCCGTCTCTTCTCTAAGACCTACTTTAGGAAAATGAGGTGCCAACACGCTGTTCTAGCAAACTTCTCCGTTTCACGCTTTAAAATTTCAGAGATATTTCTCTTAGTTAATATTACAAAAACTCGGGGGCCAGATAGTTTACCACCAACCTTTTTCAAGCAAACACCGGATCAAATGAGCGAAATTCTCCAAAGAGTTTTCTAAAACATCAAGAGGTTACAAAAGATACAAAACCAGTGGAAAGTGGTGTCAGTTTGACCCTTTTTCATGAAAGGAGGACATGAGAACCAATTCAGCAATTACAGACCTGTGTCGCCAATGAACATATCCAGCAAAATGTTCGAGTCATTGATGATTCATTTTCGTAAGCACTTGTGAACTTGTCAACATGGTTTTGTGTGAGAGAGAGAGATGTCCCAACGAACATGGTTGGCTTTCTACAGAAAATCAACCAAGCATTAGATGATAACTCAAATAAGCAAATTGTGGCTTTCTACACCGATTTCTCAAAAACCTTCAATAAGGTTCCCCATTTTGAGCTGATAAACAAAGTAGCTGATATTGGAGTTAGAAGTTGTCTGTTAGAAGAAGTGACCAAAATTCATCGATGAACGCCAGCAGTTCGTGAAAGTAGACTATGTCTCCTCCAAGACATTGGGCATAAAAAGTCGTGTTCAACAAGGTTGTCTCTTGGGGCCGCTACTGTTCTACAACTTTCGTGAATGATCTTCCATCTGTCGTCAAGTTCGGAGAACTTTTTCTGTTTGCGGATGATTTCAAACTCTTGGAACAGGGAAATCTTGAGATTCAATCTGACCTCAAACCATTTGCACGATGGGTGAAAGAAAAACGGATGGAGCCGGCCCCAGATACGTGTCCTCAATTAGTCATTAATGGACGTATACCCAGATTTCGACTTCCCGGAGGCCCTCTATAGTCATGAAACTCGGAAACCGAACTTGGTATCGATGTCAAACTTTGCTAACATGGTCTGAGCATTTGGAAAATTGATTAAAAGAGATCAATAATGCACTTTTTTATTTGAGAAGAATCTGTCACAAAAAGTCAAGATGTGTCAATACAAATTGTTGCTAATGCCAATTGTGATGTATAGAGTCCAGTCCATTCACGCGTCTCGATTGGACTTGCAGAAGCTAGAAGAGTTTTAAAAGAGAATGCTGATGTGGATAACGAACAACTACAAACTTAACTACGAAGAGCTCCTGTTACGTGTGGACCCACTGCCTCTCTATGTTTCTGCAATTGAACAGCCTACGTTTTTTTCAAATTTATTGGAGCAGATGTTCTACTCGCACACCATTCCAAATCCGCGTGACACAGAAAAGAGTGAAATCTATTCTTTAGTCTCAAAAAAGTCAGAACCGCAAGAACCCGACATTAGTTCTTCAACCAAATGAGACGGATTGTCCATATTATTGGAAATGAAGTGGAATTTTTAAATCCGATTGGTATAAAAACCTGAAAAATAAAGCTTATGAAAAACCGTTAAATTAAATTGTCAGAGCGAAACGTGTGTTCTTGATTGCCACCTGATTGCCACCTGTTCTTGATTACCAATTGATTGCCACCTGTGCCGAGATCAGTGGCCAGGAACACGGAGAAGTCCGCTCAGGACAACCTAAAAATCCTCGACAACAACAGCAACAATACTCTATTCTGTCTCTAATTTTGTTGTTCCGCGTGTTGGCGCCACCCCAATTCAGCTGCAAATTCAAAAAATAGCAAGAAACGACTTTTGAAAATGAAAAAAGATTAGAATTTTTCAAATCTCAAAAAATGGTCAGAGCTGAAATGTTTTACAAGTTGGGATCGAAATTTCGTACAACCCCCCGCGTTTGAGAAGGGAAAACCTGAGCAACCCGAGGTCATAGCACACGGCTATGGCACCTCTAAACTATTAATAGACCCAACAAACGTAACGGCATAAGACCCAGAGGTGTGGCAATTAGCACTTATATGGTGCAAAATTGGTATTTTTTGATATTTGTTATTATTGTTAAAATTATCAAGGTGTTTATTTTATGTTACGTTAGGTGTTCATCAATGTCAAATAACCTGCATAATAACAAATCAAAGCTACGTAATAACAATCCGTGCTTATGTCAACAAAAGCAAAAATTGCAGTAAATTAACATTTACTATGAAAACAATAACGTAAATCAATTAACTTGATTATCCAATCAGAAACAAGTAACAATGATGTCTTATATGATATTTGTTTGACTATTTATTTTAACACAGTTGTTTGAAGCAAGATTGTACTTAGAACCATCAGAAACTGTTGCAAACAACAGTTGGCTCTCAGAATGGACTAAATTTTGATTCTTCAACAAATTTAGACTTATTTGTTAAGTTTTGCTAGAAATTAAGATCTTGCATTTTTTAAGTTTGCTGAGCTTATACTTGATAAGAAGTTAGCAACATTACTAACACTGGCTGAAGCCTTACGAACTTCAACACGAGATTGAGCGTAGAGTATCACTGAGGATTGTACAATCAAAATTAAAGATACAATCCTATAATACGTCAGAGCGACTATTTATTTTGACGCGATTTTTAGTCAATTGAACCCCGTGAACAACTAGGCTGGTGTAGAGCTCAAGAACCAGGCTGTGATATTTAGGTTCCGCTGAGATTTTTGAGCAGCTGCAAAAATTGGTCCGTCAATCCGGACAACAGGAGCAGCAACGAATCTTCAATTCAATTTAGTGTACCAAAATCATATTTTTCCCAGCAGTCACTCCAAAACAATTGATTGGAAGTCGAGTAGTCAAATCAGGACGTTAGAGAAAGAGCAAGCTGATCTACTCAGCTTGAAAAGCAAGCTAGAAGGCTCCCTGATACAAAGCATAACAATGACAGCCGAAAGTGCTTATCAATGTCTCTTCAAGACGTACGACAACTTAGAAGACAACAGACAGCAGCAGAGGTTACTAATAAAACCAAAGTTTTTAGAAAACTTTGACAATGACACCAAGGATGTATTAGAAGAAAATAGTAATCTTTTCAGATGGGTAATTAACAAAGCACCATTTCTCCTAGACATTGAAAGTTTCCACACAAAATTTATTGGCTGCTGGAAACACACATTTCGAACATATAAATCATTGAAAGCTGCTTACCCAATTTTGATTGAACTATCAACATTGGAGAAGAAGTGTAAAACAGACAAGCGACTCCGATAGACAGACATTGTAAAATCAGGTGGAACAGTTAGTACGAAAACTAGATGAAATCTACGCAGAATCGAATCAAATGATAAAGCGAGAATGTTGAACCCGAGAGTTTTCGGAGGTCAGAAATAGTAGGAGGGACTATCGGGACCTGATCAAGCAGTACCGGCACAACAAGGATGGTGGAAACCAAACGTCGCTAGTGTCATCCACATCGGCTGGTGATAAGGACTCAATGCGGACTGTTACTTTTCAGTAAATGGAGCGAACGAAAACGTTAAAGAGAATGTCGATGTCTCTTCCAAGCACTCTGCTGAAAAGAAACGAGTATTGCGTTCATCGAGAAGGCGAGAGATTGATGATGTTGAGCTCGTAAACCTAGGAAATAAGAACAAAACAGAACAACAATTGCGAGAGCGACAATTTTGAATAGGAGTGGGAAGAAAAAGAACGTCGTCGATGTAAAAAATAATTAAAATAACAAGAAGAGGAATTACGTCTAAAAAAGAAACATTAAAAAGACGATCTAAGTTTGCGACAGTATGCGAGCCCTTGAAAAAGAAATATAGAAAACTGAAGCCGACAAAAAGCAGAGGCGCCTGGACATCGAACTGGACGCCAGGCTGGGCAGCTTCAGCGGCCCAACACTCTGGCACTGGGCGACCATTATCTCCAAATATTGGGATCGACCCTCCTAAGAGTGTCACAAAGGACAGTGTTGAAAAAAGTTTCAGCGCCTTTCCAAAAATTACCCCGCTGCTCCAAACTGGGCGTAGGAATACTCTCAACGCAAGTGCCAAATTCGAGTATTCTCAAGAAACCAGAAATCCCTAGCTTAAGTATGGTGACAGAAACACAGACGCTTCAACCAAAGATGACATTCCAGCAACAAGGAACGTCAGCTTTCCAAAACAGGCAGAGAAGCTAGAGTCCCAAGCACAACTCTCCCAACAGATCGATGGAGAGCCAAAACCAAACAACAGTGAGCCACACTAACCCCCAATTAATTTTGCAACCGCTTGGTGATCCGAGAGGGTTACCGAAAAGAGTTAACGGATTCTCAGAAGACCCCTTGGAGTAGCCCGAGGAGGCAGAACGTTTTGATGTCATTGTGCATCAAAAGCCGCTAAGCAATACTGAGAAGATGCAGGTTGTAAAGATTAGCCTCACTGGTCAGGCAAAAGCGGCAATTTATGGACTGGGTTTCAACTCTCAAGCATATTATCAAGCCTGGTAATATTTTTAAGAAAAGTTAGGCCAATTAGACACATCGTCTCAAGTGGCGTTGTTCGTTTTGCAAACGTATTCACGAACACAGCTAACTTCTTGACTCGACTAGGTTTTCAGCTTGATATGGTATCGGAGGAAGTTCTGAATTCAACAACCGGAAAAGTTTCCCCTCAGTTTAAAGAGCAGTGGCTACAACATCTACAGGATCGTCGCCTATTAGCAGCAAACCTGATTATATTTAAAGAATGGTTAGAATCAACAGCTTTCTTAAATGAAGTTTGATAGCCCAGATAAAATCCAAGTTTCAAAGCCGCGACAAACAAAAAGATGTAATTTTGCATACAATGCTGATGATTCTACCAAAGCAAAACAATCATAATGTCCACTGAAAAATGGATAGCACGCCATCTGGTGTTGGAAGAAATTTAAATCATTGAAACTGAAAGAACGACGAGAATATGTGCAGTAGTTTAAACTCTGTTTCAATTGCCTGAGACCTGGCGATTGGTCAAATTATTGCAAAAGTAGAACTTGTAGTGTACCGATTTCGTGTATCGGAAGAAGACACAACAAACTTTTGCACAGTGACTTCTCAAAGAAGGAAGCTACAACAAGTGCTTCAGATTCTATGACAGCAGTAGCAACAAATATCACACATGGAGGACTCAAACTGTAGTGCGCATCATAATGGTGAATGGACATCACAACCTGAGCGTACTGACAATGTGTGATGGGGCCACCAATTTCGTTCGTAGATAAGTCAATCATCTCTACACTTCTCGTGCAAGGCTGAAAAGCGTCTTTGTCAGTTGCAGGCATCTACGGATCACAATATGTAATTAAGGAAATAGTGCCGATAGCTGTTTCTGAACACGAGAAGCCTCGACCATTGCCAACGATTCAATTTTATGTTCATGATAAACTGAAGTTTTGTAACCAGATTGTAGACCTGCTAGGGTTGAAGGATCATTACACAGATTTGCGAAATTTGCCAAAAAAGAGCTACAATGTGAATTTCAAGCATTCCGTGGACAAGACTGCTACGACATACATCATCCATTAGAATTCAAGAAGTCAAACGATAAAACTGCACCATGGGCAGTGAAATTAAAAATAGGATGGGTTATAAGTGGTCCCCTACCAGCGAAGCAAGCAGCAACTCTTGCTGCAACATCAACCTCAGTACCAGACGACAATTTAGCAAGCCAATTGAGTAAGTGTTGGGCCATCGAATCCTACACATCAAACTGTGATGTCACCGATGTTCGAGGAATGAACAGAGAGCAATCAAGACCTTGGAGCAGACAACCCGATTCACCGGTGAATGATATGAGGTTGGACTTCTGTGGCGAGAAGATGAATTAAAGCTACCCTAGAACTACGCCTACAGAAAAATGATAAGTTATGAAAGCATTATCAGGAAACTATTGACAATGGCGTCGAAGTTGGTTATGTCTGCAAAGTCCAACAAGTTGAACTGAACGAAACCAGAGACAAGCTTCAATGGTACTTGTCACATCATCCTGTCATCAACTCTCACAAACCCGAGAATATCAGAAGAGTGTGCAACGCGGCAGCAAAATACCCTGGTGTAACCCTAAACGCCAAAATTCTATCTGGACCAGACCTGTTGCAAAGTCTGATTGGAATTATTTTTCAGATCAGAGGACAAATTATCAAACCAGTTGAGTAAATGGTAGGACATCGAATCCTACACATCAAACTGTGATGTCACCGATTGTTCGAAGAATGAACAGAGAGCAATCAAGACATTGGAGCAAACAGGTTGATTCACAGGTGAAAGATACAAAGTTGGACTTCTATGGCGAGAAGAGGAAGAGAAGTTACCAAATAACGTCTAATCTGCTATGGGGCAACTCAAGACACAGGAAAGACGCCTACAGAAAGATGATTGGTTGCAAAAGCCTTATCAGGAAACCCGTGACACTGACGTCAAAGCTGGTTATGTCGAACTCATAGAACTGAACAAAGCCAGAGATAATATTCAGTGTTACGTGCCACATCATCCTGTCATCAGTCCTCATAAACACGAGAAGATCACAAAAGTATGCAACGCAGCAGGAAAGTATCAAAGTGTAGCCCTGATTGACAAATTGTGTCTGGACGAGACCTGTTCCAGAGTCTGATTAGAGTTACTTCTCTCTTCTGAGTCCACCAAATAGCGCTTTCAGTCGACATAGAAGCAATTTTTCTTCAAGTTTTTGTTCTAAAAGCTTTTCACCGAAACTAAGAACTGATCTGATCTTGTTTGACAGCAAAACATCAGAGTCAATTTGGTTGGAGCGCAAATAAGATTTCAACCCAAGATCGATATAACTTATAAAAAATAAATCACAAACCAAACAAGGACAATAAAGAATATTTTTTATAAATACTTGTATTGAACCTTGACAACACTATGAAGCAAAAACAACTTGATTTGTCCTTTGGTGATTATGATGTTGACTATTTCAGTGAATTGAAAAAAAAACTGATCTTGACAGTGTGAAATCACCATACGGTCCAAGTACAAGCTGCCAACTATAGTCTGCAGAACAACTTAAACACACTTAGTTTATTGTATCTAGGATACAACGAAGTCCGTAGCAGAATTTGTATTTGACACAACGATTAAAACAGACCCATTTTGCTCAGTCGTTGTTACAACAAAAAATGACAAATGTGTATTTCCGTCTGACAAAAGTGTATTTCCGTCTGACCAAAAGTTTATTTCCGTCTGACAAAAGCAATCGAAAGTCTGACGTTTAAAAAAAACCTGATGGACGCTACCCTGGTCTTTTCTGTTTTCACATTTTGGTAATCACTATAAATTTAAATTCCAATTCAATTTTTTACTTTTACGCTGCAAAAGCACACACAAAAATGCAAAAAAAATTCTTCGCAATGTAAAGCCATCAAAATTTTTCAACAATAAATGGTTCGACGAATAACGCAATTCACTTATTCAGAGAAAAAGTAATTGTTGGTAATTTTTAGAATAACCGAAAGGACAAAAACTTACAATTTGAACAGAGAAAAGTTGGAATAGTTTAGAGGTTGAACAATTTAAAAAAAACTGAATGCCTATAAATTATGCCCATGAAGGATTTGCATCTCTCAGTAGTAAACAAAGCATCTGAAATTTTATAAACTAATTTCTTTTGAGAAAATAATTTGGCGACACAGGATGATTACAAAAAAGCTGATACTTCAATTGTTAGTTTATTAACATTGTTGTTTACAATGGAAATAATGTTTAGATTTCCTATAAAAATTCATCCGCTCACTCAGGATTGCTCTTCTTGGATAATATAACCAAGATTTGCGTGCTTAAAACATTTAGGGAGCTGAATTCACGTAAATCAATTGGACCATGCTCTCTCGTCTTGGGCATTTAGATGCGGCGCACAAATTTTTTGTGCCTCACCTTAGATACCTACGATTTAAATATGTCCAACCAGAGGTGATTCCAAAACAAGTCATATTTGCTGACGTTACACCGCTTTACAGAAAAGTCGGTTCATTAAACGTTACAAATTATTAACCCATATCTCTAACAAGTGATTTTGCCAAAAATATTTGAAAAGATTTTGAATGCTGAAATATCTGCACATCTTGAGAGAGAACAAAATCTTAAGCCACTGCAATTTGGCATCGGATCAAATTATTCTACTCATGACGTTTTGCTGTACTCAATACGATTTTTAGGTAAAACAATTTTAGGGAAAGCATTCTACCATTTTTAGGGACAGCTTTCTAGGAGAGAGGTTCTTTTATGGTGCACTTTTAGACATCTCAACAGCTTTTGATTCAGTGGACAAGACTGCTACGACATACATCATCCATTAGAATTCAAGAAGTCAGACGATAAAACTGCACCATGGGCAGTGAAATTAAAAATAGGATGGGTTATAAGTGGTCCCCTACCAGCGAAGCAAGCAGCAACTCTTGCTGCAACATCAACCTCAGTACCAGACGACAATTTAGCAAGCCAATTGAGTAAGTGTTGGGCCATCGAATCCTACACATCAAACTGTGATGTCACCGATGTTCGAGGAATGAACAGAGAGCAATCAAGACCTTGGAGCAGACAACCCGATTCACCGGTGAAAGATATGAGGTTGGACTTCTGTGGCGAGAAGATGATTTAAAGCTACCCTAGAACTACGCCTACAGAAAAATATTACGTTATGAAAGCGTTATCAGGAAATTATTGACACTGACGTCAAAGAAGGTTATGAACGCAAAGTCCAACAAGTTGAACTGAACGAAACCACAGACAAGCTTCAATGGTACTTGCCACATCATCCTGTCATCAACCCTCACAAAGCCGAGAAAATCAGAAGAGTGTGCAAAAGGCAGCAAAATACCATGGTGAAGCTTTTTTGAAGATTTTTTTGTTGCGAAAGCGTTATCAGGAAACCCGTGACACTGACGTCAAAGCTGGTTATGTCAGCAAAGCCGAACTCATAGAACTGAACAAAGCCAGAGATAATATTCAGTGTTACGTGCCACATCATCCTGTCATCAACCCTCATAAACACGAGATGGTCACTAAAAGTATGCAACGCAGCAGCAAAGTATCAAGGTGTAGCCCTGAATGACAAAATTGTGTCTGGACGAGACCTGTTCCAGATTCTCATCAGAGTTATTTATCGCTTCTGAGGCCACCAAAAAGCGCTTTCAGTCGACATAGAAGCAATATTTCTTCAAGTTTTTGTTCTAAAAGCTTTTCACTGAAACTAAGACGTGATCTGAACTTGTTTGAAAGCAAAACATTAGAGTCAATTCGGGTGGAGCGCAAATAAGTTTTGAACCCAAGATCAAAAAAAAATTATAAAAAATAAACCAGAAACCAAACAAGGACAATAAAGAATATTTTAGAAATACTTGTATTGAACCTTGACAACGCTATGAAGCGAAACAACTTGATTTGTCCTTTGGTGATTATGACATTGACTATTTCAATAAATTGAAAAAAAATGATCTTGACAGTGTGAAAACACCATACGGTCCAAGTACAAGCTGCCAACTATAGTCTGCAGAACAACTTAAACACACTTAGATTATTTAGATAATCTAGGATACAAAGAAGTCAGTTGCAGAATTTTGTTTGACACAACGATTAAAGCAGACCCATTTTGCTCAGTCGTTGTTACAACAAAAAACGACAAAACAAAACCAAAAGTGTATTTCCGTGTATTAAAAGTCTGCCGTTTAAAAAAAACCTGATAGACGCTACCCTGGGATTTTCTGTATTCACATTTTGATAATCACTTTAAATTAATATTCCCATTCAATTTTTTACTCTTACGCTGCAAAAACACACATACACAAAACAAAAAAAAGTTTCTTTGCAATGTAAAGCCATCAAAACTTTTCAGCAATAAATGGGTCGACGATGAACGCAATTCATTTATTCAGAGAAAAAGTAAAAGTTGGTAATTTTTAGAAAAACAGAAATGACAAAAATTTAAATTTGAACCAGAAAAGTTGGAATGGTTTAGAGGTTGAGCAATTTCAAAAAAAACTGAATGCCAAAGAATTATGCCCATGAAGCATTTGCATCTCTTAGTAGTAGTACTTTCGCATCCAATGCTGATGTTTCTACCAAAGCAAAGAATTCATAATGTTCACTGAAATATGGACAGCATGCCATCTGGTTTTGGGAGAAATTTAAATCATTGGAGCTGAAAAAACGACGAAAATATGTGCAAAAGTTAAAACACTGTTTCAATTGCCTGAGACCTGGCGATCGGTCAAAGTATTGCAAAAGTAGAACTTGTAGTGTACCGAATTCTAGTACCGGAAGACGACAAAACAAACTTTTGCACAGTGACTTCTCAAAGAAGGAAGCTACAACAGGTGCTTCAGATTCTATGAGAGGAGTAGCAACAAACATTACACATGGAGGACTCAAACTGCAGTGCGCATCAAAATTGTGAATGGACACCACAACTTGAGCCTACTGGCAATGTGTGATGGGGTCCCAATTTCGTTCTTAGATAAGTCAATCATCTCTACACTTCTCGTGCAGGGCTGAAAAGCGTTTTTGTCAGTTGCAGGCATCTACGGATCACAATATGTACTTAAGGAAATAGTGACGATAGCTGTTTCTGAACAAGAGAAGCCTCGACCATTGCCAAAAATTCAATTTTATGTTCATGAGAGACTGAAGTTTTGTAACCAGATTGTAGACCTGCAAGAGTTGAAGGATCATTACACAGATTTGCGGAATTTGCCAAAAAAGAGTTACAATCTAAATGAATTTCAAGCATTCCGTGGACAAGACTGCTAAGACATGCATCACCCATTAGAATTCAAGAAATCGAACGATAAAACTGCACCGTGGGCAGTGAAATCAAAAATAGGATGGGCCATAAGTGGTCCCCTAACAGCGAAGCAAGCAGCAACTCTTGCTACAACAGCAACCTCAGCACAAGACAACAAGTTCGCAAGCCAATTGAGTAAGTGTTGGGAGATCGAATCCCACGCTTCAAACTGTGATGTCACTGGTCATTCGAAAGAAGAACAGAGAGCGATCAAGACATTGGAGCAAACAGGTCGATTCACAGGTGAAAGATACGAAGTTGGACTTCTATGGCGAGAAGAGGAAGAGAAGTTACCAAATAACGTCTAATCTGCTATGGGGCAACTCAAGACACAGGAAAGACGCCTTCAGAAAGATGATTGGTTGCAAAAGCCTTATCAGGAAACCCGTGACACTGACGTTAAAGCTGGTTATGTCGAACTCATAGAACTGAACAAAGCCAGAGATAATATTCAGTGTTACGTGCCACATCATCCTGTCATCAGTCCTCATAAACACGAGAAGATCACAAAAGTATGCAACGCAGCAGGAAAGTATCAAGGTGTAGCCCTGATTGACAAATTGTGTCTGGACGAGACCTGTTCCAGAGTCTGATTAGAGTTACTTCTCTCTTCTGAGTCCACCAATTAGCGCTTTCAGTCGACATAGAAGCAATTTTTCTTCAAGTTTTTTGTTCTAAAAGCTTTTCACCGAAACTAAGAACTGATCTGATCTTGTTTGACAGCAAAACATCAGAGTCAATTTGGTTGGAGCGCAAATAAGATTTCAACCCAAGATCGATATAACTTATAAAAAATAAATCACAAACCAAACAAGGACAATAAAGAATATTTTTTATAAATACTTGTATTGAACCTTGACAACACTATGAAGCAAAAACAACTTGATTTGTCCTTTGGTGATTATGATGTTGACTATTTCAGTGAATTGAAAAAAACTGATCTTGACAGTGTGAAATCACCATACGGTCCAAGTACAAGCTGCCAACTATAGTCTGCAGAACAACTTAAACACACTTAGGTTATTGTATCTAGGATACAACGAAGTCCGTAGCAGAATTTGTATTTGACACAACGATTAAAACAGACCCATTTTGCTCAGTCGTTGTTAAAACAAAAAATGACAAATGTGTATTTCCGTCTGACAAAAGTGTATTTCCGTCTGACCAAAAGTTTATTTCCGTCTGACAAAAGCAATCGAAAGTCTGACGTTTAAAAAAAACCTGATGGACGCTACCCTGGTCTTTTCTGTTTTCACATTTTGGTAATCACTATAAATTTAAATTCCAATTCAAGTTTTTACTTTTACGCTGCAAAAGCACACACAAAAATGCAAAAAAAATTCTTCGCAATGTAAAGCCATCAAAATTTTTCAACAATAAATGGTTCGACGAATAACGCAATTCACTTATTCAGAGAAAAAGTAATTGTTGGTAATTTTTAGAAAAACAGAAAGGACAAAAACTTAAAATTTGAACAGAGAAAAGTTGGAATAGTTTAGAGGTTGAACAATTTAAAAAAAACTGAATGCCTATAAATTATGCCCATGAAGCATTTGCATCTCTCAGTAGTAAACAAAGCATCTGAAATTTTATCAACTAATTTCTTTTGAGAAAATAATTTGGCGACACAGGATGATTACAAAAAAGCTGATACCTCAATTGTTAGTTTATTAACATTGTTGTTTACACTGGAAATAAGGTTTAGATTTCCTATAAAAATTCATCCGCTCACTCAGGATTGCTCTTCTTGGATAATATAACCAAGATTTGCGTGCTTAAAACATTTAGGGAGCTGAATTCACGTAAATCAATTGGACCATGCTCTCTCGTCTTGGGCATTTTGATACGGCGCACAAATTTTTTGTGCCTCACCTTACATACCTACGATTTAAATATGTCCAACCAGAGGTGATTCCAAAACAAGTCATATTTGCTGACGTTACACCGCTTTACAGAAAAGTCGATTCATTAAACGTTACAAATTATTAACCCATATCTGTAACAAGTGATTTTGCCAAAAACATTTGAAACGATTTTGAATGCTGAAATATCTGCACATCTTGAGAGAGAACAAAATCTTAAGCCACTGCAATTTGGCATCGGATCAATTTATTCTACTCATGACGTTTTGCTGTACTCAATACGATTTTTAGGGAAAACAATTTTAGGGAAAGCATTCTACCATTTTTAGGGACAGCTTTCTAGGAGAGAGGTTCTTTTATGGTGCACTTTTAGACATCTCAAGAGCTTTTGATTCAAAATCATATCAAAAACTACTACAAAACTTTGTTCAATTGATTTTTCGCCAAATTTATTGGCACTCATAGACAGCATTCTTTCTGAAAGTTTAAAACTTGTGTGTGTAACCAAAGTATACACGATCTGGTTTGAGGTAAAATGAGTCGTCCCACAAGGCACAGTGCTTGATCCCTTTCGGTCTAGTATCTATGTCAATGATCTCGTGCATACAATTGATGGAAACAGCACAATAGTACAAAATGCTGATGACCGTGTCTTAATTCGGCACGCAAATCAAATGAAACTGCAAAGCTTTGCCCTAGAGCAGAATCTTTCCAGTACAAATTTGTCAGATGAGGTAATGTTAATTGCTACCAAATTCGATTACATCTATTTTTGCAAACCTAATGGAGAGCCTCACGATTTATCGGAAACAATTCAACTGAACAACCAAAAAAAACCAAACGCTCGGATTTATACTTGACTGTCACTTAGAAGTTGAAAGCCAAGCTAAAAAATAATACAAAATATGGCAATTGGTATCAAAAAAAATTAGGAATCAGCTCACTAGAAACACTTTAAAAGCTTAATTAGATGCTATTGTTCTTTCTCATCTTGACTACAGTAGCATTTTCTTCAATGGTATAAAGAAAAGTTTTACAGTCTCTATAAAAGGAGATAATTAGGGTACTGAAAACTGTTTATCGGCTCATTTATAAAGTCATCGCCTAACTGCTTCTATCAAAAAAGTTTTTGAGCATTTATATTAGCCGCCCGTGTGCAATACTCTATGTCTTTGGCTAATTGAGCGTGGTACTTGGTTAAAATGCAAAGTTAGAAGTTAAATTGTTAAGTAGATTAAGGTGAGGAAACGTGGGTTTACATAGATTAAGATTTAATAGAGTGGTTAGCTCTGATTAAGTTAGGTGTTCAATGAATTAATTTAATCCTCGCTTTGGTAGGTACCCAATATCGGTTCTATCATTGTGGTAAATTAACAAAGTCAACGAAAGTTATGTGAGATTCGTCGATTTCGCTCGAAGGCCAAGCTTTGTTTAATCACAGGTCTATTTCCTTTTCTCACACATATCAACCATGTATCAGCCATAATTCAGTTAGTAAATCAAGTTTTCAACTAAATCTTTAACGGTGAAACCTAAGGTTTTTATTACATCTTTTTATATATACTTGTGACACTCACACTGCCCCCCACTTAACAAGAATAGAGTGCACCACTCACTCAAAATCAAAGAATATTTTCATTCACAGATCTTGTTATATGAACGTCTTAGTATACAGAAAGTTTGTTGATTCATGTGGACAGTTTTGTTATCAGTTTTGATTGTTCATAACTTTTTCCGCCTCGTCAAGTCCAAATATGTTGTACGCTTCCCGTGCCGCATCATTTGTCAGATTTTGATATGCCCAGTTGATGGTCTTGAAGAATTCTTTGTCTTCACCAGCATCAGGGTGCATCAACAGGCTCATTTTGTGGTAGTGTTTTTTGATCTGATCTTTTGAAGCAGAACTTTTTACCAACAAAATCTCTTATAGCGTTGCAGGCCGGTTCACAATGTTTTTGTTCCGAATCTCGGATTAACATTTCTCCGTGGCCTTTGTTTTGGCTTTTTCGTTTCTAAGAGTTCTCTGTCGATCAGTGAGAGAATCTTTTTTCGGCATGCGTTGGCCAAATACTGGTTTTAGTGTTCCAGCTGCTCAGGCTATGACCTCAATTGGTCACTCTTTTTCTCCATATTTTCGATGGCATCGCCCTTCTTAGCAGCATTTGACTTTCAAATCAGCCGACTCTTGATTCAATACCTCAATGGATTGCTCCTGTTTATCGTTTCTGGCTGCTGCTGCCTTTAAATTATCTCGTAACGCCTTACACTCGGCGCTCCATTTGCCAAAAACTTCTTTTGTTGCCTCTTTGGTCTTGTTGCAAGAGTTATCCAGTTCTTGTCGAAGCTCAATAAGGTCTTTTTGAACTGAAGACTTAGTACTCTTCAACTTCTTTAATTGTAAGCACTGGTTTTGCAGTTCTATTTCAGTCTGCAGAGCACGCGACCAATTATTGGCTGGTGCCAGTTGTTCTAGCGTAGATATTGACGGAGTCTGCGACAGACAAGATTCCACTCGGTACACTCCCGGGGAAATCTTGGAAATAACTTTCCACAATTCTGGCATGCAGTACACATATTCACCAATCTGTGGAATCTCGTTACCCGCTATATTGGATAAAAAACCCTTTTCGCTTCTAAATTTTCTCGATATTTTCAATATTGAATTCAATATTTTTTCCTTTCTTTGTTTTTGCTTTCGAACTCGAGACGTTTTTTTTTGGTCTCAACCTCAAGAAGTTTTTTTTGGTCTCGAACTCGAGAGGTTCCTTCAATTTTTGGTCATGAACTAATGATATTTTAATTTTCTTTTTCTTTCTTTTTTTCTTTGTTTTCTGTTTTTTTAGTCTCGAACTTGAGAGGTTTCTTCTTTTTTTAACAACTGACTCTTTTAAGGACTCTTTTTCTTCAATCATTTTCTTTTGTTCTCGGCGTTCATTTATTAATTTGCGTAATTGATTATATATATACGAGTTCCTATTATGCTTTCAAGATTCCGCAATAGTTGTTGTCAGGACGCACCATTAATAACTAATCCTAAATAGATGAACAATTTAGGAAAATTTTTCACAAGTTGAAAAATGAGGTAGACTGTTAGGATTGACACAGCAATGTCCTTCGCTTTTAACCAAACGTATAAGCTTTCAGTTTTTAAATTCCGAAAGTTTGTTATTTCCTTTGTTAGAAAAAATTGTTGTTGGAACTGATGGTTCCAGTGAATCAAATTAGCATGACTGTTTTTTCCATCCGAATCTCGGAATGCATCACGACTGATAATTCCTTTACTATTATGACGAATTGTTCGAGCAATTTGACTATGTTTAACGTCTGATGTAGAGAAAAGTCTGTGATACAGGTTTTCATCACCTACATTTAAGTTACTATTGATCGACCACTGATATATCTCACGATTGAATTTCTTCAGCGTTTCTCCATATTGTTGAAAACTGCCGTGTTCTAATTTGACAACATTTGGATATAGCATGTTGCATGCAGCGATTGTATAATTATGATACGAAATTTTCTCAATTCCCTCTACTAATACATGAACTTCTTCTGTACAAAAAGGAAAATTAGTTATTGTTGCTATCATCTTGGCCGATTTATGAACATTAAACATAGATACTTCTCTTTCGACGTGATTTCTTTTCTCGAAGTGTATTACTGATAAACAAACAATGTTTTTTGATATTTCAATCATTGTTTGAATTCTCAATCGTTGACTCTCGCATTGGAGCGTTATAATTTTCAGTAAAAAAATTCCCTCTTTTTGAGAGGTTCGAAATTAAAAGTGTGAACAACGCTTGAAAGAAACATTTCCATGGTTATTTTAAGATTACCAGTTTTCAATTTGGAATTTTCCTTGGAGTTAAAACACCCGGAACTCAGAAACTAATTGCTTTTTTCTCTAAGATTTCTAATGCTAAATCTTCATAATTGTTTTTGTGTAAAACTTTTTTGCAGATAAAAGTGGTCCTGTTGTTATCAAAAGATTTTGCAGGGTCCTCCTTATTAAAGTGTTTGGTCGTTTGACATATCTGCTCACCTTTATTTTTAAAAAAATAATTTACTAAGTCGTTTACTAAATATGCAGTTTTGATGAAAACAGTTGTGGAGAAACGTAGGGGATCCTTAAACTTTACTAGGTTTCTTTGTAGCAGCTTCCCCCAATTTGTCCCAATGAAAAATTTTGCATTGATTACCACATTTCCAATAAATTTTCTACTGTAGGTTAAGCCGTAAAAACTCTGCATACATAGCGCCTTCGAGTCCATTTTTTCCATGAAGCTTTGACTATGCTCTTCGACATTAGTGGTTTCGCTGGAATGTTGTAAAATTGTTTCAGTTACCGACCTGGTGACTTTAAAGGTCCTATCTCCAAAACCTGGTATAGCATTCTTTTTGCCAAATGTTCCCACGAATTTCCTCATTTAACGGGTATATTGCGTTTAGTAATTTTCTGTGAGAAAAACGACATGGTCACATACGTTTATTTTTATGAGTGCCGACACTGTATATGCCACTTTTCTAGCAAAATTTTAGTTTTATCTCAGGATGAACCTCAGCATATAAGAAACTACCTTCATTTTTTGTTTTCGATACTCGAATTTTGTTACCACAATTTGTACTGTGATCTATATAATAGATCTGTGTTGATACGATATTGTCAAAATCATAAGCTTATATTTTGATACAAGGTGATGGAGAAGCAAAAATGGGTAGCAAGGGCAGGTACTAACATAGTGATACTCCATCACACGATGCTCCGGACGAACTCGCCTTTCTTTTCGATTCCATTATTTGTTTCTGGATTTTCCTGAAACAAAAACATCATCAGTTTCCTGACAGCTAAAGTACTCTTCATCTTGCTCAGTAAAGTAATTCTTTAATTTCTCAGACGCCGATTTTAACCGGCTGCTAGACCTTGTAGCCCTTTTGGTGCCCTGGGATCACTGTTAATCTTTTCTTCTGTACTTTTGTTATAGTACTAGATTCTTGTGGCTTTTTTCCTGACTTTGGAATTGTTGCTTCTGCAGCTTTTCTTCCAGTGTACTCTGTAGGTTTTTGAAGAAGTTGCACCTCCTCCCTCGGCAACATTTTTTGCATTCTTTTGCCCTTTAGATGTTTCTTGCTCTGATTCTTTAGCTTCATTCTCAAACGTGTCATTTGTAACTTTTAGTGAATTGTGAGCATCCTCAGCTTCGGATTGATTTTCTGAATTTGGATTGCTTTCACTGTCTTTAGATGATTCTATTTCAATTATATCATCATCGTCTGAGCTCTTCAAATTGGTATTCTTCTGCTCCTTAACTGTTGTTTTTCCTTTCGCCTGAGGCTGAGGCTTGAATGGCTTTCACGTGTTTTATACTTGAGTCATAATGAACGTTAATAGCTTTCGTCTTCTTTTTATCTTCTACCTTGGAATTCAAATCATATATAATTTCAAATATTGTGTATGGTCCTCTATAGAATGAAGTAAATTTTTTTGTTTCTCCTACTTTAAGCGTTGGGTTGAAAACTTACACTTCTTCGCCAACTTTTTAGCTCGGTCCATACCTGCTGTGAGAATAATAGGTCTTCTGGCGTTCTTTTTCGACATCCATATATTTTGCATCAACTGATGCGTTTCCTGTAGTTTCTGTTTCATTGTGAAAACAGAGTCACTTGGTGTTGCATATATTGCGGTCTTTGGTGTGCTATAGAAGAAGTCTATAGGTAGCAACAGTGGAAAACCCAGTACCACATACGTTGGGTTGTTTTTTGTTACACTCTGAATTGATGATCGATAGGCCATCATCGCTAAAGGTAGAAATTTGGTTACATCATGTTGATATTGGCCTATGTTTTTGGAGAGAAATTCTTTTATTGTACGATTTGTTCTTTCAATCATCGCGTTCCCTTGTGTGTGGTGGGGACATTGTTGATGACCTCTGAATTCCTAGTTCACTGCAAAGACTACGAAAAATTTTTGACATAAAGTACGACCTTTGGTCACTGTATAGGTTGACTGGTAAGCCGAATCTCACTATCCAATGTTCAACAAACGCTCTTAACACGGTTTTTGCCTCTTGATTGTGTAAAGCTACGGCTTCTCACTACCTACTGAAATGATCACCGATACGCACAATCTACTTGTTTCTCTGAGACTTGGGAAGTGGACCCATGATATCAAGAGATACTTGCAAAAATGGAGGACTAGGTTTCCTTTTTGTGAGTGAATGTCGATGTTTCTGATTAGTGCCTTTCCTTTTTAGGCAAACGTAACAGCTTTCTATCCAGTTTCTTACGTCCCTTTTCATGCAAGACCAATAAAAACATTCACAAGCCCTTTGTTATGTTTTTGCAAACCAAAAGTGACCTGCGCTAGGAGAGTTATGCAACAGCTCAATTACGTTGGACGCTCTCTTTCATGGTGCAAGCGTTTGGTAAACAGTCTCAAAGTTTGTTTCTGTTTAGTGTTTACAAAACAAAATCCCGTCTATGAGACAACAATTTGTACACTTAACCCAGTAGTTCCATAACTAATTTGATACTCCATTTTTCATTTGCTGTGATTCAGGTGATTTTATGTTTAGTACCCAGGAAAAAACTTCTTTGAACAGTTCGTCATTCTGCTGCCAATCTCGCAGTTTTACTCTCTGCAATTTGTCTAACTGCCAACCTCAATTACCATAATCGGTATTGTCTTGCTCTGCTCACGTCGCAATAGCGTTAACAAAAGCTGTTTGTTCGTCGTCTTCTGTATTTATGCGCGACAGACAGTCAGCGTGTGGGATTTTTTGCCTGCTCTATGCTTGATTTCAAAGTTAAATTGCCTAAGTTTTTTATCCATCTTGAAAACATACCGTTTGGTTCATAAAAACTATAGATCCAGGCAAGAGCCTGGTGGTCCGTTGTAATTTGATTAGTGATGACCAATTAATTTGTTTTTAAAATGTTGAGTAAAGTGAACAATTGCAAATAGTTCCCAAATAAATAAATTTGTTCGACTTATTCAGTAGACTGTAGAGAGGTTCTGCTGTTTTTCCGAAACCCGAATAAGTTTCCCATAATAACCCACAAGGCCTAGAAAGGCCCCGACGTCCTTCAGGGATGATGGTTCTTTAATTCTTTCTACCGCTCTTACTTTCTCTGGTTTTGAAAAGCACCCGGAGCAGACGCTAGTCCCATATGGAGTCTTTTCCACTGATACAGTCCTACAGGCTTTATAAATGCTGTAAAATTCTATCTGTTTTCCTCGACCGCCATCTGAAAGTATCCCGACAAGAGATATATTTTCGAGAAGTACATGTTTCCCCCAGTGAATCAATAACCCCGATAATTCGTGGTAAAAGCCAGCATGTTTTTTCTATTTGTTTGTTGAGACCACGATAGTCTACAACCAAGCGATAGGTTCCATCCTTTTTTGATTGAAGTAATGATGGTGCTGCCCCGTCGGAATGTGTTCGACTAAGTTGTCTCTTTCCAAGTCTTCAACAATTTTTTTTCTGGCTTTTCTTTTCTCAAAGCTCATGCTGCCGTACGTCTGAATGGCACAGCATCCTTTTTTAATTTTATTTTATGATAAATTTGGTGGCAAAATCCCATATCATTTGAGTTTCGCGAAAAAAATTACTTCATATTTTGTGAAAAGTGACCTCACTTTTGTCATTTCCGCACAAGACAAGCTCATTGAACTTGCGTTCACATGATTCTCAAAATCAAATTCATTTCTATGTTTTGTACTATTGTCTGGGTTATATTGTTATTATCTTGAAATTTTTTTCAATGTTTTCCGGACATTCGATTCTCGCCTTTTTGTAAACTTTCTTTGGTTCTAATGTAGGGTTCAGAACTCGAACCCATACGACATCATCAACCATATCATTCAGCAATATCGCTATAAATAAATTTGATTCGTCTTCAAACCCTTTCAGGGGTTCGACTATAATTTCTGTTTGCTGTGTTATCTTACCTTCTTCATCGTCAATTTTGCATTTAATGAAACCTCCGTAGCAACCAGGTAATTCGTGATCTCCAGCATCAATTAAAAACAGAATCTTATTACTTCGTTGTGATGGGGACAATTGTAATTTTTTCCATATTGTCCCGCAAAAGTGTTCGTTTTTTCAGGAGTTTAAAATACAGTCAAATCTATATAAGTATTCCATGCCCAATGAGCAAGGCGTCACCTCAATTTTCGTCACTAGAAAGTCAACTGTTATCTCAGATGTAAGTTTTTGAATTTGAACTTGAATTGCTGTCGAACCCCAACAGGCATTTTTCTTTTGTTGGCAGCTATTATATTTTTATTGCACTTTTTGATCTGGCTCAGTTCTCCCAATTGCTGGTAAGGTATGTCTTTCAAAAGATTAACACTACTTCCACTACCAATTAAGGCCATTATCAGTTTGTCTTTTGTCATGATTTTGCCAAACAAGGCCTCCACTGGGCTGTTTCCGCCACGCAACGTTTTTACGTAGCCAGCCGAAAATGAAGCCCTGCCATATTCAAATAGTTCTCGTTTAAAAACGGGCAATTTCGTTTCAAATGATTTGGACTCTCACATTCAAAACATTTCTTGCATTCCATGATTTCGCTGACCGCCACGGCGACATTTTTCTCTCTCAAAACTCACCGGTGTCTTTGACTGCTCGGCACGACTCTCATGCGATTGGTCTCGGCTTCTGTTCTCGCCTCCTTGTGTTGGCAATCACGCTCTATTGTCGTAATTGGTTCACCTATTATAGGCGCTGCTTCTGTTATAGCTATTATAGTTTCTATTTCTATCTCCAAATTCTCTTGAACTACACTCAGTTCCGCCCAGAAACTCTTTCGGCCTCGCTCCTTGCGATGAAAACTTTTGATTATCTTGCCTGTTAGATTGATTATTTTGCAGTGTGCTTACTGAATGGTTAATCGAATCAACTAATTGAGTGTTTCCATTTGACTGAATGGCCGAAATCCGCGGCTCATTAGCCTCCTCCTCAATTATCGTGACTGCTTCAATATGTAGTGCCCTTTCCAAAACTTTGTATAACCGCGTCATCCAAGCTTTTTCTCAGGTTGAGTCCCACCTGACTATTTTCTATGCCTTCGAGGAATCGCCTAAAAATGAGATGTTCTCTTATATCATTAGACTTCTCAGGGTACGCTTTCAAGGCGAAAGTTTGCAAAACATCGAGAAAATCTGTTAATTTTTCACCCGGGTGCTGGACTCTCCTAGTTAGCCTCCCCCGGAAAACTACAGGTTTCTGATTATAATGTTGTCTGTAAGCTTTTACGGTCTCATCATAGCTCTTCCTAGTGTCCTCCAAAAAAGTATGATAGAAATCAATAGCCGACTTTTGTAGCCTTAACGCAAAAAAGCGGCCGTTCATCAATTTCGGTTACGGCGCCGTGTCCTGTTTCTTTTCTTTGCCACTTCTGAAGTTGTGACAAGAACTCAAAGTGTGTAACATAACTTTCAAAATCATTCGAACCCGTAAAGGCTCCGGTAACAGCGTTTTTGAGGAGTGCTGCGCCATCAGTACTATATTTAAAAGCTGCTGTTTTTCAAATTGTTTCACTGATTATGTTCGAAACAAGAACAACTTATTGACTCTCTAACTCAGCAGCTTTTGAATTTTATTCACACTGTATTTTGTTTCTTGAAAAAATTCAAAAAACTCTAGGTTCAGTGGTGTATTTTAAGTCAAATTATGTCGAAATCAAATTCGTGTGAATTCGAACGCTATTTTATTATCGAAAAAAACATGTACGAACCGATTTACGAGATCGATATTTTAGGGAGTACTCACTTGAAAGTTCGAAGATGACAGTCTTCCTTGTCGAATCTCGACACCATTTCCAATTTCCTCTTCCATGTCGTGATGTTAGGACGTCAGGCTCGTGTCGAAAGTTGATTCTCAAACAAAAAAATGTTTTTTTTTAGAAATCAGTACAACGCTCAAAATTATAGGTTGTTGGTTTTCTTTTTACTTTTAATCTCTGTCGCCACTATAGTAGCCGCCCGTGGTATCATGACAAAACTAAAATTATCATGATTGTATTTTCCATCCGAGTCTCGGAACGCTTCTCGAATGATAATTCCTTTACTATTGTGGTGAATTCTTCGAGCGGTTTGACTCTTTTTCAGTTCGGATGTGGGAAAAAAGGCTACGATGTAGATTTTGATCACTAGAATTCAAGTCATTATTCATCGGCCATTGATATATTTCATGATCGAATTTCTTCAGTGTTTCTCCATATTGTTGAAAATTGCCGTCTTCTAATTTGACGATATTTGGTTACAGCGGGTTGCATGCAGCGATTTTATAATTACGATACAAAATTTTGTTGAGGGGTTCCAAATACCTAATAGAAGAAAAATTTTGACCTTGTACTAACACCGGAACCTCCTCTGTACAAAAAGTACAAAGGAAGTTATAGTACCCAATATCGGTTCTAAAACCGTGGTAAATTAACCAAGTAAATACTGATTCGTCACAATTATTAATATTGCTCGAAGCCCGAACTTTATCTATCAAGATTCGACACCTATCAAGATTGTGTCAGTCATTAATAAGGTAATAAATTAAAATTTAAACTAAATCATTGAACTTGAAACCCAAGGTTTTTAGTACACTTTTTTTAGTACACCAAAAAAGGTGTACACCTATCAAGTTTGTGTCAGTCATTAATAAGGTATTAAATTGAAATTTAAACTAAATCATTGAACTTGAAACCCAAGGTTTTTAGTACACCTTTTTTTATATACGTGTGAAACTCACACTGCCTCCACTCTCAATAAGAAAAGAGTGTGCCACTCACTCCTATAAAAATCATGCATATTTCACAACTCTTGATGAATAAAAGTTTTGAAATACGAAAAGTTTGTACTTTTTATATAAAAAGTTTTAGTATCAGTTTTCGTCATTCATGACCTTCTCCGCCTCGTCCAGTACAAAATTGTTGTACGCTTCTCGCGCCCCATCGTTCATCAGTGTCTGGTATGCTCGAATAATGGTCTCCAAAACACCTCATCTCCACCAGAATCAGGGTGCGTCAACAAGGTCATTTTGTGGTAGTGTTTTTTGATCTGATCTTTTGAAGCAGAATTTTTTACCAACAAAATCTCGTACAATGTCGCAGGCCGATTCAACAAATTTTTATTCCGAATCTCGAATAAACACTTTTCTGTGGCCTTCGTTTTGGATTTCTCGTTCTTCAAAGAATGCTTTTGTTTATCAATTATAGTGTCTTTCCTTTGGCACTCACTCGCCAAGTACTGGTTATAGTTTTCCAACATCCGAAGCTCTGACTTCAATTGGTCATTCTCTTTCTCAATTTTCTCCATGGCTTCGCTCTTTTTATCAGTATTGACTTTTAGATCGGCATTGGAGTAAAGAGTTTGTACTCTTCAACTTCTCTAACTGCGCGCACTGGTTTTGCAGTTCCACTTCAATCTACAGAGCTTGGGACCGAATATTGACGGGTGCCAGAAGTTCTAGTGTAGACACCTTCCGAGTCCTTGACAGACAAGATTCCACTCGGTACGCTCCCGGGGAAATCTCCGAAATAACTCTCCAAAACTTCGGCATATAGTACACATATCCACCAATTTGTGGGGTCTCGCTGCCTGCTATGTTTAAGAGAAACCATTTTTGCCTCTAAAGCTTCTCATTATTTTCAGTCTTGATCTCAAGACTTTTCCTTTATTTTTTTTTGGTCTTGAACTCAAGACAAATCATTTTCATTTTTTTGGTCTTAAACTCAAGACAACTCATTTTCAATTTTTTTTGGTCTTGAACTGAAGACAACTCAGTTTCATTTTTTTGGTCTTAAACTCAAGACATCTCATTTTCTTTTTTTGGTCTTAAACTCAAGACAACTCATTTTCATTTTTTTGGGTCTTAAACTCAAGACAACTCATTTTCATTTTTTTTGGTCTTAAACTCAAGACAACTCATTTTCATTTTTTTTGGTCTTGAACTCAAGACAACTCATTTTCATTTTTTTTCGGTCTTGAACTCAAGACAACTCATTTTCATTTTTTTGGTCTTAAACTCAAGACAACTCATTTGCATTTTTTTGGTCTTGACCACAAGACAAATCTTTTTCATTTTTTTTGGTCTTGAACTCAAGATAACTCATTTTCATTTTTTTGGTCTTGACCACAAGACAAATATTTTTCATTTTTTTTTGGTCTTGAACTCAAGACAACTCATTTTCATTTTTTTGGTCTGAAACTCAAGACAACTCATTTTCATTTTTTTTCTGTCTTGAACTCAAGACAATTCATTTTCGTTTTTTTTTGGTCTTGAACTCAAGACAACTGATTTTCATTTTTTTTGGTCTTTTTACGGAACCGAATTTTTCAAGGACTCTTTCTCTTCATTCATTTTCGTTTGTTCTCGGCGCTCATTAATTATTTGAGTAGTTGATTATACATATGTGTCCCCGTTGTGGAGTCCGAGATTTCGCAATAGTTGTTGCCAGGATGCTCCATTAATGACTAATCCTAAATAGATGAACACATTAGGAAATTTATTCACAAATTGGAGTATGAGGAAGACTGTTAAGACTGACACAGCAATGTCCTTCGCTTTTAACCAAACGTATATGCTTTCAGTTTTCAAGTTACGAAAAATCGTTATTTCCTTTGCTAAAAAATTTCTAGTTGAAACTGGTTGATCCCATGTGCAAAAATGTCATGATTGTATTTTCCATCCGAGTTTCGGAACGCTTCTCGACTGATAATTCCTTTACTATTGTGGCGAATTCTTCGAGCGGTTTGACTCTTTTTCAGTTCGGATGTGGGAAAAAAGGCTACGATGTAGATTTTGATCACTAGAATTCAAGTCATTATTCATCGGCCATTGATATATTTCATGATCGAATTTCTTCAGTGTTTCTCCATATTGTTGAAAATTGCCGTCTTCTAATTTGAGGATATTTGGTTACAGCGGGTTGCATGCAGCGATTTTATAATTACGATAAAAAATTTTGTTGAGGGGTTCCAAATACCTAATAGAAGAAAAATTTTGACCTTGTACTAACACCGGAACCTCTGTCGCCACTATAGTAGCAGCCCGTGCGCAATACTCTATGTCTTTGTCTAATTGAGCGTGGTACTTGGTTAAAATGCAAAGTTAGAAGTTAAATTGTTAAGTAGATTAATGTGAAGAAATGTTGTTTTAAACAGATTAAGGTTTAATAGAGTGGTTAGCTCTGATGGTAAGTTTGGTGTTCAATTATAGCAGCCGCCCGTGCGCAATACTCTATGTCTTTGTCTAATTGAGCGTGGTACTTGGTTAAAATGCAAAGTTAGAAGTTAAATTGTTAAGCAGATTAATGTGAAGAAATGTTGTTTTAAACAGATTAAGATTTAATAGAGTGGTTAGCTCTGATGGTAAGTTTGGTGTTTAATGAACGAATTTAATCATCGATTTGGTCGGTACCCAATACCGGTTCTATTATCGTGGTAAATTAACCAAGTCAACAAAGATGTCAGTTTCGTTGATTTTGCTCGAAGCCCGAGCTTTGTCTAATCACAGGTCTATTTTCTTTTCTGACACCTATCAACCTTGTGTCAGCCATAAATCAGGTAATAAATCAAGTTTAAAACTAAATCTTTAACCTTGAAACCCAAGGTTTTTAGTACATCTTTTTTATATACGTGTGACACTCACACATTGACCAACACATTCAGCACAGATCTTTACTCTAGATTTTTCACTACTTCAAAGGTAACAAGGAAGCATTCGACCAATGTGTTAGTCTCAGCAGTGCTAATTATCAGTTATATAATAGAACTAATCATATCAGATTTCAAGAGCCCAAATCATCTAGGAAATTAATTTTCCCCCAGACTTCCATGAAGTGGAACTCCTTGCCGGATGCAATAGGAAACTTTAAGCAGACTAAAAATTCATTAAAAAATGTTATACAGAATTTTAGCAGAGTCGAAAGATTTTGCTCCAACTTTTATGGTTGCATTTGGATGGATTTCCGCTTTATATAAATGTATCGTCACTAACTTCTTCCACTGCCTTTTTTCATTATTATCCGCTCAAAAAAACGTTGTGCCCCTTCATATCTATTAGAGTTTCAATTTGAAATAATTTTTTTTTCTACTTCAAATTAAATTCAAGTCTCTCTCTCTCTCTCTCTCTCTCTCTCTCTCTCTCTTTGACTGCCTGCTTAATAGTTCCCAGCTTATTTTGCATTTAAAGCGATGACTAGAAATAAGCGAGCCTCCGTTGTTTAGGTGAACTATGACACTTAAAATGGTTGCTATGAAATTGAATTACTAAAAAATAATTTACAAACAAACTAAATTCTCAAGTAGTTAAGTTTCCATTGTTGGAAAGGCTGACCTCTTTGGTTTGACTGATTGTTATGATAGAAATCAATTCTATCATTGAACTCTGTCTCGATAACGTTGTTGTATGCAGAGGGAGAACCATTTGGCTCCCAAACTTGAGGAGACCAGAGTCGGCGGTGAGTTGCTGACGGTGCCTGTTCAGTCAGTGGCTGAGTTACAGCAGTTATTAGCGATTGTTTGTTATGCGCGTTTAATTGGCTGCTTCGTATGAAAGGGAGTTCGTGAAGAATCTGACCAATTGTTTTCAACAACTCAGGAACTGAAATAACATTTAGTTAAATAAATATAACTGGCTGGATAATCTCTTTATAGCAGGAGACTGACAATCATGGGGCGGCTTATTTGAATGTTTGAATTTTTACTCACTCAAATTGACAACACCTCCCATAGTCCTTTGTTCCATCTCTGTTAGATGCATATGAGTGAGACGAGATAGTTGAACGAGTGAAGCTTCCTGTCCGATTAGAGTAGTTATAATAGTTACTGAGGTTTTAAGCTTTGCTTGCTCTGTGGACGAAATTCCAGACAGTAAATCATTGACAAATGACACGACCCTGCTGCGCAAGTGAATCCATTCTTGTACAAGGTGCCTGGTAAACAATTAAATTAGTAAGGAAACTGCTCATAATGTTACTATACTGTGAACGAACAAGAGATTCCCGCCAGGTGAATGAGATGAGACGGTGTACTCCGTGGTTAGTTTATCCAAAAATTATGAGATTTCAAGTGACTTCCGAAAGTATGTCCCGTTTATCTGACGCAGATGATTAAGTAGTAGGTGTTCGAATCTGCTAATTTTGCTACAACCGTGATTGAAATTGGGATTGTGAACTTTATTCAAGCCTGTTGATTTGATTTTGTTGATTTTTTGTTGATTTGATTTTGGCCAATTGATGTCTGCGGAGTGATACAAATGTGGTATCCTTGTAAAGCACTTGAAAATTGAATTAACGCTTGAGAAAACTTAATGTTTTATTTTCTTGAGAAATAATCGAGGTTTAAAAATTTCAGAAACTTTGACTCTCACATATTAACGTTATAGAAACTTTTACGTACATAAAGATTTTAAACAATTTGTTTTCTTATCAAAACATATATGTTAAGTTCTCTTGAAATCTGAAGTTAAAGTATGGAAATATGGATGCTGAAGCTTGAAAAACTAATGTGGTAATAATTGCTAAAACTAATTTTCGTTTTCCCAGTTAACAAATATGCAACAATTATTGGGACACGTAGAATATGCAACAATTATTGGGACATATCTAATCATTGACTGGCCAGCCTGCTCTTTTAATTTGACGCATAATAGTAAATATAAATCGTGTTCAAGTAGGTTAGCAGGGTTACTATTAACCACCCTATATCAAACAGAAGCACAGCCCACTTGTTCGGTAATCAAAACACTTGTTCGATAATCAGAACTCCTAGTGGAGTGATGCCAAGTAGCAGTGCTAAAAATTAGTTGGGAACTGATGAATGATAAAAGACGAACAAAAATCAGCGTGGATCAGTGCATTAAAGATTTCGTCGTTATGGACAATAATAATTCTCTTGAAATTTTTCTGAAACTCTTGGCGAGTTATTGTTTAGTTTTTGCTATTTTTAATGAAACAACCATTTCGGAGTGAAGTTAAGTAGCTTTCTAATTATCACCTCCTCTTTTGGCGGTTAAAACAAATGACTTTTTAATTATTTTTAGCTGCCCCGAATTTGTTCTTTGAGCCTAAATAGTCGTATTTTCTTTCTCTGCTGTTAGACTATAAAGGGCCGTAGTTATTGATTGGTTGCGAATTAATTCTATGCGATTAATGGTATTTGATTATTGATTGCAATCCCAAGATCAGACAGCAAAATTTTCATTTTTTATTGCACGGGACTGTAAAATCTGTGTTCAGGCTAAGTTTATCATTGATCTGAATGACAAAATTTTTCCAGATTTAATTGTTTTTTTTATAGCTGATGTTGTCGATGAGCCCTCAAAATGATTTCTAAGTTATTTTGAGTGTATTGTCAACAAAACAGTGTTTGGATTGGTTCCAAAGCCATTTCTTATGTTGTGTATACACTTTCTGTTTCAGAATGGTGTCAGCAGATAAGTTTGTTGTGGTATGTGTACAGAAGTCCGTACTTTTTTAGATAGATGCAAATTGGACCAGTACTGATCCTTTTGGCTCGCACTGTAAGTGTTTAATACAGGAGTATGATCTGTGGTTTTCACGAACAGCAGCTGGTCAGTCATTTAAAAATTTATCAATTTTGCTTTTGACCTCTCATTCGTGCTAATTTAAATTTCACTAGTATTCTACTGTTTGACGGCGTCAAAAGTTTTTTCAGAGGTATATGAACATTATTGAGTGGTCAACCTGCTCTTTTAATTTGACGAATAAAAATAACTAAAAACTTTGTTGAATTAGGTTAGCAGTGTTACTATTAACCACCCTATAACAGAAGCGCAGTCCACTTGTTAGGTAATCAAAACTCGTAGTGGAGTGATGACGAGCAACAATGCTAAAAAATAGTTGGGAACTGAAGAGTCTTAAAAGATGAACAAAAAATTAGTGTGGGTCAGTGTATTAAAGATTTCTTCGTTATCGACAGAAATAATTCTCTTGAAATTTTTCTGGAAAACTCTTGGCGAGTATTTGTTTAGTTTTTGCTCTTTTTAATAAATCAGCGAAGTTATGCAGCTTTCTATTTCTGACACTACTTTGGCGCATAAAACAACTGACTTTTTATTTTTTTAACTGCCGCGAATTTTGTGCCTAAATAGTCGTATTCTCTTTGTCCGCTGTTAGACTACAAAAAGGTCGTAGTTAATCATTGGTTGCGCATTAATTCTGTGATTAATGGTATTTGAGTTTTGATTGCAATCCCAAGACCAGACAGGAAAATTTTCATCTTTTATCGCATAGGATTGTAAAATCTGTGTTGAGGTTAAGTTTCTCATTGATTTGAATGACAAATTTTTTTCCATTTTTTGATTTGATATTTAATTGGTTTTCTTTGATAGCTGCTGTTGAGAGATCTGTCCATAAGCCCTGAATTGATTTTTAATTTATTTTCAGCGTATTGTCAACAAAACAGTGTTTGGATTGGTTCCAGTGCCATTTCTTATGTTGTGTATACACTTTCTGTTTCAGAATGGTGTCTTCGGCAGATAAGTTTGCTGTGGTATGTACACAGAAGTCAGTACTTTTTAGATAAATGCAAATTGGACCAGTACTGATCCTTTTGGCTCGCACTGTAAGTGTGTAATACAGGAATCTGATCTGTGGTTTTTATGAACTGCAGCTGGTCAATTGAAAGTTTTTAAATTTTGCATGTGACCTCTTGAGGTATACGAACATTGCCTTTGCCTCTTCGCTGTTGCTTTTGCAGTAATTTTGCGCTTCATTCAGGTTCCGGTCTTATCAACTGGCCGAGCAATTGCTCTCTTTAGGCACTCCGGCAATACGCTTTCCATTTAATAGTATTATAGAGTTGGAACTCTGGCATGCTGTATCTTCTTGCAATCTCCTGTATCGGTTTGCAATCAGCAGACCGTAACTGTAACCTATTAGAGTTTTGTTAATCTTGAAATTTGAGAAATAGATCTTTCAGTAGTATTTTCAAATTATGAAAATAATCTGAAGAATTCTTTGATTTTTCAGTAATGTCTCACGTCAATTATAACGGTAGATTGGTCCGTAATTGAAGTTTTCAAGTATTGATTTTGAAGAGTTGCATACATTATCCATGATAGTTTTATATTTGAATGGCTCCCCAGTGTAACGGTCAGTCGACATATCTTATAAATTGTGGGAACTAAATTTATCTTATTTCCTGCGATTTTCGTTGTTTCAGCTGTCTTTAATTTTAAGTCCCCACAAACAAGGTGTATGAAACTTGGTTCTAAGGTAATGTTTTCCATGTAACTCTGGAACGCGTTCGAATCTGCGTGTTTTTGGTTGAATATAGACAACAGTTAAAATGTAATTGTTCTTAAGTTTTCTTTTAGACAATTCATCTTTATGCTAGGTCCCTTTCCTAACAACAGTCCGATATCCTTATCTAGGGTTTTCCTATTAAGTTTTTCTTATCGCTAATTCTTAGCTGCTGGTTTTCAGCAATTGTCATGAACTCTATGTAGTAGTCTTTGTTAGGTTAATTTTCAGCAAAGCATATGGACTCTTGTGTGTTCTGTTGCTGTGAAATCTCAAAATTTTCTTAATTTTTGGGGGGTAAAATCCTATTCTGCATTTCGGAACACTTTGACCCTGAAGTATTGCATTGCATACACTTCCTATGCATCGATAAATAACTTTTTCGGATTTCTATCAAAATATCTTGAATGGCAGCAACCCTAGTCAAAAATAGTTGTGCACATTGCTAGCCTGGATGTCGGAAATAATTGAAAACAATAACACATGAGCTATTGGACTCAATTTTCTGCCGATATTGCTCGACATTAGGTATTTTAGGGTAGTAGTGTATCGTGAGCAAGACAGGGGGGTTAAAAGGATGTACCTATGTATTAACATTAGGTATAGCCCATTTTCCCTCAAATCCCAAAGATGTACCTCACAGCTTGATACCCACGCTGTTCACACGAGGGGGATTAGCAAGTTAATCCCTTAATATTAAATTAGGTCATTTACTCATTCCCATATTGCACTTTAATAATGTAAATTTCCAAAGACGTACCTCACAGCATGACACCCAAGCTGTTCTCTCAAAGGGGATTAGTCAGGTAATGTTTTAATATTAAATTAGATAGGGTGACTCATTTACACTTACGTACCGTTTACGTGATTTTCAAAAGTGTACCTCACAGCATGATACCCAAGCTGTTCACACGAAGGGGATTAGCAAGACAGTGCCTTAACAAATTAGTAAGGACATTGACCCCCTACCATATTACAGTTTACTAATGTAAATTTCCAAAGACGTACCTCACAGCGTGACAACCAAGCTGTTCACAGGAAGGGGATTAGCAATACAGTGCCTTAACATCGAATCAGTAAGGCCATTGACCCCCTACCATATTACAGTTTACTAATGTAAATTTTCAAAAGTGTACCTCACAGCATGGCACCCAAGCTGTTCACACTAAAGGGATTAGCAAGGTAATGTTTTAAATTTAAATTAGATAGGATGACTCATTTACAGTTACGTACGTTATACGTGATTTTCAAAAATGTACCTCACAGCATGATACCCAAGCTGTTCACACTAAAGGGGTTAGCAAGGTAATGTTCTAAATTTAAACTAGATAGGATGACTCATTTACAGTTACGTACGTTATACGTGATTTTCAAAAATGTACCTCACAGCTTGACACCCACGCTGTTCACACGAAAGGGATTAGATTTAAATTTAAAACATTACCTTGCTAATCCCTTTAGTGTGAACAGCGTGGGTATCATGCTGTGAGGTACACTTTTGAAAATCACGTATAACGTACGTAACTGTAAATGAGTCATCCTATCTAATTTAAATTTAAAACATTACCTTGCTAATCCCTTTAGTGTGAACAGCTTGGGTGCCATGCTGTGAGGTACACTTTTGAAAATTTACATTTGTAAACTAATTTGGTAGGGGTCAATGTCCTTACTAATTTGTTAAGGCACTGTCTTGCTAATCCCCTTCGTGTGAACAGCTTGGGCATCATGCTGTGAGGTACACTTTTGAAAACCACGTAAACCGTACGTAAGTGTAAATGAGTCACCCTATCTAATTTAATATTAAAACATTACCTAACTAATCCACTTTGAGAGAACAGCTTGGGTGTCATGCTGTGAGGTACGTCTTTGAAAATTTACATTAAAGTGCAATATGGGAATGAGTAAATGACCTAATTTAATATTAAGGGATTAACTGGCTAATCCCCCTCGTGTGAACAGCGTGGGTATCAAGCTGTGAGGTACATCTTTGTGATTTGAGGGAAAATGGGCTATACCTAATGTTAATACATAGGTACATCCTTTTACACCCCCTGTTTTGCTCACGATATACTACTTAGGGTACTTTTTAACATAAAATTTCATTTTGCTTCCGATATCGCGAGCAAAGGAAATGAGAGCTTCAATTTCATTGTCTTAGACAGCAGAAGAAATAATGTCGGTGCTGCGTATTTCGCAAACAGTTTAATCAGAATGAATAAACTGTTTAATCAGAGCCTTTAATCAGAATGAATAATTAAGTGTAGAATTAATGTCTGATTTCGTGGAGACAGTTTCTTGCGTACATTTTCTCTAGCACCATCTATAACTTGATGCTATTTTCTTTTGCTTCATCCATTATCATGGATGACAGTGTTCTGGATTCATATCACTGACAAGTGATTGTCGAAAAGAAGTTTCATATTTGAGATTTTAAACCATGACTAAGAATGCAAAAATTTCAGTTGACATAATCATTCTCAGTATTTTATATAGCTGTTTCCTGGGTTTTAAAACGAACTAGCCAATCACTGATATTGGACACTAAAAATTTGGACACTGAAAATGTAAACTAAAAATTTGACCTTGAAATTGTGCAGCTTTTTTGCTTGCACATTATGCGCAAAATTCAATAGAACCCCCCGACGAGTCTAAGTATAAAAGTATTAATTAAGTTAATCTTCTTTTTATTTCCTCTAATACATATCATTACTCTCCACGTGAAATTTTGAGTGACTAAAATTGACTGAACAAAAATTTTATCTATAATTTATTGTTCTGTTGAGATCGGCACAGCAGTGATACGATCACTTCGTATTTTCATTTGAAAGATTAAAAATCCATTTAAATAGTTTTATAAAGCTTTCAATATATATATTGTACGCATATATTGTACTGATTTGAAATTAATAAGTGGCAGTTTTTAATTGCTCTCAAACGAAGTTTGTAGCAATTATATCAGTCATGTCGGTCTTTTTCAGACTCGAAGAGGAGTATTGGTTTTCTTAAGGTTTTTACGACTCGAAGAGGAGTATTGGTTTTCTTAAGGTTTTTTTTTACCGGAAGTACTATTCGTTCAGACGCTGTTTTGACCTAAAAGCGAAAGCGAGTAAAATTGCAGTGTGAACTAATTTTTTTCTGAGCGAGAGAACTTTTTTGATCATGCGCCGCGTTTAGTGAATGATTTTTTGACTTTGAAAAGTAGTTTTTGACTGAATGGCACATATAGATAACCGTTTTTAGCCGTTTTTTCGTCTAAGTGGCCCAGTTTTTTTGCTTGTAATTTGGTTTTTTGTGAAAATAATTTTTATTCGATGCTAAATTGAAATGTCAACCTCGGAAATTGATAACACAGTGTTTTACAGAGCCTAAAGATGCGTTTCATGTTCCAAATTGGCACATAATTCTTGATTTTTTAGTTATTTTTTTGGCTTTTTTTCTATTAATTTCTTCATTTTTGGATCTTTTAACCGTCTCTTTGTCAAAACTCCGTTAATATGGCAACTTTTTTTGATAACTCATCTACTCAACGCCTCTTTCTACCTCGATGTAATTTTGTTTTATAAAATTTTACATATCAGAATCCGATTTTGGTAGATTTTTTCCGATTTTCAGTTTTTTGTTTGTATTTTGCTTTTAATTACTAGAAATAGTCTTTTTGTGCGACATGATGGACTTTAAATTCATTCAATAAAAATTCAATAATTTTTGCGTTAAGTTTTTGAAAAATAGTTAAAACTTTCACAAATGCAGTCTTAAAAGTTTTTTTGACAGTTTTTTTTGCAAAATGTTCCGATGTTTCGTATTTTCTCTATTTTCCATTTTTTGAGTTCTCTTCAAGAGGACAGATATTTGTATCGGATAGCTCGTTATCTTTTCTATGTCTCGAATGCTTAATAATGAAATTGTATTCGTTTTTCTTGATTTTTTAAATTTGATTTTTAACTTTCTAAAATCAAGAATGTCATTTTGTTAAGGTGTTCCTTACATTGTGTTCATATTCTTCACATTCTAGTTAGTATCATTCTTGCTTCGGGCTGGCACCTACTTTTGTTTTCGGTATATTGATTTTGTCAGTTGTTAAAAAATTGAATGATTTCAGTTTTTTCCTAGATTTTCGTCATTTCTCTTGATTTCATTCCATTGATTGCATTGATTGACGTCATTCAATTGATTTCATTCAACATAAGGCAGTACTGAGCGAGAGTCTGCTAGGTAGACTTTCCAAAACATCCGCCTATTAATGGTTACTAAAACTTTCTTCCGGCCTTTTTTTTAAACGATTATTTAATTTAAACGATTATTTGCCTTTTCTATGTCTTTTCTATGATCAATTCAATTTTTGAATTAGTATGAAATCATGTTGTCTAGCGTATGTTCAAGGAAGAAGTATATGCTCTTTTTTCTTAATTGCAGTGATTAGAAGTGTAATTTTAGTGGTTTTCTGATTCTTAACTTTGAGCATCCTTTTTTTTTGAAAAGATTTAACCTATTTTCTAAGATTATTATCTGCCGTTTGCTTTCGCGCTCTTGAAATTAGAATCATGAATTAATTATTTGAGGGCAATTGATAGCCCTATCAGTTTTTCAGCCTATCAGTATTTTGACCATGTTAATCATTTGGGACTTCTTTAACGTTACCAAACGTTTTCAATAACATAAAAATTTGCTGCGTTTTGTTTCTCTTGGTGACAGTGGTTTAAGTCACCAAATTTTAGATCAGACCTGGGGAGGTAATGAGTTAATGGTTTAATATAAATGGTAATGGCTTCCACTGCATTTACGGTTTTGTTTGTGAAGTTCTGACGCTTCGAGTCGCTTCCGGAATTCGTCCGGCTATGTTTTTTTTACCGGAAGTACTATTCGTTCAGACGCTGTTTTGACCTAGAAGCGAAAGTGAGTAAAATTGTCGTGTGAACTGAGTTTTTCTGAGAGACAGAGAGAGAGAGAAGTTTTTTGATCATGCGCTGCGTTTAGTGAATGACTTTTTGACTTTGAAAATTAGTTTTTGACTGAATGGCATATACAGATAGTTTTTTAGCCGTTTTTCCTCTAAGTGGCCCAGTTTTTTGGTTGTTATTTGGTTTTCTGTAAATTAATTTTTATTCGATGCTATATGGAAATGTAAACCTCGAAAATTGATACCACAGTATTTTGCAGAGCCTGAAAATGCGTTTCAAGTTCAAAATTGGCTTATATTTCTTGGATTCTTTAGTTATTTTTTTGGCTTTTTCTAAAAGTTTCATTTCTGGATGTTTCAGTGGTCTTTTTTGTCAAATATCAGTTAATGTGGCAACTTCCCTTTGATAATTCATATACCCAACGCCTCTTTCTGTCTCGATGTTGTTTCTTTTTAATACAATTGTACATATGCTAATCCGATTTTGGCAGTTTTTTCCAATTTTTGTCAGTTTTTGTATTTTGGTTTTAATTACTGGAAATAGTCTTTTTTTTGCAAAATGAGGACTGTAATTTTGATTCAATAAAAATTCAATAATTTTTTGGAGTTAAATTTTTGAAAAACAGTTGTTTTTTTTTTTCATAAATGCAGTCTTAAAAATTTTTTGACCATTTTTTGCAATATGTTTCAATGTTTCGTATGTTTGAATTCTACTTTTTCTTTTTTTTTCTGTCTTGTTAAGAAGGATGGATCTTTGTTTCGGATGACGCGTTTTCTGTTCTATGTCTCGAATGCTGAACAAAGAGATCTATTCGTTTTTCTTGATTTTTTTAAATACAGTTTTTAACTTTCAGAAATCAAGAATTAGTCTTTTTGTTACAATGTTACTTACATTGTGTCCATATTCTTCACATTCTAATTTATATCCTTATAACTCTGTCCTAGAACCTACAATTATTTTCGTTATATTAATTCTTTTGTTATATTGATTGTTAAAAAATTGTATGCTTTCAGGTTTTTCTTGATTTTCTTTGGTTTGCAATTGATTTCATTCAACATAAAACAGTACTGAGACTTTGCAAGAAAACCTTATGCCAAATTTCCACCTTATACTTTTTATTGCCATTTTTGGCGGGGTTGGTATTGTTTTTAACTTTGTTTTTTTCTATGATTAATTAGTATGAAATCATGTTGTCTAGCATATATACAACACGAATGAAGCATGTGATGTTTTGTCTTAATTGCAGTTATTCGAAATCTAATTGTAGTGGTTTTCTGATTCTTAAATTTGAGCATTCTTTTTTGAAAATTCATTTTTTGAAAGTCCTATTTATTTCGGGCTTTTTCAACGTTACCAAACGTTTTCAATAATATAAAATTTTGATGCATTTTGGTTCTCTTGGTGACAGTGGTTTAAGTTTCATCAATTTTTAGATCAGGCCTGGGGAGGTATTGAGTTAATTGTTTAATACAAAAGGTAATAGTTTCAGCTGAATTTACGGATTTTTTTGTAGTTTTGACGCTTCGAGTGGCTTCCGGAATTCTTCCGGCTATGTTTTTTTTGCTATTTTTAGCTTGACCAATTTTTCGTCTGACGCTTTTGACTCTTCGTCCTCAAAAACGGGATAAACAGGTAGCGCCCAGCGGGAATTAAATGGTCTTAGAGCCTTTCAGCTCTGTTTCAGCTCAAACTCATGACTTAAACTTATGTACATATGGTGTGAAGGGCGGTTCTTAGAGGTTGAAGACATCCCCACTGTTGACCCCCCCCCCCACTAATGCCTCCAGCCCCCACCGCGCTGTTGCGCCCCACTGTTACCGACCCCTGTCCCTTCCTCCCCATCAGCCCTCCGATTCACCCCCACTATAGGTTGCTGCATAGCTTCTAGATGTGATGGAATGTTTCCCAAGATTTTAACATCAACAATTTTTGAAAATTTTAAGTATTTTGAATCTTTTCGAATTTTTTATCGTTTCTTCCGGCAACACGGTCCTAGGGACCTCCAAGGTTTGATAAAAATGTGCTGCATTTTTTCTAGAGCTAATGATATGCTTATCAATATTTGAATGACTTCAGCTTTAGCAGTTTTTTTATAAATTTTTTTCATATTTTCGGAAATTTATTATGTTCCAAGTTTATAGATCTTTATAAGCCAGTGAAACTATTGAAAGCTTGAAATAGAGATACTGGATAGTCTTTTGAGACAATGAAATGGTTCTGAAGATTTTAATATCTTGAATTTTAGCAAGAATTTGTTAAAATTTGCTATTGTTAAAATTTGCGAATTTGTTAAAGTTTGCGCATAACTCCAAATACAAATAATAGTTTGGAAAATTTTTACTGCGAAATTTGGAAGCTTTTTAAAAAAAATTTGCTTTATTATGCAAATTTATAAAATATGAGTTCTTTATTTGATTTATTTACTAACAAGGCTAGAAAACTACAAGTTGCACAGTCGAATCAAGCTAAAGCTAGCCTCATTAAACCGTGGCTAGCTGCTGACGAAGCCAATCGCTCGCCGGTCGTTTGAGAGCAATTCGCCCGACGTTAGTCGGTTATGTTTAAGTATTCTTTCTTTGTTCACTTGTGCGAAATTCAATTGAAAACCAGGAGCATTTTACGATCAGATAATTGAACTGTTGGACGCTGTATTGGCTAAAACAAGGGGTCCATTTGAATAATATTTGATAACTGACCTTTCCGAGGATCCTTCTGCCAAATACGACTGGCAGAAATGAAGGACATCCTGTGCTGTCTTGAAGTATGTGGGTGAACCTCCCATGTAATACTGCTGCATCTGTGAGCATAATTCCAAGCTGTTTCCCGTTTGTTATCATGCAAAGTTTAAGTACGTTCTGTTAACGTTTTTCTGTTCAAATTGCAAAATAGAATATATTTATCGTGATATCAGGTGAGAACTCATTCAAATAGATTTAATTCATTCTGGTGGTTTCGTTTTTAGCTTCTTTTTACGGAGAATGGGTGCCACAACTATGCATGGACGCTTTCTGTTTGCAAATTGGACGTCCCTGCACCTAGAAGATATAAAGCACATAGAAATTTGGCATTCTGGCACTCGGGAAAGCAAAACTGTGGTTTTCTTAGCCTAGAGGAATTTATGAAAAACTGTTCGACTCGAACATCAAGGAATGCTCAAAAACCAGTTCATGAAGTTTGCCAAATTTCCTCTCGAATTATTGGCGCATTTGGCATTCGTTCGCTATTATCCCTGTTTCTGCAGGAATTCAAATTTGACTTGCGATCATTTTGTCGAAAGGTAAGCATTGGATCAGTTCTGAAAAACTGATTCCTAGTCTCCAGAACACACATGAAAAAGGTAGAATATTGGTAAATTTAAACGGAAAGTGAAAAAAATATAGGGAGATATTAAAGTTCAAGGAAACAGTTTGGTTCCTGAAGACTCCTAAGAAAAGCAAAGATCTGACGAGAGAATTGATTCCACTCCTGGTGTAACTCCCTACTTCGTTCGCGCATACTGTTCACGAAAGTTGTGCTCTCGGCCATATTTTAGCGCACCTCTTTCTCGTTGGATTGTAATTTGAAGCCGCAGTTTGTTTTCGTAAGTTTGAGCTAAATGCTAGTTTGCGTCCAAATTTGCATAACAAAAGCCGTCCAATATTGTGAAGCAATTATAATGTATACTTCGATGTTTAATTGTTGATTCAAATTTGTTCTTGTGGCTCGCAGTTTTTAATTTATTTTCGTGGCGATAATTTGTTACTGCACGGTTGTTGGTTGAAAGTTTTTTAATTGATCAAGATCACAGCTTCGAAAACTAATCGGGCATTGTACGAGAATGCTCAAATGTAAGAAACATTCTGTAGATTTATGTGGCTTTTGTATTCATTATAGCTCACCAAGTATGATCAAAGACTTTTTCGGTGTTTTGGCTTTTGTAGTGATCAGTTGGCTTTATTTTTGAGCCTTTTTGGCGTCGCAAATTGAACTTACTGGTGCGTTTTGACTTTTCGCGACGTACCAATTTTACTTTCTGTCACTAGTATAAACAAAATTGAGACAGTATTCTGTCATGAGACAATTGGGATTAAATTGAGAAAAATATATATTCAAGTTTTGAATTTAAGCTGTCTGATACCTGCAAGTTAAGCTCATAATAACTTCAGGAGTTAAATTGCATTAATAATAATAATTGTTTCCATCAGTCAAGTACAAACCCAGTACGTAAGTTTAGATTAGATCATCACATACAGATACTCAGAGTAGCTCAAGGATATGGCTGGAAGAGCACCGTTGGGCCGTTGAACCGATGTCAAGTCTCTAATTGCAAATAAAAAAATAATTAACAAATAGATTTAATAAATGTGTTTTATCATTTATCATTTACTACAATTAATACAATTTCTAATTTTAGATATCAGTTATGAAACAAAAAAATCCTTTCTCCTCATTCAACTGTTTCCTGACAATCCATTAAATTCGTGCATGATTGAGAACTGCTAGAAATGCTGGGCGACAATGGAGGAGGGGGAGGGGGCAATAATGGTGGGGGTGCTTTCATCAAATCAGAAGTGATGATGGACCAATCTATGAATAGCTCAGCTGCCAATATGTCTGCCGCATTAGTTGATGAAGCTGCAACTAATGAAGGGCAACAGCTTTTGGAGACATTCTGGCAGAGGTCGACACAAAATTTTTGAAGTCGAAAATTGCTCGGACTTAGTATCATGAAATAATCACCTCCTATAACAATGTTTCATTGGAACCTTCACTTCAATATCAATCGAAAAAACTTAACTGATATCAAAAGATTGTAAAAATTTTTGTTGGAAACCTGAGGCGTATAGTAACTGATTGTAAAAGTGGATCTTGTCACTACTATCTGGTCAAGCTATGTTGTTCCTGATTTCACTGAAACTTCTACAAACTTCTAATTTGGCAAGACAGAGCTTATTTTCATTGACGCAAATAGATCAATAATGCTAAATTTTCTTACAATAAAATCTCCAAAAATATATTAAAGATATTTTGTATCAGGTAATTGACATATAGGTGCATGGAGGACTGCGTGAACTTAAACCCCAACACAGATTTCAAAGTGCAAGAACTCCCTCTGGCCAGGATCAAGAAGATCATGAAACTGGACGAAGAAGTCAAAATGATCTCAGCAGAAGCACCTATCATTTTTGCCAAAGCTTGCGAGCTCTTCGTAGCTGAACTAACAACCCGAGCTTGGATCCATACCGAGGAATCCAAACGCAGGACCCTCCAGAAAACAGATGTTGCAATGGCGGTGTCCAAATATGATATGTTTGACTTCTTGATCGACATTGTACCGAGAGACGAGATCAAAGGAGGCAATCAGGGTGGTCAAGGTGGAGGTATTGGGGGTCAGAAAGGAGGGAGAGGAGGTTCAATGTCAGGCGCAGATCAGGTATTTCATAGGACTACTGGTCAGAGTTACTTTCATAATATTGTCATAATTGGCTTCAGAGAAACGTTCGAAATGTGCTCAAAATGAATTATTTTTCTGTACGTATCGCTAGTTTCTTTGTTGGGTCGTGTGGTGAGCAAATGGTATATGCTCTCAACTTCAACAACATTTTAATAGATTAAAAGAAAAAATGAACGTTGCATTTTTCTGCTCTTAAGGTTCCTTTATACTCGTCTCTCTCAAGTTTGCGAAGAATAACCAACATTTTTAGCATTAAAAGATTAAATGTTGTTTTTTTTGAAGTGATATTCTGCAAATGTTTGTTACAGGTGCAATATTTGGTGCAGCTCCCTGCCTCTGCACTGAACAGTTCCAATGGAGGACAGCCCATAACTCTCAATTTTGGTTAGCTGCTTCTAGCTCTTTAAAAAAACTGAAATGCTTTCGGTTTGATGTCGAAACTGGCGGAAGTTGACCAGTACTATGCGTAAAGCATCCTAATTTGTTGAAAATCTAGTGTGCTGAACGGATCCAATCAATTGGTCTTAAGCGTTCGAATTTGGGTATCTCTTATACCGCCTTCCCTTTTACCTCAAAGTTTCCTCTCTCTAACCAAGTTTGATTTGTAAAAAGAGCTTCTATACTAAGTTATTTCATGTTTATCTTTTGAAAAATTTGAGTTTGGTTGCTTTTTAACCTGTAGAGACTTACTCGATGGTGATGCTGTTCTACTTCAAGTTTTAGTTTCTGTTTCAGTCTTTTTTTTCTAGCATCCTCTGATAAATTCGAGTAGCGAATGCCCAGCAAAGTTGCACATGTTTCATGTTAAGGTGGCCAGCAAATATTGATCAATACCTCGACTGACGAATCAGATGTTGGTACTACAAATGCCTCCCAGATTTTGAGTAGTGGAGGTGGAAACAACCAAAGTGACCCCTCCGACAGTCAACAACTTATCCAAATACCCATTAACCAGGTACTTACTTTTGGGATGCTCACTTTGGTGTCTCGCATTCTTTAAATGCTGAGAATAGAACACTTTTTATGACTTTGCGACTATTTGTTGTCATAAAATATTAGTGATTTTTAGATTTGACCCCTTTATTAAAAAAAATTATCTGTTGTCTTATCACTTTGTATCATCACTGACAGGTCTGATTGGTTCCTAATGAGGCATAAAATAACCAAATTGATGACTCGAGTTAATAGTTAGTGGTTTTCATGACTTTGACACTATTTTTCTCAAAAATTTTGAGTGAATTTTTGAGTTCTGCAAATCTTTATTAAACCTTTTGATGTCTTATTATTTAATCTCATTGTGGACAGGTCTCTGATACTTCTAATAGGGTTTACGTTTATCTATTTAATTGTTTTTGTTCAAAGCTAGTGCTTGGTATGATTTTGGCACTAATTGTTTTCAATAATATTTATCGAATTTTTTGGTTTTGCGACTTTTTCTTTTCAACTTTGTCGTCTTAGCTCAGTCTCATTATCGACAGGTCGTGCGTGTGTGACGTCATTTTTCATTTTTAGTGGAGCGAGTTTTTTTGGTCATTTGCGTGATTAAGTTTTTGCTCACACGTGACTTCCCTCACTCAAAAATGACTTACTCACTTTGAAATTGACTTTTCTTCTTTTTAATTCAAAGAGATAAGGTCAAGTTAATGTGTGTCACTCTAAATGAAGGTTGTTTGAGATCAGCTAATAGAGGCAGCAATAACCTATACAGATTATTAATCAAATTATAACATCTCATCCTTTAAGGAAAAGAGTTTTTTTGGTCTGTATTTTTTCTACTGTTTTTTGAGACTGCAGATCTACAAAGCTATTGCGGCTATTTTCTACAATCTGCCAGCTATGTTTAATATAAAGCTATATAAGATTTGAAAACTACCATTTTTTCGTCTCGTGTTTTTTTGTCGGGCCATTTGAGCTTTTGTCCTCAAAAATGGGATAAACACCGTTAAGGGATAAACAGGTAAAAAAAACCCTGAAGGGAAACCCGCCCCAAGCCCCACTTAACCCCCGCACTTCCTCGCATTCCACCCGTATTCCCGGAAGCTCGAGCTTCGCGCCAACCTCAATTTGTCCGACACGAATCCGTTGAGTTAAAATTTTTCTAAAGATTTAGAAACACAGTTTTTTTTGTTTTCATTGAGTCACCGACTAGTCGAATAAAAATAAAACAGTGGTAGTAAAGGTCAATCATTTTTTGATCTGTATTATGCAATCAACTCTTGCTGAGAAGCTCTGACAAAATAATTAATCATTATCTCTTTTGATTATCGGAGATGGTGGTAGCTTGGCAGTCATCACATTTGTAGATCATCTTAAAGAATGAAATGCTGTAGTTGAATCCTTCAACGGTTTGTTCCTGATTCATCTAGTTATGTTTATTTTGTTCACTATTCAAGCAATTTTCATGAACTCAATTCAATGCATTAAACTTTGACCTTCAATGTTTTCATTTAGTTCGTACATCATATTTTTTGCTCGCTTATATACAAAGTGTGAAGCAATTTTAATAGTCCTGACCCTCTGTCTTCAAAAACACCAGATAAACAGCTAACGCCCGGAGGGCATCAAGTTCTCTTAGAGCCTTTGGCTTACTAGACCTAAGTATGCGATTCACCGAAACACTAGTTGAAACATTGGGAACACTAATTGAAAACGCTCGTCACCGGTGCTCCACGTTGTCGTTTTTATTATGTTACATTGACATCTCACAATTTTGCTTTTGGCAGGAAAGTTACCAAGAACTTCTACATTTGTTAGCAGACGAGACGATTAATTTTCTTTCATGCAATTGACGTAAAGTATTGATTGTTATTGTTAATAGCCGCCCTCATCTTCTCAGCCGGCTATTATAGCGCTCCTATTTTTTTTTACAATTCAAAGAATTTGAATTGTATTGGGGCGCTGTCTTTTTTTTTAAGATCTGTTCACACATTTTCATGATTTTTGAAGTCAAATTGGAGTAGTGATTTTGGTCACGCCGAAACATGAAGTGGAGCGAAAAAGCGATTGGTTTTGCGGCGTGAAATTTTTTCGCTCTAAATTTAAAGTAAAGTGAGTGAACAAAAATTCGCTTTCTCGCTAGTGGTTTTTTGTTCACATGCGGCAATTTCACTTTGATTTTTTCTGTATTTTCAATTTTTTGGATCGGATTTTTTTCTAAATGGTTTTCCCAATCCATTCATAGTCCTTTCTAGGTCTAGTTTTCTGTTTAGTCAATGAAAATTCTTTGAATTGTACGTCAGGACTTGTCCTGCTATGTTTTTTTACTTCGTCGAAAAAAAAATGTTTCGCTTTACCTCATTTTGCCGCCTTCTCAACATTTTGCGTGAAATCTTTTTGACTTCTCTAGGCTAGTTTCTCTCTTCTCTCATTCTGCTAAAAGTGATTTTGAACATCAGTTGCTCAGCAAAGCAATTCAAAATGAACAGAGTCAGTATAAAAAATTGAAGTCAGAAATAGAAACGGGATAAACCCATAAAGCCCAATTTTAGATGCCCGCTATTTGAACGTCGTTCCTATAAGTAATAGTTACCTCTCTCTAATGCTTATTGTTATTGATAGTAGCCCCTGTAGCCTCTCTCTAAGAAACAGAAGTATGTTCAACTACGAAATGCCATCAAAATAAATCGGACTTAAAAAAATGTTTTTGTACGAAAATCTTTTTTTTTCAATATCTTCTGTTATTTCAATCCCAATCATGCTTATTGGAATCAACGGCGGCTATTTTCCGGCAATCTGCCGGGTATGTTTTAAATTGACAGCTTAAAATAGTATCAGTAATCGGTCAGCTGTCTTCGTTCCCGTTTCAAATCAAGTTAAAGTTTGTGGATGTTCTATCGTTGAAGTCTTATTTTTAGGTGCTTTACTCAAATGAGAACAATTCGGCAGTGAATGAAGTGTCAAACGCAGCTGGAACTGTGGTGTCTGACGCCTCATCATTCGCAATGTCAGTATCTGCTGTGGCCAATGGAACCCAACAACAACAACAGCAGCACATTCAAATGACCACTGGAAGTGGGAACAGTTCAAACGGGGTTATCTTAGTCCAGCAAGCACCCCACAACTCACAAGCTATGAATTCTCAACAACAGCAGCAACATGTTATAACTGGACCAGGTGGCAATGCTACCGTTGTTCACTTGCAAAATGTGTCTTCAAACATGGCTGGGCAGCAACATCATCAGGCGTATTATACAAATAATAATACTGGAGGACAGGATATGTGATGCGATTAAATTACATGAGTAATTTACAAGTTAAAGTGGACTTAAAATTCTCGCCCGTTTACGAGCTCATAATTGCTGGGATCAATAGATCTGGATATGCCGTGAATTAAGTTGATTGATTGATGATGACAAACAGATGTTAATAAATGGTATGGAAGGCGCAAGGTGACATTGCGTTGTGTTGCCAAGTTGCCTCTTGCTGACAAAATTAGAATCCTAAAATTGGTGTTTCTCGACTGCTAAACTAATTGCTTGAGGTTCTAATGCTGATAATGTAGTAGATTGACTTGTTTGTCTGTTGTTTTAACGCTTATGTACTGCGTTGGTTTTACTACTTCTCTGTATTTTGTATTTTCTTTTTTCTTATGGTTTAGCTAGATTAATAATTTAAATGTTTTTATATTGTTTTTTAAATAATGCAGTCAGTCAGTTTCGAGAAAGAAAGTGAGAGGACCTTTCTTGGGTAAATGTTGCTGCTGCGTGCATATCTACGTTTTTATTGTTCCATTCGCTAAATTTCTTTTCTATTTGACCAGCATTCCATTCTATTCATTTTTTTTGTAAGAAATGGGCAGAAATGACGCAAATAACCAATGCTACCAAAGAACGAGGTGGAGCTTTTATCAAGTTTGATACTTGAGATAGCAAACGAGCTAGCGTTTGTTGCAATTCTTGTTAATAGGCGTGTAGGGATAGCTGAAGCTATTATTAACCTCATCCCATATTTTTACAGAGTTTGAATTGTACTGGAACAAAAAGTTTGGTTAAATATTTTTATTTTAAGAATCAGTTTTGAAACCTATGAATAGTTTGGTCCTTAAGTTACTAGTAGAAAAAACTTCTAAAACCTGTACTTGTTTATCTATTGGAACACCTTCATGTAATTTGATCATTTCTCCAATAAAATTTTCCTTAAATTTGTTTTTTTCCTTTCCGCATTTCTCTTGGCAGGTTGCTCCTTTCTCGAGAAATTTCTGATTTCTAATCGATCACTCCATTTAGATTGACACATATCTCAGCCACCTTTTGCACCTTATCGTAGCTGCAAAGCTGAGAAGAGCGTTATTGTGGTGCTCGAATTTTTCAGTTTTGTTTCACGTTTTTAAGCAGCAAAACAAATTTGTTCTTCTTTCCATCCCGCTCTTGCGCGTAGCGTCATTTGTTTAATTCATTAGCATTGCGTTTTAATTTGAATTCCGTGGTTAGTTTTTGATCTTAAATGACTGCTCACTCTCTAAATGACTCTTAACACAATTATTCAGGTCATTTGAGGTTGCTCTAAACACTTAAGTTAAGTAAAGGATCCCTTTGCCCTTTGTGAAGAAAGTGTAAATATATTAACATCGCGAACGAAATGTAACAGGGAATGTATTTTTTTTTAATTAAAAACGAAAATGTTTTTAATGCGAATACTTTGTTGTTTGTAGTTTAATATATAATGTTCGAAAGTATTGTAATTTTTGTGGGCTACTAAATCAATTAGATCTATATCTCTTACTTTTTGCTTGTCAAAAGCCACAATTAGTTTTTGAAACTACTTCTGCAAACGGCCTGCTAAGTATTGATTTGTTAAGCTTTATCATGCCAAAATAATTTTCTGAGGGCTACAAGGCTACTATTTTTTTCATTAAGTTGGTCTAATTGGTCTTCTCATTTTTTTAACATTAAATTCAATAATTTTTTCAGCTACTTTTCTGAGTTTGCTGATTTTTGTTTTATTTAATTGCTTGTGTTGGCTTCACAGTATCAAAGAAGAACGGTATTTGTTTGCAGGTTTTTTAAAGCGTTTGATTAAATAAGTTGCGTTTTATTTGGCGATTTTTTTAATCTCCCATATGTAATACTGGAATGGCTTGTTTATAGAGTGGCCTTTAATGAATAAAATGTCTTTTTAATAGCTACGATAGTGATAGCTGGGCGGAGCTAATATTGGCTCCCTAGGTATTTTTCGTTAAGATTTTCATTAATACCAGACGACTTCCAGCTCACTTCAAATCAGCTTCTGTTCATTCATGCATTTTTCTACTGCGTTGCATTTATGACGTCTTTTTCTCTCATTCAAGCAACTTTTTTTAAATCATTCGAGTGATTAATTTTTGTCAAACATGGCTTACACACTCGTAAAACGACGTCCCTGATTAACTTGCAGTACTTCAATATGAGGATTGAAGGTCAAATGATAACGCTTTGCGTTTTTTGAGGGCGACTTCAAAGTCTCAAGATGAGACATCAGTTTTTTTTCGTTCTTATTTTTATTGGCATTTTGAGACTGCAAAATAGCGCATGTTTGTCTGCCCTGGTCATTTTTACTTTTATTTTGAGGTCATTTTCTGGTAATTTCTCTGGTAGTCATTTTTAGCTATTTAAATTGTTATCGGATTTTAATTGCTTGCTGACTTTAACTGCTGTTTTTTAACTCGTCTTCATAAATTTTTTGTGACCTTTTAATCACGTCTCTAGAACTCGATCATTTTTTTCTGAATTACTTCAGCAATTATTAACCATAAAATGAAAATAAGCTTATTTGAAAGTCCGTAGAAGTACTCCAATAAAGTTTTATCATTCTCTATTAGGTAAGAGATATTAATGTTTAAAATATAATGTGATAAATAGATTAGAATTGGAAATATGTTTTTAAAATCGTTTGAGTAGTGCGCTTTTTTCTATTTCATAAGTGGTTGTCTAACAATTTAGAGCCTCAGCAGTCTAATTCGCGACTATTGTCATGTAATCTGCCGGCTATACTTTATTTTTCATAGGTAACTTCTTGGACAGAATATTTCGCCTTTGATTCTACTAAGTCATTTTGCGTTTTGATTAAAAAGATAAGTTGCTATGTAGCTGAAAGATGACCTTGTTTTCTGTCGAACAACTATTTTTTGAAAGATAAATGATGCGCGAAGTTTTTCTATTGTAGTTTTTTATCTATTCAGGTTTTCTCTTGAAGTTAGAAGCGAGTCTTAAAATTCGTTGATTAATTGAAAATAGTATGTTTGCATGAAATTAAAATACTGTTGCTGAATTGTTTCAATGGCTCTTAGCGGTAGGTATCTCTCCTGGTTTGTCCTTCACTTATTTTTTGTCAGTATTTTTTTTATATTTGCTTGCTTGCGCAGCTTCGTATGTTGCACCTGTATTAAAACACACACGTGCAGGTTTTAAAATGCCGAAAGTCTGCAGTGCCAGAGGGCTTCATAAACATAGCCAGCAGTTGACTTCCATGAACTTTCAGCATTTTCAAGCTTGCAAGTTGCGTGTTTTAGGAATGGTTTCGTGGTTCTGTAGACGTCACTTCGAAATTCTGGCTGAATATCTCGAACATCTGCGTGATACTCGGTGAACACTAGAACTTATCATTGACTTCATGCAGAGCCAAATAACTTATATTTAATGCTCATCATCAACTTCATTAAAGTTAAAGCACGCTATTTTAAGTTTTACGCCTAAAGCCTGAAGTGGTAAAAGTGCCTGGAAAACACGCACGTGCACTTTATAAAATGCCAAAAGTGGCAGTGCCAGAAGTCAAAATGCCAGAAGTTGGCTTTCATTGACTCGTCATTTTAAGTATTGCTTGTTTTTAGTAATGGTTTCGTGCGTCTGCTTGAAGTCTTTGAAAACTTCTGGCGTTCATCGAGAACCTCGGAGCGGTTCGAGATAAGTCAGAATTGCGAAGTTAATTCTAGGATCTTTTCCGTTTGTGCTCCCCCCAGTACGTTATGTGTCCCAGTTACAGAGCACGTGCCATTACATAATAAATCATTATGTTAAAATATGGCACGTGCGTCTGGGGGTCGCAAATAATGTACACCCACTAAGCTGCTGGGCACAAACGGAAAAGATCCGAATTCTGTAGAGTCAGGTAACCAAGCTTGAGACACGAAACAGATACGTTTTAACGAAAGTCAACTTCTGGCGTTTTAACCTCTGGCACTGCAGACTTTCGGAATTTTAAAATGAGCGGGTGAGTGTTTTAAGCGGGCTTTTGTGACTGCAGAAGGCACTTCGAAATTAACTTTTCGATTGGCTACGCGTTTTCAATAAACGCCAGAAGTTCTCAGTGCCTTAAAGGCACTGAGAATACCCAGAATTTGGCCTAAAACACTCACGTGCACATTTTAAAACGCCATATGTATGCAGTGCCAGAAGTTTAAATGTCAGAAGCTACTTAGCCAGAAGTTGATTTACCTGGGCTTTCGTCATTTTTAAACGTGCGTTTCGTGTTTCAAGCATGTTTACGTGACTCTGCAGAAGTCACTTCGAAATTCGAGGTTCTATAAATGCCAGAAGTTCTCTGACTTCAAGCATAGTCACGTAACCATTACTTCCATATTTTTCGACATTTTCAAACTTGCGAGTTTTAAACGAAATTACGTGACTCCGAGGAAGTCACTGAGAAATTCTGGTGTTTATGGGGAACCTTAAGTAGAGTCACATAACTTGTTCGTCGCCATTTTATTTGATTGCAGTCGCTTTATGTAAAGTCGGAGGTAAATGGGAAACGATGCTTTGCTTTAACCTGAAACTAAAACAGCTTGAAACCAACAACTAAAGCTTGAAACAAAATACAAAGACAATACGACTATCACAGAAGCGAAGATTCAGGGGTCGTGTTCAACCTATTCGCATGATGTTATTCGTTATTTTGGTGTTCTTATTTGATCTCTCAAAATAGAATTGAAATCTTTGTCAATGAAGCTATAGATGGCAGAAGTTTTAAAGTTTTTAATTATCAGCCTCAATTAAATTTCTAGGACTTGATCGGATAATATTGGCCTTTTAGATCAGTTTTAGCCTGCTATTTTGAAAAATTTTTGTTGGAGGTAACTGTTGAAGGATTTCCTTGTTTGCTTGGTAACTGCGTTCAAAGGTTTGCTAACTTGTATCAATCTTTGCTAAATATTTCATGGCTCATAGGTAACTTCTTAGGTAACTTCTTTTCATAGGTAACTTCTTGGACAGAATATTTCGCCTTTGATTCTACTAAGTCATTTTGCGTTTTGATTAAAAAGATAAGTTGCTATGTAGCTGAAAGATGACCTTGTTTTCTGTCGAACAACTATTTTTTGAAAGATAAATGATGCGCGAAGTTTTTCTATTGTAGTTTTTTTTATCTATTCAGGTTTTCTCTTGAAGTTAGAAGCGAGTCTTAAAATTCGTTGATTATTTGAAAATAGTATGTTTGCATGAAATTAAAATACTGTTGCTGAATTGTTTCAATGGCTCTTAGCGGTAGGTATCTCTCCTGGTTTGTCCTTCACTTATTTTTTGTCAGTATTTTTTTTATATTTGCTTGCTTGCGCAGCTTCGTATGTTGCACCTGTATTAAAACACACACGTGCAGGTTTTAAAATGCCGAAAGTCTGCAGTGCCAGAGGGCTTCATAAACATAGCCAGCAGTTGACTTCCATGAACTTTCAGCATTTTCAAGCTTGCAAGTTGCGTGTTTTAGGAATGGTTTCGTGGTTCTGTAGACGTCACTTCGAAATTCTGGCTGAATATCTCGAACCTCTGCGTGATACTCGGTGAACACTAGAACTTATCATTGACTTCATGCAGAGCCAAATAACTTATATTTAATGCTCATCATCAACTTCATTAAAGTTAAAGCACGCTATTTTAAGTTTTACGCCTAAAGCCTGAAGTGGTAAAAGTGCCTGGAAAACACGCACGTGCACTTTATAAAATGCCAAAAGTGGCAGTGCCAGAAGTCAAAATGCCAGAAGTTGGCTTTCATTGACTCGTCATTTTAAATATTGCTTGTTTTTAGTAATGGTTTCGTGCGTCTGCTTGAAGTCTTTGAAAACTTCTGGCGTTCATCGAGAACCTCGGAGCGGTTCGAGATAAGTCAGAATTGCGAAGTTAATTCTAGGATCTTTTCCGTTTGTGCTCCCCCCAGTACGTTATGTGTCCCAGTTACAGAGCACGTGCCATTACATAATAAATCATTATGTTAAAATATGGCACGTGCGTCTGGGGGTCGCAAATAATGTACACCCACTAAGCTGCTGGGCACAAACGGAAAAGATCCGAATTCTGTAGAGTCAGGTAACCAAGCTTGAGACACGAAACAGATACGTTTTAACGAAAGTCAACTTCTGGCGTTTTAACCTCTGGCACTGCAGACTTTCGGAATTTTAAAATGAGCAGGTGAGTGTTTTAAGCGGGCTTTTGTGACTGCAGAAGGCACTTCGAAATTAACTTTTCGATTGGCTACGCGTTTTCAATAAACGCCAGAAGTTCTCAGTGCCTTAAAGGCACTGAGAATACCCAGAATTTGGCCTAAAACACTCACGTGCACATTTTAAAACGCCATATGTATGCAGTGCCAGAAGTTTAAATGTCAGAAGCTACTTAGCCAGAAGTTGATTTACCTGGGCTTTCGTCATTTTTAAACGTGCGTTTCGTGTTTCAAGCATGTTTACGTGACTCTGCAGAAGTCACTTCGAAATTCGAGGTTCTATAAATGCCAGAAGTTCTCTGACTTCAAGCATAGTCACGTAACCATTACTTCCATATTTTTCGACATTTTCAAACTTGCGAGTTTTAAACGAAATTACGTGACTCCGAGGAAGTCACTGAGAAATTCTGGTGTTTATGGGGAACCTTAAGTAGAGTCACATAACTTGTTCGTCGCCATTTTATTTGATTGCAGTCGCTTTATGTAAAGTCGGAGGTAAATGGGAAACGATGCTTTGCTTTAACCTGAAACTAAAACAGCTTGAAACCAACAACTAAAGCTTGAAACAAAATACAAAGACAATACGACTATCACAGAAGCGAAGATTCAGGGGTCGTGTTCAACCTATTCGCATGATGTTATTCGTTATTTTGGTGTTCTTATTTGATCTCTCAAAATAGAATTGAAATCTTTGTCAATGAAGCTATAGATGGCAGAAGTTTTAAAGTTTTTAATTATCAGCCTCAATTAAATTTCTAGGACTTGATCGGATAATATTGGCCTTTTAGATCAGTTTTAGCCTGCTATTTTGAAAACTTTTTGTTGGAGGTAACTGTTGAAGGATTTCCTTGTTTGCTTGGTAACTGCGTTCAAAGGTTTGCTAACTTGTATCAATCTTTGCTAAATATTTCATGGCTCAATTATTATCTATCTGCGGATTCGTTTTTCTCATTCGAAGTAGTTATTGAGTTAACGGCCAATGGCACGCTTCAACTGCTTCGCAATCATATTGTCATAATAGATGTCACTCATCTCAATCATTTTTGGGATCTTTTACGTTTGTGACCCCTCCTCAGCTTTGTGGGTGCGTATTATTTGCAACCCCCAGAAGAACATGCCATTTATAATAGCAAAATGTAATAAAAATATAAGATTTATCTGCATTGGGATCTTTTCCGTTTGTACCCCCTGTACGTTATGCACCCCCAGTTACAGAGCACGTGCCATTACATAGTAAATCAGTGGGCAAAGATATGGAACGTGCGTCTGGGGGTGCAAATAATATGCACCCACTAAGCTGGGGGGGGGGGGGGCACGGAAAAGATCCCCGCATTGCTTTACCATTTTGACATCATTGTGGATTTGATCTATTCTGTTTTTGGTTGTGCATCCATGATTTTTAACAAAGTCGTTTTTAAGGCCTCTTATTTGTTTCAAACTATATCACTTAGAAATTAGTTTGATAAAGTAGTCTAATCATCTAGAACTAAATGTTGGTTATCAATCAGATTGCTAATAAGATTTCAGATTGCTAATTTGTGTCGAAAACTCGTTTCCTCTATGGTGATTCTGGAAATCCTGAAAAATATCTAAAACAAGCTTACCTGGACTATTGAGGTGCAGTATTTAATTGCTCTCTAAGAAAGTTTGATGCAATTATTGAAGCTCTCTTGTGCATAATTTTTGGGATCTTTTCCGTTTGTGTCCCTCCAGAAGGTTATGGACCCCGTTAGGGCACGTGCCATTTCATAATAAAGAATTATGTAAAGATATGGCACCTGCGTGACAAAAAAATACACCCACCATGCTTGGAGCACAAAGGGAAAAGACCCAATTTTTGTGTGAACGTTTTGTTTCTCCTCGTATTTTTTTCACGTTTGACTTTTGATTCCTCAGTACAAGAAGAAAGAGTGTTTAAATCAGTAAAGTTTATTGAAATCTTGGATCTATTTCCTGGCCCTGGGTAGATCATGGACCTGAATAATTGATTTTTACTAACAAAGTTTAGCAATTAAATTTTGTCCTGTGATTTTTGATGAGATTTTCTGCTTGATCATTTTTTTCTGACCTTTTTGACTTTTCGTCCTCAAAAACGGGATAAACAGGTAGCACTCGGAGGGTATCAAGTGGCCGAGCAGCTCTCTTAGAGCCTAACGCCTCATTAGTCTCTAAATATGCGATTCACCGAAACGATTTCGAGAAGACATTTTCATGGTGTGAGGGCGGCTCTTAAATCTTAGAAGTTTGACCCCCTCGGTCATCCTGCCCTTCCCCTAAGTCACCCCCCTCAACATTCCTCCCTTCATTCACCCTCCGGCACTTGGCGATTTTTACTCCTTTTTCGTCCAGCTTCCCAACCCTAACCCCAGCTCTTGACCCCCCTTATACAATACAATTTATGTACAACCAGAGGTGAAAGAAGCTATATATATACAGTTATATACACAGTAAGAGTTTTAGTTGAAAAAAATCGAGTTTGAGAAGTTCGAGTTTTTGTTTAGACTTAAAGTTCTATATAACTGTAGTAGAAGACTGTCTCTGCCTCAGATGCACTCAGCCATTTCAAGTACCATGGAGGACTTCTGCTGGCTGAACTTGACGTATACAAACGCTATTGGATCGTTTTCTTGGCTAGCCTCGTGGAAATTGTTTAAAATGAGTGTGATAGTTTCTTCGGGTAATTATGATGAATAAAAATAAAAACAAAATAAAATTGAATGGGAAAACATTGAATGCTCGATGAGCGTGGGTGGGACTCGAACCCACGCGTGTTGATGTTCTGTTTCTTCGAGGTAATAGTTCACTGCACTAAGTTGACTTATGTTTCTGTTGCTTTTTTGTTTCAAAGCTTCGTTCTTTCAATGTTTAAGTCGTTGCGATTTTAAAACGTAGATCGACAAACTGACTCGAACAGTTTCGAACCGAAGCTCCCAGTTCTGCTGTTCTATTAGCGGTCCGCGCGAAGTGTCATGTATGATGTTACAAAAATTCAGCTTTTCAAATATGTTACTATCCGCTTGATTCAATTATAGCTAGGGCTTAGATCGGTGGCCCTGATTCCAAATAGTCCTGCTTCGATGTCGAAAAAGAAAGGATTGACGAGAAAAAAAGGAACGGTTATGATTGACGAGGAGATGGAGAAAAAGAATAAATTAAAGCATTGTTTCTGACTTAAAAATGCATTAATATAAAAGTGACAGTATTAAGAAATTGATAAATAAACGTGCTACGCTAACCTAAGCCATAAAACCACTGAAACCAAACCACGCGCAGAACAAAAGTGAATGTTTTTGTTTAATCTCACAGACGTTTTCTTTTAAAATCAGTGGAGTGTTGAGGAAAATAGTAAAATAGTCATCGATAAAGTAGAAATGAGAGGCTTCGAAAGAAGGCGTAAATGTTGGTCAATAACTACGCATAATAGATGACAGCTGTAATCTGTTCAGCCCCGAATTGACTAGGCGAGCGGCTGGCCGAACAGATGAAGACAATTGAATGAGATGGACAGAGAATCACCAAGACAGTTGTATTTGGCCCCGAATTGACTAGGCGAGCGGCTGGTTGAATACATTTAACACGTCTGATTGTTCTCTTGTTTTTCATAATGTTAAAATAGCGGGAAAAAAATAAATTAATTATAATAGGGAAAGTTGGAGGCAACTGAGCTGGACTCGAACCCCGGTCGGAGAAAAGAAATGTTCATTCTTTCGTTAATAATCCTCGCTTTGTTGACAACTGCTCCACTTTCCTCTTCTTCAAGACGTAGAAGTTTGATGCAGTTCATTGGATGGAGGAAACGCCTCAAGAAAATAAATGTAAAGTTGCTGGAGTTGGACTCAAACCGTAGTTGTGTTTACTTTATTAAACCTTTTTTTGTGCTCCTCGCAACTGTGCCATTCGACAGCTACTTTTGGTTTTTCTGCCAGGTTTTCATTTGCACTATCTGTCAATCTGTTTTCTGTTGTACTTTTTTTTCCTGTTTCCATAGTTTTCCTTTCTCAGTTTTTGATTTTATTCTGTTATTGATTCCATTTCTGTTGTTTGAAAGATGAGGATCTTTGATATTGAATTTCCTGGATTAAACTGGGATTGATCCTCCTTTTGTTTAATTGATCACTATTCTGAGCAGTCATCTTAGCCAATAGTCTATTGTGTATGCGGCTAGAAGGTTTAGTAATTTAGATGATCAAGAGTGCTTTTGCAAGAGTTGAGCGGGCACTGTCGTTTTTTATATACCAGCTCTGATACAGATAGTATGTTGTGTTTGATTGCCCTTTGAATATACCCGTTGGCCAGTTTCATCTGCATTTCCCCGACTGACTTCATGTTTGCCTCTTCGTGGAGTTTTTGAGTCTGGTACCATCTTGGTTTTCGAAGGCAAATTCGTAGGGCTCGGTTTTAAACGTTTTGTATTTTATTGATAAGGGCATGTGATTGATCCAGCCAGCAAGCATTTGAGTACAAAAATAGTGGTCTGATCCAAGATTTGTAAACCAAAATTAGGCTTTCTTCGTTAACGTTTAGATTACCAAGTCTCCAGAGTTGAAATAGCCGGCTGTTTGCTCTTCGTATTAAATCTTTGCAGTGTTCATTCCACTTGAGGTGTGGAGTAAGAATGCTACCCAAGAATTTTATCGATTGTGTCTTCTGAATGGATATTCCTTTTATGTTGAGCTCTAGAGAAGATTCTTTCTTTGAGGGGTGTTTAAAGATCAGGTAATGAGTTTTATTTGGGTTAATTTGATTTTCAATGAGTCGCACCAATTAATTAGACTATTCAGTGACGATTGAAGATCTTTTTTGATTAATATGGGGGATCGTGACCTATAGTAGAGGGCAAAGTCGTCAGCGAACTGTGAGATCTGGGCTTTTTTTGCGGCAAACCACTGACGTAAATGAGAAAGAGAATGGGAGCAATTACGCTCCCTTGAGGTACTCCAGCTGTCGGGCTGAAACTATCTTTGACAGTGGAGTTTATCTTCCGGTACACATTCCTTTGCGATAAGAATGAATTTATCCACCTTATAACTGAATTATTTAGCCCTATCGAGTTAAACTTGTGCAGGAGTCCTAGGCGCCATACAGCATCGAACGCTTTTTCGACATCCAAGCATACGAAAGCAACCATTTCGGACCACTGAAAGGCTTCACTGACGTGCTGAGTGAGTTTAATGAGGTTGTGTGGTGCAGCGGTGTTACCTGTAAGCACTCTGAGTCTCGCCGAATATATTTTGACAATATTTCATAACGATATTTTCCACAACAGATTCACATATTTTGGCTATGCAATTTGTAAGACTAATGGGTCGGTAGTTTTCAGCCTTCGATCGGTCTTGTTTTGGTATCATTTTTATCAGGGATTCTTTCCAGTTAACCGGAACATACGAGTTGTTTATGGAGCTAGATATGAGGAGACAGGCAAGGGCTTTAACATTCTTAGGTAATTGCTCAAGGGTTTTGTAGCAGATTTTGTCCGGCCCAGGGCATGTTTTTCTCGTTTTTTTCAAGATTTCATCAAATTCTTTTGTTGTAACCACAATGCCAAGTTGTTCAGTATGTTCATTTGTATTTACTATTGCTTCTGTTTCATTTTCAATATAGTCGCAGAGTTCAGAAATTGTTGATGAGTCCGTTTCGTGATTTTTCATTGTGTCCTTTAGCAGCTGTTTGAACATTTCGCTTTTCTCCTTGTCGGTGACCGCCACGCAATTATTGTAGAATAATTTTGGGTATTCTGCTGTTTTTTAGTTGGGCTCGTTTTTATTAGTTAGTTCATTTATTGTTTTCCAAAAGCCTTTGCTACCCTTATCACATGCACTCTCCAAGAACTTTGCTCTTTTTCTGTCTTATGATCGCATCATTGATCGTTTAATTTCTTTCTGTAGGTAATTTGTCTCCGTTCTTAAAGATGTATACTGATCGCCAACTGCTATTTTGAGCTCTCTTCTCCTTTTTCTCTTCAGTTTTATCAGTTTTTGCGTCTCAACACTGTAGGGGAACTCTTTCTTGTTAATGCAGGAGTCTTCCAAAGATTTGTGTATTATTTCAATTAAACTGGTGCTGAACTGATTTAGTTCATTCTTTTTTGGATACATCACAGGCCAGAGATTTGATGATCTGTGTAATCTTCTTGCATGTTGTCTAAAATTTCTGTAGTTGATTTTTGATTTTAGTTGAAAAACTTCACCTTTTCTCAGGTTCAGTGTCGTAATTGTAACTTTGTGATCGCTGCCTATATCTTCTGATACTTGAAAGTCATTAAAGTGCGCAAAAAATGTTTTGTCGCAAAAGTGCAGATCTAACATATTTTTGCTTTTTCCGTCAAACGACTGATATGTGTCATAACCGTTGTTCAGCAGTTTAAAATTGCCCTCGTCAATAATATCTAGGAGCTTTTCTCTATTTTCAGAATTGTAGGAGCAGTTTAGTTTATGGTGGGGAGCATTGAAGTCGCCACATACGAAGAAATTTTTCAGTTTTCCTGAAATTTTTTTATCGGTCGAGAGCGGCTTTCCTGGGGAATTGTAAGCAGTTATTTTCCAGCAATCATCGAAAGTGGTCAACTTAAGGCAAATTTTGAGTGTTTCTAGTGTTCTTCCGTTGCTATCAGTTTCTTTTTGTACTGGTTATATTCGCTTCATAACGATGCTGTTCTTCACTAAAATAGCAGAGCCATAATGACCGTTGTTGAAGGTTTCCGTTGCAACAATGTAGTTGTTGAGGGGGGTTGTTTTTTCCAGTTCTTAACTTCATTCAAACAAATTACATCTATTTCTTCTTCTATTGAAAACAAAATCAGATCATTTATTTTGTTGTTTAGTCGGCGACAGTTCCATTGCAAAATCTTGAGCTTACCCATTTTGCGAAAAGTTTTGGCTGTTTGGTAAGTTGTTTGTTTGAATTGAAATAACAGGAGCTGTATTTGCGCTTTTTATGCTGTCATGTATTCTCTGGTCATCAATTTTTTCATTGAAGATACGTGAGGCGCTGTTAGAGACAATATTTATTATGTCACTGTAGGACATAGTGTTAAGAACTGTTCGTATTTTGCTCAAAACTTCAGCTACTAGAACATCAATTTTTTCAGTTGATGGCGTTGGGTCAGTCTTCGCTTGAGAGTTCAGTTTGTTAGCTACGGCTGAGAATTTGTGTTCATTTATCTTCTTTGAGGCCTCTGCTAATTTATGCTGATATGCTGGACAGCCTCGATAAACTGTCACATGAGCACTGCCACAGTTTGCGCATTTGGCATTTTCTTTGGCAACAGTGCCTTCTTTAACACTATGATCTTGCGAGCAGTGAAGACATCGAATTGCATTAGTGCAATCCCTTGCTGAGTGGCCAAATTTTTGGCATTTGAAACATTGCATAATATGTGGTGGTTCACGGCTTGCTTCACACCGGTATAGCTGCAGCCTATCTTGACGCCATGTTTTTGAGCTGCGTTGACTTGATTGTTTGAATCCGTAATCACGCATATTAATTTTGTTGGTTGGCCCGTTGCTCGACTTGTAATTCGTGAAACTTCGGTGGCGTTTATTGCATTGTTGTTTAAAAGTTCTTCTTTTACCTCATCTTCAGTAATGCTGTGGTGAACGTTTACTACAATGACGAAACTTGGTTTTGTTTTAGGCTTAGGAAGTGTATTCCTTGCATTCACTTTGGCATTTGGAAAGGCCTGATTTAGGTTTAGTGACAGCATCAAGCATTCTCTTGAAGCGAGGTCCTCTGGCTGAATAAAGAAGTCGGTATTGTTCCTCAGTTCTCTTTTCTGTTTAATCTTGACGGCTGGAAACTTCGACCTGATTGCTTTTGCAAACTGAATTTGTGATGGCCTTGGATCAATCGAAACAATCATCGGCCTTACGTTGTTGGTTGCAGTTGGCACTTTACTGAAACGTTTTCTTTTATTCCTTACTTCAGTAAAATCGCTTTCATCTTGCGTTGATTCTTCTGCTTTCCTTCTAGCCTCTGATAAAAGTCTGTCAATTTGACTCATATTGAGAATGAGCCTCAATGAGGCTCTGAGTTAAAGGAGAGGGCAACTTAAAAGAACTACTGACAAAGATAAAGCTAAGAAAGAAGGGGATTTAAAACTTTTGAAGAGCGAAAATTAAAAGAAAAAGGTAATTGAAAGTCAGGATTTTAAGTCTTAAGCAACTTTTAGTGAAAAATCTCTTTTTATAAAAGACTCACTCCCAAAGGGCGTTCCTGCACAAAGTGGAGTACTTGCTTGTGGCTTTCCTATCACACTTTGCGGTACTGATCCGAAAGTGACTTTATTAGCTTTTTAATCACCATTAGGCTAACCCCAGCGCTTGATCCCCCGTGTTCTTGTTTGTTCTTCTTTGCTGTGGAACGAGTTCTTTGCCATTATTTAATCCCTGTTAGTTTTTCATTGCGAGAAAAAGGGTGAATTGGTAAAGTTTTCTATGTACCTAACATGTATAGAAAAATTACCTAAGTCGTTTGAAAGCAGTGCATCCGACGTTTGTTGGTTATGTTTTAACCATTTGAATAGATTATGTGAATTGCAATAGTCCAACCTCTTATAAGCATGTTCAACTCATTAGTAGCGCAAAAACACGCGTTTGTTTTTTCTTCGCACACTTATGACGACAGAAACTTTGTCTACGGGGAAAAATTAACCTATAGCTTGTCTTTCAAACGGCGTCTACGTCTAGAAATTAAAAATATTAAGAAGATTTTGTTATTGCAAAAAAAAGGTTATACCTATTTATAATCATTCTGATCTTTTTTGTGATTTTAGTGCTCATCGAAACATTTGAAGTCATGAAGTTTTCTTTTAAAAAAAATGTGTCAAAGAGTTTTGACTTGTTTTGCCCAATTATCACTCATTTTTAGCTTTCTCCGTAGAATTTACCATTTTCTGAACAATTTACGTCTTTTAAACCTACCGCTCAAAAAAACAGCTTGATTTGGTTTGATTCTTACAAAAGATTCTTTTTTATTGCTAATGTTGCTTTGACAAAGTCGAATTAAACATCAAAAGAAGATAAAAATTTGGCTACATTTTCAAAATTATAGGAAAGATCCCTTTTCACGTCTTTACTAAACCTCGGGAATAACAGTCCGGATGTCTACAGACCAGTTTCTTGTAATCAGGCTCTTCTTGCAATCTGACTCTTAGATATAGATTCTTGATCGAATTAGAAACTAATTATTGGTTTCAAAAATGTTTCGACGTGTATTATCTTTTCAAGTTTGCAAAGAAACCAAGCTTTGTTGTTGCGCTGCTTGACAATGCTTCTCAGCAGGACATGCTCCAACGTAAAACTGGAGTTTCATTATATTGCTATATTTGAAAATAAAAATCAAGTACATGCTACTCGATGTTCTGTTTTGTACAATTTCTTTTTTCTGCTAAGTAAAGAATACCTCGTGATTAATGTCGGATACAGTGCAAAATCGCTTAATAGTTTTTTTTTTCGACAAGAAGTTTTTGTTATTACAGTTGCTGAATTAACAAAAACCGTTGGAATTTTCCATGTTTTAACAACACGACAAAACTTAGAAAAAATCTATGCAAAAATTTTTGAACGCAATAATTTATTGTTCCGACCCCACTTGTGGGGGAAGGAACTATATACTCAAATGGTTTTTTTGTTCATTTGGTTCACTTTTGTTTGGTTTACGGCAATTTTTGTTCGAATTAACTTTTTTTTATATAAAAATGTTAATTCGAAATTACATTTCACGCCACAAAATATATCAATTTTGTGTTCCTAGTAGACGAAAGGCGATAAAAAGACTAGTTCTGGTCTCATAGAAAAGTTTACTATAAAAAAATTCCAAAAAAATAAGAGCTCTTTTTTGGAATTTTTTTTTATTTTTTCGCTTTTTCAAGTCACCTAGAGACTAGTAACTTTTCAAACCAATGTTCCTATAATACCAAACCTCATTTGCAATCAAATGAAGCCAATGAACAAAAAATTAGTTTTCAAGGAATCACTCATGATTTTTATTTTGGATTTAACTCTCAATTTTTGTAATTTTAACTAAAATTCTGATGTTATTTTCGTGTTTTTCCTAATTTTTTGGAATCATATGGCATAAAATCGTTGACTAAAGTGCAATAGGTTTCGTATTTAGCATCAAGTGAACCTATCTGGTGCTTTGACTGGACACCTAATGGCTGTTAAGACTTTGAAAATAAATTTTGGATTTTTTTAATTATTATCCAATCACAAACCTATTTTCGTGAACTGTAAGTCAGTCTCAATAATGACAAGATCCACTTCTTTCCTACTGCAGCCAAAATTAATCTCGTTGGAGGTTTTATCTTCAAACTATTGTTTATATGACTTCAATGCCACAAAATTTCAATTTTTTTTTAGTTTTTGGACATTTTGTATTGTTGGTTCATTTTGAAATCTCACCATGTTATCCTAAAATTGACGGCTCACATTGTTTTAGAGAAGAAGCTCAATAGATCATAGATAAGGTTTTCAAAGAAAAGACTTATGGTTTAAATGGCTTCAACACTTTCTTCTCGGACTTTTCTACAGAATTTTTGGTTTTCGCGTGTTTTTGTTGTTGTTTTCATAGTCATAAGACTTATTGTGATGTTCTGTTGTTTACCTATGCATGACGAACGTCCTTGCACTCACATTGAAGCATCAATCATCGTATTTATTGACTTCCGTTGAAAGCAATTGAAATTAATGGCTGTTAAGACTTTAAAAAATAGTTTTTTTGAACTTTAATTAATCTTTAACTTGTTTGCGTGAACTCTGAGTCAGTCTCAGTAATTACAGAACTCCTTTTTTCTAATTCAACAAAAATTTGTCTAGTTAGCGGTTTTATCTTCTAACTATTGCTTTTCGATTTCGATGAAGGAGTTTTCAATTTTTTTTTCATTAGTCTTTGGACATCTTTTTTCGTAATTTTGGTTTCTTTTGAAATCTTATTACGTGATCCTAATATTGATAGTTCACATTGGCTTATAGAATACATTCAATGGATTGTAGGAAAAGTTTTCAGAGAAAAGATTATGGTTTAAATGGCTTCGACAATTTCTTCTCGCACTTTTCTAGTGAGTTTTTGGATTTTGCCTGTATATGTTGTTTTTCATAATCAATGACATGTTGTAATGTCTTATTGATGAATTATGTATGACAAACATCCTTGCTTTCAAAACGAGACATAATTTAGCTTATTTAATTGCTTCCGTTGAAAGCTTTTGAATTTTATGGCGTTGATACTACAGTTTTACTCAAAAATTTTGTGCTTTTAGTGTATTTTTCATAGTCATACGGCTTATTGCGATGAGTTATTGATGACCTATGAATAGAAGATGTCATTGATTTCTCATCGAGGCTGAACTTTGCGTGTTTATTTAGTTCCGTTGAAAGCTGTTGAAATGAATGGCTTTGATACTAGTTTTCCCAAAAACTTCGTGGTTTTAATATATTTGTTGTTTTTCAAGTCATTTTGTAGCAATAAAAAATCCTATTGCTGTTAAAAAATTAACTGAAATTAAAAATTAGAAAAATTCTACTGCCTTTGTTTTTATTCTTTAGATAGCCGTAAAAAGCTGACCAATCTCATAAGCTTTTAATTGAGAATTAAATGAATGATGTTATCCAAAGTAGTCAGTTTATAGCGACTACTCTCAAAGTTTATGATATTAAACATTTTCAAGAGTTTTCAAACTTTTCAGTTTTTGTTGTTCTCTGCGTCAACTTGTAACTTATTCTCAGGGAGGCCCCATCCAATTCCTCGAAGTTCAAAAATTAACGTGTCTACTTATACGTGTCTGTTATCCAAAGTAGTCAGTTTATAGCGACTACTCTCAAAGTTTATGATATTAAACATTTTCAAGAGTTTTCAAACTTTTCAGTTTTTGTTGTTCTCTGCGTCAACTTGTAACTTATTCTCAGGGAGGCCCCATCCAATTCCTCGAAGTTCAAAAATTAACGTGTCTACTTATATTATGTCGTAACTGATGTTTTTTTTGTTGGACAATATACGTTTTCATAAAAGTTTTGTGAGTGATCTATTTGTGTTTCTTTTTCTCTGCTTTTTGCAAATTCGGGAAATAACTTATTTATTCTTTGAGTATAATTTTAGCTGATTTAGTATGAATAAAATCTGAAATAAAAATACATAATATTCAGATAATAGCTAATGATTTTAATGGCTTCAATAGTTTGTTTCACAATTTTTTTTAGTAATTTTTGAGATTTTCCTCATCTTTAGTCCGTTCCAATAGCTAGGTCTAACCAAAGACAGGTCCCATTGGTTTCATAATGATTTTTATTAAATTTATCTAGAGTTATTTTGTTATAAGCTAAAGATTTATTTAGACTTTTGAAGTTTTTTCTTTGTCGATTTTTTACCTACTCTCATTAAGGAAAACGTACATCTGCTGTACCGTTTGGAAAAACTAAATTTGTGTAATTAAGGTTTTGTCTGACTGCTTTTTGACATTGTTACTAGGTGCTTTTAAACTTGGATATTGAGTTTTTGCCGTGAAATTTTTGTTTTGCTTATTTTGAAAAAAAAACACATTGAATTCCCATTATGTTATTAACAGCAAACAACTAAATGGGCAGTGTAGGTCAAAGTATAAATGAAATAAACTAAATATATTACGGTTTGAATTGAGACAGTGGTACTATGAAAACTTAAAACTTTTCCATGATGCCTTGCCGTATGAAGCATTATTCGAATTTTGCTTATATAAAAGAAAGAAAAACATTTTCAGATGCTTCTTTAGAGCTATTGGTCTTGCATCCATTTCAATTATATTTTAAAAAAAAACTCACGTTAAGAAATTTATTATGAAGGGTTGAGCCGATATTCAGGATAGAGTTTTCTAGTGCAGATGAGTTTATTTTGTGATTGAAGCAATATTTTTTGGTTCGCTGGCTGTAGCGTAGATTTGATGTTGGTAAGTGTAGTTTTTTGAAAATCGGAAGCTGGTTACTGGTAAATTTCATAAAATAATTTAGTACTTTGTATTCCAACAAAAATTTTATTGGCAGAATTTGATGTTTTAGTTTCAGATCAGAACTGCCGTATTTTTTGCAATTGAAGCGCGTCTTTACAGCCCAGCTTAATTGTTTCTTCAAAGTAATAAAGCACTTGTTTTTTGAGCTGGCCAGTAAAAGGCCTGAGTAGTGTAAATGACTTATCACTAAGGCGTTCAGAAGTAGTAGTCTTGTATGCTCAGGGAACGGGCGTGATATACGTTTTATTTTTTTTATCCCTGTAGCCATTTTGCGTAAAACGTGTTTTAGTTCTTCTTGAAAATTTAATGTGCAATCAAGATATATTCCGAGGTATTTTACGCAATTGACGTTTGGTATTTTGAAATTACCAATTAACAGATTGTTTCTTTTGGTTTCTTCTAGTTTTGATTTTTTTGAATGTAATAAATTCAGTTTTTGAGTGATTGAGCATTAGACGGTGTTTTTCGTAGTATTCAGATATATTTTTTAAGGATTGTTCAAGATTATATGTTGCTAATTTTAGGTCCGTATTGTATGTAAGAATAATAGTATCATCGGCGTATTGAATTATTTCTGTGTTAGCAGGTATTTGTTTGTTCAAGTCATTAATGTATAGGTTAAAAAGAAGGGGACCTAAAATTGTTCCCTGTGGGACACCTTGGTATAACCCAATCCAATCGGATTCCACATGATTCACTATGGTTTTTTGTAGCCTGTGTGATAGATAACTTTTATTAGGTTTAAGGCATTTTTGGAAAATCCTAATTCATGCAGTTTTTGAAGAAGGATCTTGTGATTTATCGAATCGAAAGCTTTAGACAGATCTACTAGAGCTTCAGTGATAAAATTATTATTATTTATATGGTACTTTATAGTTTCAGTGCAATAAACGAGGGCGTCAATCGTTGAGACTTTGTTACGGAAACCAAATTGAGTATTGGAAAGCAGCCCAAAATTTTTGCTAGCTAAATACAAGCTCACGAAGCAAACGCTCAAAAACTTTTGCTAGTGAGCTTGTAATTGATATTGGTCTGTAGTTCTCAGGCAAAGAGTTTTCTCCCTTTTTAAAAATTGGAGTATTAATAGCCTTTTTAAGATTTTCAGGAAATTTTTCTTCAGCTAAAAATTGGTTAAAAAGCAATTTAATTGGATCAGCTAAAAAGAGAAACCCATCTTTAAGAGCCCATGATGGGATATCTGAAGGACCTGATGGCTTGTTTGAGTTTAAATTTTTTAGAGTCAGTAACACTTCTTTTGTGGTTACGAATCTAAAATCGAAGCTGTTTTTAGATGTTCTGCGTTTGGTGGGAAAAAAGTTGCAAGCGCTTCCAATGTAATCACCTAATTTAGAAAATTTATAATTGAGCCATTAGGCCATTTTGTAGTTATCAGTAATAACATCATCAAAACAGATTTTGAGGAAGAAGATATTTAGGGTGAACTTAGTAGAGTTTCTTCAGTCGTTTATAATATTCCATTTTGTCTTCCGAATCTGCTTTTTTAAAGATGCTCTTTATGAAATCATTGCTCTCTAGTTTAATTTTGGATTTTTCAGTCAGTATGAAGACCGTTTGTAGAGGGGCGTGATAGCGGATTATCTCCGTCAAAATTTTCTTAAAGATACGATACATGTCTTCAGCGTCAGATGCCGTGTAAAGACCATCCCCAATCAATTTGTCTCAGGTCTTGTAGGTATAAACTTTTACAATATTTTGATTTCTCGATGTTTTCTTGGAGGCTGCTTTTTATTCATAGTTACATTTGTTATCATTGCAATAGCTTTGTGATCTGATGTAATGGGCGATTCAAAAGTAAAAACATTGGAATGAGGCAGCTCATCATCTTTGATTACAAAATCAGTCAGATTTTTTCTCCTTGTAGGTGTTTTGTTTACCACCGATAGGCCATAAGGTACAAGAATTGTGTCTATTTTGTTTCTTTCGTTGGGATGAAGGTAATTTATATTGAAATCGACAAGTAATAAGATTTTTTGCTTTTTTGTTATTCCATAATCTATTTGCAATGCTAATTCTTCGAGAAAGATGTCAGTTTTAGATTTTTCAGGATTTTTCAGGAGTTTAGTTTTTTTAGAGTCAGTAACACTTCTTTTGTGGTTACGAATCTAAAATCGAAGCTGTTTTTAGATGTTTGCGTTTGGTGGGAAAAAAGTTGCAAGCGCTTCCAATGTAATCACCTAATTTAGAAAATTTATAAATGAGCAATTAGGCCATTTTGTAGTTATCAGTAATAACATCATCAAAACAGTTTTTGAGGTAGAAGATATTTTGGGTGAACTTAGTAGAGTTTCTTCAGTCGTTTATAATATTCCATTTTGTCTTTTCCGAATCTGCTTTTTTAAAGATGCTCTTTATGAAATCATTGCTCTCTAGTTTAATTTTGGATTTTTCAGTCCGTATGAAGACCGTTTGTAGAGGGGCGTGAAAGCGGATTACCTCAGTCAAAATTTTCTTAAGGATACGATACATGTCTTCAGCGTCAGATGCCGTGTAAAGACCATCCCAATCAATTCGTCTCAGGTCATGTAGGTATAAACTTTTACAATATTTTGATTTGTCGAAGATTGTTTTCTTGGAGGCTGTTTTTTATTCATAGTTACATTTGTTATCATTGCAATAGCTTTGTGATCTGATGTAATGGGCGATTCAAAAGTAAAAACATTGGAATGAGGCAGCTCATCATCTTTGATTACAAAATCAGTCAGATTTTTTCTCCTTGTAGGTGTTTTGTTTACCACCGATAGGCCATAAGGTACAAGAATTTTGTCTATTTTGTTTCTTTCGTTGGGATGAAGGTAATTTATATTGAAATCGACAAGTAATAAGATTTTTTGCTTTTTTGTTATTCCATAATCTATTTGCAATGCTAATTCTTCGAGAAAGATGTCAGTTTTAGATTTTTCAGGATTATATGCAATATTCACAAGCAGTGAAGGAAATTTTTTGTAGGGTAGAGTGAGCTCAAACCAAATTGTTTCGAAGTCTTTGCTCATTTTTGGAAAATCATTACGGTTTTTGGATTGAAAATTTTTTGGGGATTAGCAGCATTACGCCACCCCCCTTTGACTTTTCAGATATTCGGTCATATCTGAAGCAAGAATAGTAATTGCTGTCTATGCACCATAGATTAATATCATCTTCACTAGTCAACCACGTTTCCGTAAAAGCAAATACAGTATTGTTTGAGCATTCTTCTAACATCTTTTTCAGTTGTTCTCTTTTATTGACTAAACTCCGGCAATTTAATTGAAAGAAGCATAATGGATCCTTAAGTTTTTTATTTTCGGAGAGGAAATTTTCATAGGTTAGTGGTGGCCCAGGATTATGTTCAACATCACCACAATTTAACAGGTAAATGAAAATCCAAATAGAACATAACTACTTAAACATTTCTTAAACATAATCAAAGCGCTACGTCGTAGAGCAAGGCATTTAATTTTTAATGAATAGAAAAACTTTTTACAATTCAGATATGCCCATAGTGGCCGCCCCACTGCTGTCAGAGACGAGGGACGAAGAGAGGCCTCAAACAGCAGCAAGGAAACCAGAATGAACAAATATTGTTTATTGTTGATCATATGGAGGGTTTCACGTTTTTCTACTCATTTCTGACCTCAACATAGCTCACGTTAGTAAGGTTAATATCTATAGAAAGCATTGTTGTTGTATGGAAATGCATATGAGGTGTTAGAGTACTGTCTGTTTACAAGAGGATTTCTCGACGACATTTTTTTATAGCTTGAAGTTTTAGAGACAAATGTGTTTGTTGTATTGGCATAAGTAGGATGTGTCTCTCGGGTTTTCGAGATCAGACCATCGGAAGTGTCGATTAGAATTCGCATTAGATGGTTTTTTAGAAAAGGAATCCCAATTCGATAATTTAGGTGAACATTGTCGTGATACAGTTTTTTGTACTCGCTGTTCTCGTAGTCCGTTAAATCAATTTCACGACCAATGTTATCTGTTTTTGCCCCGATCTTCTTAATCAATTTGTTGAAATCCAAAATATTGATATCAGGATCATTTTCGTAGTAAGTTTTGATTAAGTCATTGAATTCATCATACATCCTATTTTTTGCCATATTCGCGCTTGTATTTTTCATTGAGATTACTGTCATCAGTTAAAATTTGTCTGGATTGAATTTTTCCCGACATAGTTTGACCAGCTGTTTGTATCGTTCAAATACATCTTTGGGTTTGCGTTCGAATTTGAGAAAGCTGTTTGTACCATCTTGCAATATTACTGTTTTCTTTTTTGTCTCTGAGTATTTTTTCAGTAATTCCAATTTTTCTATTGTCGTCGAGCCCCTGTATGCATGATCTGTTATATCGGTTGGAATAGTTTTGTCAGTTTCCAATTTTTCGATAATGCTACTCCCCAAAATAATATTTTTTGCCTCCGGGGGGGGGGGGTTTCTATTATTGGGAACGTTCTAACCATTTGTTCCTCTTTTGATACTTGCGTGGTGCTACTAGAGCTTGCCTCTTTACTCCCGAGGCTGGATAAGTTTTGGTGAACAGAAGTAATGTAATCTTCTATAAACTTTTCTTTTTGTTCTAATTTTTCATAGACTTGCTTGTATAAATCATACATTTGCTCTCGATTGAGCTTCATGAAGGCTTCTTGAGGGAGTTTCATTTTTGATGGGATATAAATTTGATTATGGATAGAACAAACGATGGTAGAATTTGAGAATAAATCAGAAAGAATAAATCAGATTGAGAATAAATCAAAGAGAAGCTATGTTTAAGTCAGAGTATGAATGCAGAGAAACAATGAAATTAGAAGGTCATTTTAGATGTGAAGAGATCAACTGTTCAATAGAAAAGCGCAACTGTCTGTGAAAGCGCAACTGTCTGTGAAGCGCAACTGTCTGTGAAAGCGCAACTGTCTGTGCGCTTTTTTCTCGTAGTCTTTTTGTTGACAGATCTCGTGAGCGCTGTAATGAGGATTGGCATTATGTAATTCAATTAGTAGTTTGGTTTTGTAAAGGTTTTTTAAACTCAAATATCTATTTTTGTTATCTCTTCATGTGGTTGACATTTAAGTCAAAAATGTAGATGAGCTCGGGTCGGAACATCATGTGCGAACGCACATTAACGAGTCTCCTTGTTATGTATAATGCTGAAGTTTAACTTTTTTGTGAGCTATGAAATCTGACATCTATAAGAGGAATGATTACGTAATTAAAATTTGTAGAAGTCATAAAGGTTGTTTTAACTTTTATAACCCGACTTTCAAATAATTATCATTTTATAGAAATGTACAGTTTTTCACAGATGTAGGTAAAAGTTGTTTTACTGTGGCAGTTAGATGCTCAAGTTTCATTACCTGAATGGAAATTTAAATGCTGGATAATTTCTGGTTAACACTTAGTTTTTCTGGAAATTTTATTGGTTTTTTCGGTTTGCTAGTTTTATGCTTTCTAGATAACTTTTCATCATTTTTTGCTGCTGTCTTTACCAATCTATGACTTTGCTAGCCAACAAAGCATCTGCTAACCAAGATCTTATGACGTTTGACGGTGCTCCGATGTTTGAAATATTTGAAATCAAAACTTAAAAAAAACAGATCTTTGTAGATGCATTTAGTCGTCGTTTGTCTTCAAATGTTTTGATGCTTTATATTGTGGACTGTAAAAAACAATTAAGTCAATGTATCAACAGAAGCCCATAGCTCGGAAAATTGTCAGGTTAATTCATGGTGATTTGTTCCTTTTTTATTACTTGATTTATGACATACATGGTCCGAAGTTCCCTATGTGGGAGCAGAATTATGAAGCTTAAAAAGACTGTTGCACTGTCATAACTGAAAATCTTTTTCTTGTAGGCTTCTGAAATGAAAAAGGCACAAATGCTAACGCTTGTTGTTCCGACCCCTCTTGAGGGGGGAGGAACTATATACTCAAATGGGTTTTTTTTGTTCAGGCAATTTTGGCCGATCGAGATAATAATCGTAGAGAGTTGTGAGTGGTATCTTTAGAAAGCCCGTCCAGCGTAGAATATGGAATTAAAAAGATTTTTAAATTTTTGCTTTTTATATGGAGTTATCGAGGTTTAAACTTTTGTGAATATTAGACGTAATTCAGTGGTTTTTATTCACATTTTTGACCAAATTTTTGTCAATTTTGATCACATTTTCTTCAATTTTGCTAAAATATATTAAAATTGTTAATTGTAGTGATATTGATTTTATCTCCAAAGATAGAAGAGGGTTGTTGAATTGTTAGATCCAAGTTTTTGGCTAGAATTTATGCTAAATTTTTCAAAAATTCAGACTTTTTTCGTCGAAAAAATGGCTTTATAGCCCACTTCCTTTATATTTGCTAGACACCCTAAAACTGCGGCCATATTTATTTTAAGCTCAAAAAAGCTAGTTGTAATCCCGCAAGCTTTAGGAGTCTTCTGGAATTACAATTTTGCCAATTTTTTGCAAATATAAATTCGATAATTATACAAGATGCATTATTTTTTGACAAACTGAAAAATTTTGTATAGAATTGATTTACTTCGCAACCATTTCAGCAATTAACTGTTTTTTTAGTGGCTATGCAATATCTGGGCTGATCTCGATGGATCCTTACGCTAAAAATCTTTAGATTTCAATTGGGCGCGACCTTTTCAAAATATTTCCGCTTATGTAAATTGCTGACAAAAATTTCAATTCAGGGCTCTATTAATGACAGATAATATTTACAATAAACAAGACTCAACGAGATTATATTATGATTTCAGAGTAAAGCTCATGGTTTTTATGGCTTTGACCAGTTTTTTGTAAAAAAAATTATGGACTTCTTGCGTTTTGCTTTCATTTCCTATACTTTTTGTAGCCCAATGACTTAAAGTCCCCAATCAAAGATCCAGTTGGTTTTTAGGTATAAATGAACCTAGACATTTTTTCAGTTGTTTTATGTCTGCTATGACTATAAATATATTTGTTTTTAGAAAACATTGGCGATTTTTTGAACTTCGCCACTATTTTATATTATTTCTCTCAACTTCGGGCGCAGCACTCTCAGTAAAAACAGAGGGAACCCGACTTCCCCTGAGTAATAACTTAATGTTGGTAACGGTTTTATATTCAACTAATGGTGTCTTTTTCTGGTACCACGCGTTATCTTTTTTCTTGTTTTTTATCATAATTGCATATTTTATGAGCTCATTTGGTTTCCTTGTCAACTTATCCCATTATTGACAGGTCCAGTTAAAGGAAAGCATAGCAGGTACATTGCACAACGTTGGAAAAAGGCGTATCAGGATTTGCTAATTGTTTTTGTTGAGTAGTTTACGCTTTTTGGGCTGAGCAACAGTTGTCTTTAAAACTTTGTGGATCTTTGTCCTATTTTGTCCGTTTGTCTTTGTTTTCATTGTTGTACGCCATAAATCCAATAACAATGGATCCTAATTGCTTCTGCAGTACGTATAATTCAACCTAGTTAAAGATTTCAGTCTATAGCTGTTTATTTTAATGACTTTCAAATGAAAATTAAAAAAAATCTTACGATAAAACTCAATCTCACTCATCAGAAGTATCAATTGATTTTGTTGATTCAAGCATTTTTTCGCGCTAGGTTATATGTTGTTGACTGATTGCTTCGACCATTTAGTTTCATAAAAGGTTTCGAGATTTCAATTCTGTTCATTTTTGGGTCCCTTGTTGTCATCTCTAAGTAGTCCTTCTGTAAAAGAGACTCGTATGATGAGGGGAAAATTGCGATTTACAGTTCTTGCAGGTAACATCTTATAATTATAGTGCCTTGGACAGGGTCATGTCTTAAAATTGTTTAAAGTTTCGCCTTCTTTGTTTTTGTTAATTTGTTGGGTCGTGACTTAGTCTAATTATTAACGGGCCCAATTGGCTTCCTGATGAGTTGAAGCTTTATCCGTCGCTTTTTGTTGAACTCCTAAGTCTCTTATGACTTTCAAAAATATTTCTTCACAAAAAAGTTCGGGTTTTTGAACTTCGTTTTTTAAGTAGTTTTCGGTCGATAGTTAGAGTCTCTGTAAAGACAGGTCACAACCCGTTTCTAGTGAGCGATAGTTTAATCTTCACAACGACCATAGCTTCAAACATTTGTTTTTCGGCTTGGTTACTACAAGATTTCATAAAGTTTTAGATTTTTCTTTATGTACATTTCAAAAAATCTTTGGTTTCTTTTTAAATTATAACAATAATCGTTGATCCCATTGGCTTCGAAATTTTGCGAATCAAACATTGGATGATGACATGTCTCCATTGCTTCCTATGAAGATATGAATGAACATTTTAAAGATTTCGGTTGAAATCTAATGACATTAATAACTGTGAAATTAATTGTTTTCAAAAGTGAAAAAGTATTTTTAAACTTCGCGCCTATTTGCTCTTTTTTGTCGACGTGTTATCAAGTCGCATTGGGGACAGGTCCCATATCTTCTCTATTGGGCTATAGGTTAAATTGTTTTGTTTAGGTTTTTATCTGATGCGAGTTTGCGTTTTTTTATTATGGACATCGAGTTTTGGTCGTAAATAATGTTTGTTGTTTAGTTTTTTATTGTCCTTTCCAGTAGTCCTATTATTAACTACTTTTATCGGCCCTATAGCGTGCTATTTTTGTATCTCATTGTTTGTTTATTGAACTATGTATTTGTTTTCGAAAAATCTCATGATTTGGTAGCCAATTAAGTCAAGAATGTGGTTGAGCGGGTCGGAACATTGTGCCTACGCACATTACCAAGCCTCCTTGTTTAGTTTTCTAATAAATGCAGTTAAATACCGTTGTGAGAACTTTGTGTGCTACGAAAAAAAGTGTTGAAATGTGGAGGGAATTAAAAATTGAATTTTGGGGAATTGGAAATTGCTTTCTCAATAAATTTTTGCAGCTTAGTAAGCAAATTGAACTATTGTTATTTTTTTAAGTCGGTTTAAAACTTGGATGCCTAGATAAAAAAACATCTGAAAAATATCAAAATTTTAAGAAGTGATTCCAAGCAGAAAACGGTAGAACAATGGATGAAAATCGATGCTAAATGGCGGAAAACTTGTATAACTATATGGAGGCCATCGTATAACTATATGAACATTTTATTTTATGGAGGAGTTGACTGCACATTTCAGCAATGATTTAAAACGGATAAGTTGATTTGAAATTTGAAAGATCGGCAATGTTTTAAAAAGAGCAGCTGGATTTGAATGTACATAAAATGGTTTTTGCGCCTATAAAAATTGCCACTTCGATTAACAATTGAAAAATCATTGACTTATTTGCTGTTAATTACTGTTTGGTTTTATGGTATCTCTGGATCATGTGCACAGCATTTATATACCAATCTAGCCTTTGTTTAAAGCTCTCTATTCTCTGTGACATTATGCACTATTTTTTTACGTCCTCGCTCTTGTGATGTGCGGCTGAACAATATATAGTTTTATGATTTTGCGTCAGCCCGAAAATAGCCAATTTTTAAAAAGCGTTAGCAGAAGTGTTGTCTATCAGTTTTTAAAAGCATTTTACAGTGTTTCTGATTGTATAGAAAACGTGGCTGAGTGTGATTGGTATGAATATTTGTACATCGCTTGCTGTGTGTTTTTTACGCAGACAAAGACAGGCTTATTAACATTAAAAGTAATTTCTTTATTTGAAGAAGTACGACAGTTTAAAGCCAGTTGAGATTTGTTTGAAAATCGATTTTCAATTGTTCACAAAAATCGCTCTCAACTAAAAAATTGAAAATTAATTAAGAACTGTCCCCCTTGATAATTTTTTCGTTAGCCTCGTGTGAATAAGCCACATTGATAATAGTTTATTTCGCATTGTAAGTCAGAACTGGCCGATATAATTATAACGTCTTATGTCATATGTGTAAAAAATTTCCATGATAGACGATAGTGAACCGTCTATTACCACGACCCTCAATTCAATCTTTTAACAAGGAGAAACAGTTCCTTATTGTATTCGTTGGTTAAAGTGCGTATTATTCAACCATGGCATTTTCAAAACTTATGGAACAACTTCAGGGGACTATGAAGGTCGGGGGTGGGATACCCAGACAAATTTGGTCTGGAATGTATTCCGCAAATGGAAGCAGCGCCCACCGCATAAGTACTGTTTCTGATTCTGGTGCCTCCTTGATTAGCAGAAGTTTATCATCTCAATGCCATCAGGAACTCCTCCTCAGCAGATCGGAAAACCAGTACAATATAAAGTTCCACTTCAATCAGAAACGTCTTCACGGAACGATTCACCTTGCGGCAGAACTAAAAACCAATGTCTTGTCAAAGCTGAATATTTCTTCACGTTTGTTCTCAAGAGTAGTAAATGTCAGAATTGGAAATCTTGCTACAAGGAATGTCACAAACTCTGCTGTCACTAGCGAGCCTTCGATAAGAGACTATTCTTTGAGGCAATTGATTGATGAATTCAATAGGCAAACTAATAGTTTACTACAAAAAATGCCCACTGCGTCAAATCCGTGTGAACAAATAGGAGATGGATCGGACGTGAGAGTCCAAGAGCTGAAAGCTGCCCTTCGAATTCATTTCAAAGATCCGAATTGCTTTCAAGTTGTTCCTGTAACGTGGGAAGAAACGTCTGCTGAGGCCATTGAAATCATTACAAGGTAATGTACAAGCATGTTTTTTATCCGTCCGTTGTATAACAATATATTGTGATTTATCCCGAGATATTTTTAATGCCTATGAACCCAGACGTTAGCTAGGGTACCAGAAAGCTGCCTAAAGCTAGATATGTGCCGTTTAATCATAATTTGTTTTTAATAGCCGCCCTCATCTTCTCAGCCGGCTATTATAGCGCTCATATTACAATCCAAGAATTGGATTGTATTAGTGCTCTGTCTTTTTACGACTCGAAGAGGAGTATTGGAGAAGTCCTTTTTTTTAATCAATTTTATTGGAGTGATTTTTGAAGCGGGAAATGAAACGCGTGAAAAAATTTGGAGTGATTTTGGCGCTGAACAAAAGTTAAGAGTGGAGAGAAAAGAGAGTGGTTTTTGTTCATACCGCTGTTTTTGAGAGAGCGAGAAATTGATGTGTGAAAAAATTTTCTCTGAGCGAGCGAATTTTTTTTGTTGACGTGCGGCATTTTAAAGCAGTTTTTTTTCATTTATTTTGGTTAAGAGGTTTGGTTATGATTTTTTTTTTAATTTTAGGCTGGTTTTGGTAGTGGTTTGAAGGTTTCTGGAAATTAATATGAATTTTATGATAATTCGGAGTTTTTTAATGTATTTTGCTGATTTTCGGGCTAATTTTTGCGTTTTTTGACGATTATTTTGTTTTACTGGCTCAAATGGGTATTGAAGAAACCCCTTCTACTTGAGCAATTTTATGATAACAATTGGTTACAGTTTTGTGGGTAAGAATCATTTTTTTGTTGAGAAATATGACAAAAAAATGGCGAAAATTGGAACTATTTTTCATAATTTTTTTGCAGTTTTCGTTTTCTGTTTTTAGCTAAGTTTCTTTTTGTTTTTAAGAGCTTTTTTTCATAATTTTTGCCTAAAGTATTTTTTCAAAATTCACATAAGTGGTTTTTGTAAGTACTAGTTGTTTTGATGAAGTTGTTTTCGCAGATAGTTTTTTCGGGATCTCAATTTATAACAAAATTTGATCAGATTTTTTATCATATTTTAACAGATTTGATTTTATTGTTTTTACTTTTTTGTTTCATGACTTTGTTTCAAGATAATCACAAACTAATGTAGGCTCGTTTTCTTTGACGAGTAGTTGGATGGCGTGTAAATGGATTTTCACTTCGAGTCGTTTCCGGAATTCTTCCGGCTATGTTTTTCTATTTTTGTAAGATGTTTTCACACCTTTTTTTCATGACTTTGAGCTTTCAAAACGGGATAAACAGGTAAAGCTCAGCGGGCATAAAGTTTCATTAGAGGCCATTAGCCGCGTTTAGTAGTTCTTCCAGTAATTAGAGTGGTGAAGCTACTGGGAAGGCCGTAATTCAAGGTTAACAGGTTATTTTCAGAAGTTTTTGAGCCCAAAATGTTGCAATTTTTGTCTTTTTCGGATTTTTTGTTGGACCAGTCTGAAATTGAGGTTTGTAAAAGTTGGTAAAGGTCTTTTGCAAGACGTAGTTACATTTTATGGCCATTTTAAGAGCTATATGTAGTGCTACACCAAACATAAACACGGTAATTTATTCACAATAATAGGTTATTTTATAGTTTATAGTGGTAATGGAATGGTTTTCAACTTCACGAATTTTACCAATTTTTATGGTAAAACTTGCAGTTTTTTCCAATTTTCTGACAATAATTGTAACTATTCAAGTTTTCCAGCTCCAGGGGGCAAGAAATCTGGTCTAGGATTTGCTAATAGTTTACTGCAAAATTTTTCTTGGCCATGTCATAAGACAAATTTTTCAAATTTTTGAAAATTGTTGTCAATTTTTAGGTTTCTCTAACCTGAACAGCCAAAACATTTCCTTTAGGTTTTGATAATAGGTTACTGCATAGTTTCTAGTGGAAATGGGGAATGTGTTTCAAGATTTTAATATTACAAATTTTAGCGATTTTCAAATTGTAATTTTTTCTTTGACTTCCTGAAATTTTAGTCATTTTCCTCAGTGGCCAGGGGTTCGCTGCTATTGAGTTTGCTAGTATGTTATTGCAGAGTTTCTAGTGGCAACAAAAAATTTTTCTGTTTTTTTAGATTTCAAATATACGTAATTTTTTAAATAAAGCTTGCAATTTAAATTTTTTTGATTGTTTTCAAATATGTGAATTTATTTTTTCATTTTCTGAGTTTAACTATCTTTATAGGCCAACGAAACTTTTTAAATTTTGCAGATGAGTTAAAAGACAGAACTCCACAGAGAAAAAATGAACTTGAACTTTTTTTCAGACCTATTTTCGAAAAATATCTTTAAATTTTTCCTTTTCATTTGAAGCATTTTTCACATTTCTTTTTGAAGCATTTGTCATTTTTTTTCGAGATTATCTACCTTTAGTGTCAAATTAGTCTCTTTCAAGTCTTATACGTGAGTTATTGACTATATTGCATTGTGTCATAAATGGCGTTCAGGTTAAAAGCTTCAAGAGTTTTAGGAATAATTGTTTTTTTGTTTAGTTTGGTTCTTTTAGTTTCTCAACTTTCGAGGTTTCCTCTTTTTGGGCTGGGATTGTTCAATTGATCTGCTGGTTAGGTACATTAGGCCTGTTTTTCATTCAATTCCTTGGATTGTATTCGAGGACTTGTCCTGCTGTGTTTTTTTTTACTTCGTCGAACTTTTTTGCCGCTTTTTTGACATTTTGCGTGAAATCTTTTTGACTTCTCTAGGCTAGTTTCTCTTCTCTCATTCTGCTAAAAGTGAATTTGAACATCAGTTGCTAAGCAAAGCAATTCAAAATAAACAGAGTCGGTATAAAAAATTGAAGTCAGAAATAGAAACGGGATAAACACATAAAGCCCAATTTTAGATGCCCGCTATTTGAACGTCGTTCCTATAAGTCTTAGTTACCACCTCTAATGCTTATTGGCGTTGATAGTAGCCCCTGTAGCCTCTCTCTAAGAAACAGAAGTATGTTCAACTACGAAATGCCATCAAAATAAATCGGACTTAAAAAATATTTTTGTACAAAAATCTTTTTCTTTTCAATATATTCTATTCGTTCAATCCCAATCATGCTTATTGGAATCAACGGCGGCTATTTTCCGGCAATCTGCCGGGTATGGTTTTATATTTTTGGAATTTTTATACATCTTTGATATAATAAATGGCCAAAATGCAACAATAACCGGAATCACCTCACTCGAAAAAATAACAATTATATTTGTTCTTGGCCTTCTAATTTCTCATAACTTGGAAGCATGTAATACTGATGATGATTCGGAAATTTCCAACATGTTATATTGATTAACTAACCAATTAAAACCTGGAAGCATGCTATATTAATTTTTTTACATATAATTTTAGACCACTCAGTCAGTATTTTTTAAAGAACTTAAATGTTCATGAAAAACGTCCATTATGCCAAAGGAAATTATGCTTGATAGAGAGACTGGCAACTAAAGATGTTGGGTCGAAAATGGGAAAATTTTTGGGTTATTAGGACACATCTGGTGTATCCTCCGGGTATCACCTGTTCAAGGATGTACTGGAATCTAATGACACGTGCTCTTGGATGCTAGTTTCATCAAGAATAATGAATCAATCACAAATTTAGTATCATTCAGAAGGCGCTGATGAGTTCCCAATTTGAGTCATGGGACGCATTGAAGTGCATGCAAAAGAAATAATGAATCTGCAATAAGTAGTTTGATGCATTACTTCGATCAACATTCAATGCATAGATACTGAAAAAACTAAGATTATTGCATGAGGTAACAAAAGAACTGAAAGCTGATGACCAAGTTATCGAGTGATTACCATCAGTCGAATTCTTAAAAGTCACTTAGACAATAGCCTATGTTATCAAGTTCTTCTAAAACATTTGTTAATGAAAATGGCGCAAGGCATAAAACAATATTCTCTCTAAGAGCCATCATTCTAAGAGCTTTAGTTATTAGTCATCTACAATCGAAACTTGTTGTCAACTTAAGAAAATTTAATGTAATATGTCAATGAGAAGTTATTGTCTGTTACATATTTTGTGTTTGCAATTGAATTGACGCAATGCACTGACTTTCAGTTTATTGTCTCCTGATTAATGTTTTGTTTAAGGTGATATTAACAAACAATTAGGTTCTTGAAAAATAAGTCAATTTTGAATTGCTCTCGAATGAAGTTGGAAACAATTATTGTAAACATCTGTGTCTTTTTTAATGCAAATTTTTCGCTCGACCGTTTCTGAGCTTTGTTCTAGAACATTTTAAGTAACCTTTCCATGCTTGTCTCCTTCATTTTTGTATGATTTCAATTAATCGCACTCCAATTAAAGTTCGTTGCAAAAATAGAAGCGATCGTTGCATAGGATAGCTCAAGTGCCTGATAGGTGAGTGGTTAGTTCTGTCGAGGACTCCGGAGGTCATTGGTTGGAAACCCACCCAGGGCGGACTTTTTTGCACCCATAATGAAAAATTTATTTAGGGTACGGCCACTGAATCAAATTGCCCCTCCTGTCGTTCGACGTTAGTTGACAAGTTGTCCAATTTTGGTCGGTTTACGTCTTTTTATTTCAGATAAGGTTTGCTGTTTCAAAGTTTTGTGAATTTTGTCGGTGCGCTCATACTGTCAAATTATACTCTGTTGTTTGTACGTGGAATCAAATAAGTAAAATGAATATATTGTCGAAATTGAGAGGTTTTTAACTGCATGGCGTATTCCCCGTTTACCTCAAAGTAGAGAAATAAAACAAAGTTTGAACTAATTTTTAGTATTCGAAAACAACTTCGACATCTTACAGCGCTTTTGACAACCAACTTGGCCAATAGTTTTGAATGAGTGAAGTTTTAACAAGGAAGCTCAGTAATATGCGTTCGCACCTGAAGTTCCGACCCGGCTCATCCACATTTTTGACTTAATTGTCTAATCAATGGGGAAGAGATAGAAAACTTTCAAAAATTCACAATTTATTCAGCAAACCACTAAATGAATGAATTTATGGAGCATTAGATGGCCGATGAATACGAGGATGAGCGCTATTAACGGGAATACGAGAGAAGACAAACCTGAATTTCAAATAACTAACAGTAGTTACACCCAAGGTCGATTTCTATTTTTAAACCAATAAGATCAAAATGGCACTAGATAAAACCCGGAACAATACAAATTAAACTCTGCTGCACAAAAAATTCAGGGACCTGGCCTTAATGAAGCTCTGTAGCAATTCGACAAATTTAGAAGAAAGTACAAAGTTCAAAAATTACTTTTCATCTTCGAAATTATTTTCTAAGTGATTAAAACCATTAGGTATCAACTGAAATCAATAAAAAGTTCATTTACTCCTCTTAAAGTATAATTGAGGGCGCAGATGCAATTGAGTTATGTTCTGATCCAGAAAATATTGTACTACAAAAGAACGAAAAAGTCGGTCATTAATTGCTCTTGAACGAAGTTAATAGCAATTATTGTAAACGTTTGTGTCTTTTTTATGCAAATTTTTTGCTAGATAATTTTGCGCTTTTCTTGTAGAACATTCTTTGACTTCTCAAGTGAGTTTTTCACGCTTTCGTTAACCATTTTTGAGTGATCTCTAGTGCTCCGAAGTTGCTAATAAAAAATCGGTTGCAGCATAGAATTAAGTGACTTTTAGTGCAGTGGTTAGTGCGAGTGGCCATGGATCGCGAGGTCAGTGGTTCTAATCCGAGTGGGGTCAAAGTTTTGTGAACCCATAATGAAAAATTGATCTAGACTAAAGACCATGAATTGAAATGCCTCGCCTGTTGTTCAAGAGCTATTCTTCCGACATCTGTCGGTTTGTTTTTTTTTAAAACATCAATTAATTTAACGGGAAAAGGGAGCCGAAAAGCATCAGCATTTCACTGAGAACATTGAATAGGATCAGGTGCGCATTCCCGTCTTTTCAATGCTAAAAGGAGCTCCCCATTAAATTGATATTGTGTTAAGGAAATAAGAAACCAACATCAAAAATGGGCAGATATCCAGAAATTGCATTTTGAATGAAAATGAGTAGTATCAAAGTCAACAAACCATTAGTTGAAAACAAACTTATTAAATGAAAACCAACTTTTTTGCAAGTCATAAAAACCATAAGCTTTGCATCAAAAAGCAAAATTGATCATCTTACAACTTAGAGAGAGCCAATTGGGCTTGCTAATATTGAGGGTAAGTCATAAGGCTACAAGAAAATAAACACGGACAGAACTTAAAATTTCCCAAGAAATTTTACGAAACTACATTATTGAAACGGTTAGAACTATGAGACATTATAAATCATGTAACCAAAACAAATAACTAATAGAAAATTGTTGTAGGGTTCAGCAAAAAGTTGATAGGACCTGTCAAAATTAAGACTAAATAACATGATAAAATCAAGAACGAAAGATCTCAATTCCTTCCTCTAGATGTGTAAAAGAACCAATTTCATAATTTCAATTTGAAGCTCAATTTTTGAAATTCTTTCAAATTTTATAATTTCAAAAACAATATTTCAACCTACTTGAAAATTTGTTTTTGAAATTATAAAATTTGAAAGAATTTCAAAACTTGAGCTTCAAATTGAAATTATGAAATTGTTTCTTTTACACATCTAGAGGAAGGAATTGAGATCTTTTTTGTCTGAATATGTTGAGCAACTACAAAAAGGACGAAAAATACTGATAAAAATTGAAAATTCTTTAAAATTTGCGAGAACGATGTGGCAACCGTCAAAATAAAAAAATATCAAAGATACAGCGCATTTTCGTCAGGCCAGTTAGAGTTGTCAATAATGTGATAATTTGTCAAATAAACAAAAGAACCTCAAATTGCGCGAACGTAAAAATATCACGTTTCTGGAACAGGTATACCAAAGCCGAGAAACCATTAGGTAGCTAAGAAACCATTTGGTAGCTAAAAATAAAACCAACATACAAAATGAATTTTGCTGCAAACAGTGGATTTAGTTTACTGATACATAGCTACAAGTTGACAGAAGTAAGGTAAAAAAGATGCAAAGTTCCAAAATTGAATGTATTTTTCGAAAAATAGTTTTATACAAAGTCATAAGAGCCATCAGATGGTTTTAATTGTACCAATTAAAGAAGCCAATTGGATTTAATTGATTAGCGAGACTAAGTCTGGAGACTGCAGAAAATAAATTCAGGCAAAATACAAGATTTAAAATTAAGTAAACAAAAATAATTTAAAAGGTAGTAAAAACAATGAGCTCATCTTGAAAACCTAGTTCTCATTATGTTCATTTCAGTTCAATTCATGCAAATCGAATTTGCATTGAAGTTCAATTTGAAATCATTCACGCCGGAAATTTACCTAAAAAGGAAGAACAAAAATTGCGAAAATGTTTTGAAAAAAGATCATATCCCAATGCAACCCGAATGTGGGCGCCAGTTCAGATAGACAGATATAGGAAAAACGTGATATCATATTTTGAGTAATAATTGTCAGAATTCGTTCATTTCTTTTTATACGTCTTCTATATACTTGTTAAGGTACCATTCCTCCGATTGGTAGATTTGAGGCCCATTTTATTGGAAAATGTTAATTTCTAAATTTTGCTCCTGTTTTAACATTAGAACCCCTCAAAAATGAATTTGATTCCTTTTTAAATTTCCGAGTTATTTGGGAAAAACCATCCAAATTTAGATATGGCCTTCAAGCCAAAATTTTATATGGAAATTTCTGTTCAGTTAGAATACGTTCATTTGAGTTTATTTGGCACCTCATCTCAATGTTAGGGCTTTTTATAGTTATGATTTGCTCATTTGAACTATCTATACCTCTTGTGATACATAATATGTGAATAATCACTCGCTGGATTAAAGTACAAATAAAGTTATAGTTTAGAGCGAATCTATGTTCTTTCCAGTTAAGTTGAGTGCAACTATATACTATTTCATGCTTCTAATAAAACCTCTTTTGTTGTAAACCGTGTTTTAAATTAATATCTATTCGAATAAATCAAATGACAACATTTTTGAATAAAGAAAAGAGAACTTATCAAGTTTGACTTTGGAATGAGGAACGGCGTAAAGATTATTCAGCCATAATTAGTAATCAGCCGTTATTTTTGGTGCCACGACCCGGGAACATTATTTGGTTCCCAATAAAAGACTTGACTTAAATATTCTTTCTGTGGTTACTTTGATTTGAGTTACGAGTATTTATCACAATTACAAATAATGAACATCGATTATTCGAAGATTGAAAAACGTTCAAATGATCCCGACGACAAAGTGCGATTGGACAAACTTCTTCAGAAGATTTCTTCAATCAAAGAGGAGCATGGAGCACTCAACACAAAGCTACAGAAGCACAGAGTGGACGTCAAGAGTGATGTTACGAGATGTTGACAAATGTTTTTATTAAACATCGTAAGCTAGTTAAATGTTATCAAGCTCTCGATTCCACAATAGGTTCACTGAAAGACAACTGCAAAAGCGAAAGAGCTAATATATGCTTCTCAAAGGATTCCAGATTGCCTACAATAATCGAAAAGTTTGGCATCCAACTTTTTCAATTATTGAAATGAAATGAAAACAATTGAAGACTTTGCAAACTTGTTACAGTATTTTAAGTACTCGGAACAATTAGCTGGCCAAAAAGCAAAAATTCCTAAGCTCAAAATTGAACTCAATGTAATCGGGCGAGCAGAAGGTCGTGAATGCAGAGTTAAACCAGAAATAGAAAAGATGCAAACACTTCTTGAAGAATATGAAGAAATAGTTGACCAAATGTTAGATTTGCTAACAACCGAAGCTGCACAAAAAAGTCCTTCTCGGATTTCGAGCCAGGAATTAAGAAGAGAAATTGAGCTCTGCCTTAAGCTTTGGCTTGTTTAGGTAGAAAAATCGGAAGCAAAGCAAACTGGTTCAACGGTTTCTTTCGAAGACGAACAAAACAGAGAAGAAACTAGCTTCCACAGAAGTTCGATTTTAAGGAGCAATCGTACCGAAAACACAAATATAGTCCCATCAGAAGTTGACAATGACGATGCAGAAGACCAACAACCAGCGGATGGAGAAAAGGAAGATGATTCGTCAAATCAAAAAGTCAACCCATTGGAATTAAAGTTGAACAAACTTCCGCAGTCGGCGAAACCTCTGATGAAAAGGAGACTCCAATGCGAAGTCAGACACCAGACCATCAGACGTTGCTGACCAGTATCTTTGCAGATACTAACCGAGGAAAAGAACCATCAAATCCTTCTTCAAATCGTAGTGATAAAAGGAGGTTATCATTAGAGGCTGCAATCACTGGTGAAAGAGCAGAAATGGAGATCGCAGCAAGAAAGAGACAACTCGACATGAAGAAAAGGCAACTTGATCTATTAGCGGAAGTAGAAATTCAGGAGCTTGATGAAAGAACTCTTCGGGAGCAGAAAATTAGGCAAATGCAAATCGAATTAAATGAACTGTCGTCTCTTAAAAGTAGTAGCTCGATACATAGCTTACAATCTTTTTCCTTTAAAGAGTCTGCATCAAGAGTTAGTGACTGGGTTGACAATGTACTCCCCGAGGACTCCGTCTTTGCTCTTCTGAGCGCCGACGACGTTAAAAAAGAAAATCAGCAAGAACGACATTAGCAAACGCTAGCAAAAATGAAAGACATAACGTCTGTTAAGACTGCAGGTAACAAATACAGTAGTTTCTTGAAAGAAGAAGCATTAAAACCAGTGTCTAATCAAACCAAATAGATTTCTGTTAAACCAAAGAAAACGTTATCGTATAACCCATCAGCCATATTCACTCCGACTACACAGGCATCAATTCAACCGACCGTCGATCAGCTCATAAAACTTCTGAATTTAACACTTCCACAGTTCTCAGGAAGCCCTCTAGGAGGGCCTGAGTGGTCCAGTCTGTTCCTTGCAACTGTGGACAACGCTGGTATCAACGATAGCTTGAAAATGAATCATTTGAAGACATTAGTGACGGGAAAAGCCAAAGCAGCAATTGCTGGAATGGGCTATTCAGGTGAGGTTAATCATCTTGCTTGGGTAACTCTCAAGGAACTTTGGTCGAACACAAATAATTTTGAATGCACAACCCAAGCAAATTCACATCCATCAGTTTATTAAACCACACGATTCATAAGCCGCCATCATAAAGTATTTGCAAACAGTCTTAAACTGTGTGAATGTGCTTACCCAATATCATTGTGTCGGCGATTTAACCTCGGAGTCATTGCTTATCAGTGCTGTCAGAAAACTTCCACCTGAATTCAGATGGAAATAGTTTTTCCATACCGCTGATAGTGGAATAGCAACAGAGGATCTGAACTACTTCAGTATGCGGTTAAACAATGTTTTTTTTGTACACGATGAAATAAGTATGCAGTTCTCGAACGACAAATATAATGACAAACGACCAGACCATAATAGAGACAAATCTTCTAAACCTTCGACATCGGCATTAGTGTCTCAAAACTCAGCAGTCAGCAGTCCCAGTCAAAGCTCACATTCGTGCGCTTTCAATGATGGCACTCACAAGCTATGAAACTGCCCTAAATTCAAATCAGAAACTGTAGCAGAGCGTTACGAAACAGTCAAATTGCGCTTCTGCTTTAGATGTCTGGACGGACGGCATTTGATTAAAAATTGCAAGTCAGACAGAGCTTGTGATGTGAATGGATGCACAAAAACGCACAATCGATTGCTACATCAAACTACAGGATCAAGACAAACGCCCGAAAAGTCCAAAATTAATGCCTCAACCAATACCACTCAGATCGACAATAGTGGCTTGTTACAACTAACGAAAATAAAACTCAAAAATGAAGAGTCCGGAATTTCCACAAAAGCAGTAGTTCTTCTGGATAGTGGGTCAACAGTGTCCTACATTGACAAAACTTTAGCAGAGCAGCTAAAATGTACATCAAAAGGAAAAGTCTCAATGAACGTCAATGGGATTCTAGGAACCGTAGAGTTGGATAGCCACAAGTCGAACTTGTTGTTCGACCACTAAACCAATTGAAACCAACCCCATTGATTTTCCCCACTCACTCATCCAAAAATGGAGATAGGAAATGGTCAACTGGATTACAAAAGTTGAAGCTAAAGTATCCATATTTAATAGTTCTACCAGATGCCTCAATTCAACTAGACGACGTTAACATGATTGTTGGAAAGGATGCTTACCACCTCATGAGCTCATAGGACCAATTGAGAATAAATGAGGAGAACCGAGTCAACCATGGGCTGCTTGGACTGATTTATGATGGACAACCAGTGGCCCACTACCTAAGTCAGTCACCAAACGCTTAAATTGTACAACGCAACTTTCATGTGCAGAAGAACCCTAACAGAATAGGAAAGAAAATGGCGGGACATTGAAGCATATGCATCAAACAGTAAAACACAAGGAAAATCAAAAAGCGACAAGAAAGCTGAAATTTTGGAAAGAACTACTGTGTTTGATGGCGAACGATATGAAGTTGGAATACTGTGGAACGACATTGAGCAGAGGTCGTCAAATAACGTTGCATCTGCAACAGGACAGCTAAAATTTTTAAAACGTCCATTCAATAATCAACCTGAATTAAAAAAGCTCTGAGGAAACAATTCAGAACGACTTGAACAAAGGATTCATCAGGAAACTGGACTATGACGAAATTAATAAGACGAGTGACTGCCCCCAACGGTATCTTCCACATCACCCTGTTTTCAACCCACACAAACCAGAGAAAGTAAGAAGAGTCTGTAATGCAGCATCGAAGTATAATGGTCTCTTTTTAACGAAAAACTCATGTCTGGTCCCGATCTTCTGAGAAACCCTCTTGGCATAATTTTCCGATTTCGCGAAGAAGAGTATGCTGTGACAGCAGACATTGAGTCAATGTTCCTACAAGTTGCCGTGCGAAAAAACGAGTGCAAGTTTTTGAGGTTTCTTTGGCGCTCAGACCACAAGAGTAAAATTGAAACCTAGGAGTACAAAAGACACGTTTGGCGCCAAAAGCTCTCCAACTTGTGCCAATTACGCACTGCAGAGGACTGGAACAGATCAAAAGGACAAATTCCCTGGAGTCGACAGGATTTTGTTACAATCTTTTCACATGGATGAATTTTGTTTTTACATGGATGAGGTCTGAAAACGACGAAGATGTAACAGTGAAGTTCTCAGATTTAAAAGAAGTTGCCTAAAAACTCCTGGTTTCGAGCTCAAAGTACATTACGAACAGCGATGAGCTTAGAAAAAGGATTCCCGAAGATCTGCGATCTACTGCCCTAAGCAAATCGTTCGAGATTGAGCCACTTAACTTTTCAATTCTTGTTCTGAAATGGAATGTCGAAGGTGACACACTGGAAGTTTCGAGGACCTCAAAAGATATTACCGGAGATAGTTACGCAACGAGCGGTTCTGTTACGTGTTTCTTCTGTTTTGATCCCTTGTGTCTTTTTGTTCCTTCACAATGCGCATGCGAATACTTCTCAAAATCATTTGGAAGTGCAACGGACAGGATTGGGATAAGAAATTAAGTGAAGAAAACAAAAGTTTTCGAAGAATGGGCTGAAGAATTACAACAAGTTAGAATATTCGCTCTGCAGTGAAAGTACGTTATTACGCGACAAGGACGATAGCTACATGTCTTCTCAGACGCCTCCCTAGATGCAATGTGTATAGTAGCATACATTCGTGATAACTGTGCTGAAGAAGTGGTTGTAAATTTCGCTATGGGAAAATGGAGAATCGCACCTATGCGTCAGTTATCAATACCTAGACTCGAACTACAGGCAGCAATGTACGCAACACGCCTGAGAAAACCCATTGTTGATTAACATGGTCTGGTGTTTAGCAGAAAGTTCCATTTGACAGACTCAGTGACTGTTCTTCATTGGCTACACTCATCAAACAAGGCAAACAGTGTTCGTTGCAAACCGTGAAGCAGAAATTCTCGAGACCTCAACAGTTGACGAAGGGAAGCATGTCCAAGGAACAACTAACTCTGCAGATATTGGAACCCGTGGCATGCAAATCAAAGATTTGGAAGAAAGCGAGTGGATAACTGGACCGGCTTGGCTGCAAGATAAAACCGACGCATGGCCGGAACAACCACCTGTCTTCGACCTGCACAATAACAACAACAATATAAAATAAGCTGCCAATTTAGCAAATAAAACGCCGTCTGTTGAAATGCTAGTGATTGATTGGAGCCAGTTCAGCAGTTGGTATAGGTTAGTGAACACAATTGTATTTTGCCTCAAACTCAGAAAGAAAACCCTAATAAAATCATTAACAACTGACAACGAAATATGGCGCGCAGTAAATTGTTCTTGCTTGTCCATTAAGAGAATTTTGGTGAAGATTATAAGGTGTTACAGAAAGAAAGTCGGTTAAGAAGGGCGTCAAACCTGTCAAGGTTTGCACCCTTCCTGGACAATGCGTGCTGAGAGTTAAAGGACGACTAAAACATTCGAATTTAGCCTATGAAGACAACTACCCCATTCTCTTGACAGCTAAGCACAAAGCAGTGCAGTTTGTTTTGCAATCAGAACACAAAATGAACAACCACGAGGGCACCGAGTACGTAAGGAGTGTTCTACAGCAAAAATATTGGATCATTGGCTTACGAAACGCCCCGAGGAGGATAAAATGCAATGGTTTACTCTGTCATAAGCGTAACATTCAAACTCTGCGACCACTGATGGCTGATCTTCCACTACAAAAAGTAGAGGATCGCATCCACCTTTCCTCAAATACTGGCATCGACAATTTTGGCCTTTTTGGAGTCAAGCTGTTGAAGAACTATGAAAAGGTGGCGCTGCTTCTTCACTTGCTTGAGCACGAGAGCTATGCATATCGAAATTGCACATTCATTAGACGCGGAGTCTTGCCTTGCTGCTATTTTTTGATTTGTCGCTCGCAGAGGAATAATTGCTCGAATTTTGTCGGTGCAGCAAAGGAGATTAAACAATTCATAGACAATTTGCACACACAAGACATTGCTGTCTATCTGAGACAAAAGGAGATCAAGTGGACCATGAACCCTCCTGGAGCACCCCATTTCGGAGGAGTATGGGAGAGGCTAGTAAAAAGTTGTAAAAGAGCTATGGTCGCTGTTCTCGTTGGAAGATCAATATCAGATGAGGTTCTCACTCCGACAATGTGCTTAGTCGAGCAGTCGTTGAATGGGCGCCCTTTAACAGCAGCCAGTAACGACCCCGAAGAATCGCTGACGTCTATTCGTTTTCTCTTGGGAAGATCAAGTAGTTATGATCAAGTAGTTATGATGTAGATATGATTTGGACTAGATGGATATCAGAATATCGATCATAATGGAATACGCGTAGCAAATGGGCAAGAGAAAGCTAGAGAAAACTTGAATTTGGCGAACTTGTCCGGTTGGTAGACGAATCTTTGAAAAGAATTGGTTACAAAATGGCTCGGGTGATTGAAGCATTCCCCAATTCGGATGGAATAGTGCGTTCAGCAACAGTTAAGACTAATACTGGCACCTACAAACAACCAGTGGTGAACCTGGTGCCACTATTTGACAGTGTGTGTTTTCCAGAAAAAGAGCAAGGCCGCCAATTTTGGGGCCAGCTCAGATACAGATTTAGGAAAAACGTTATATCATATTTTGAGTTATAATTGTCTAAATTCGTTCATTTTTTTACGTCTTCTATATAGTTGTTAAGGTCCCATTCCTCCGAGCGGTAGATCTGAGGCCCAACGTATTGAACAATGTTAATTTCTAAATTATGCCCATGTTTTAACATTAGCTATAGAATAAATCTGGTAGCCCCACGAATATGTTAACACTGATGGTAATAATTTTTATACTAATAGTTGTGTCGTATCATTGTCTGTAACCCATCAAAATTTGAATTTGATTCCTTCTTTAGTTTCCGAGATATTTGGGAAAAACCATCCAAATTTGACCTCATTTAGATATGGCCTTCGAGCCAAAGTTTTGTATTGAACTTTCTATTCAGTCAGAATACGTTCATTTGAGTTTATTTGCTACCTCATCTCAGTGTTAGGTATTTTTATAGTTATGATTTGCTCATTTGAACTATCTATACCTCTTGTGATACATAATATGTAAATAATCACGCGCTGGATTAAAGTACAAATAAAGTTATAGTTTAGAGCGAATCTATATTCTTTCCAGTTAAGTTGAGTGCAACTATATACTATTTCATGCTTCTAATAAAACCTCTTTTGTTGTAAACCGTGTTCTAAAATATTCTCAACTCGAACAAATCAAATGACGTTTTTGAGTAAAATAAAAAGTTTTACTTTGGAATCAGTGCCGGCGTAAAGATTATTAAACAAGAGTTAGTAATCAGCCGTTATACGGAATACTTTTTTGAGTTCGGGAATTGAACAAAACTAGCCTGGATATAACTGAGCATCCACCGAAAACATCTAGTTCTCCTAAATATTCGTTAAATAGATATTTTAACAAATGAAATATTTCAATATACATCAAAAATAAATTTTGTTTTTATATCAGTTAAATTAGCGAACAACGGGCAATATTTTTATTCAAAAATTCTCTTATAAGAAGCACTTATAGCTAAAATTTTAAATCAACATGCTGCCGAATGTAGAAGTTTAACGACCAATAAGAAAATGTGAAAAATTGAATATACTCTCATTATCATCATACTCATAATCTTGATATTAATGAGAAATTCAGCTCGTTTTGCACTTGCGAATGCCTTAAAAACTTCGAAACGGAAAATTGCATCTTCCATCACATAAACTGCAAGCAGCGGTACGAGATTTTACCATCACTGAAAAACTATGTAAATCAGATTAGCATTTTTGTTTTTCAATCAAGATTAGCAGTGTTTTTTTTTAAAAGTTTTATCTGACGCATAAATGATTGGACAAATATATCTCTGGATGATATTTCTGGATACAAGTAGATTGACAAATGCGTCCGCGAAAATCTTGTTTTCGCTGAAAGCGAATCCGAAATAGTGAAGTCGAAACTTTGCTAGAAATGTATTGATCTTTAGCATCTTCTACAATGTATAAAGATACCTAAGTCTAAATCGGCTTTAAAAATTTGATTTCAAAACTTCATTAACGATAGAAGCCTGTCAAGAACTTGGAAAAAATAGTTAAATGTTAGATATATAATGCAAACAAGTGTCTTCCGAGATGGACGGACTGAGATTGTTGTTGGAGTTTGTCTAAAGAAACTGAATTTTTACTTCATAATATATAGTCCCGAAAGCATCTCTCATATGTTGTAAAGGTTCAGCCTTGGCTGAAGATAAATTAATGTTCTATGCTAACAGATGGTATAATACTGTGCTGCATCTTAACATCACTAGTCATTTCAAAATACAATTCTGACACGATGTTGCAAAATTGCTTCGAATATTTTCTAACATTTTGCATCATTTTTCTAACATTATGTAGGAATCTTATGAGATTTTGTATTAATAAGGCTAGAACGTGCAAGAAAACTGTTGATTAATTAGGCAAGAATTCTTACAATTAATGAGAAACATTCATAAGCGACTACTGAAACCGAAGTAAATTGGAAGGATTAATTACACTTAAGTACTACAATTTATAGGATACAAAATTAAAAAAAAGAACAGCTTCAAAAGTGAGTGAATTTACCCAAAAATGGACAAGGATAGACGTTTGCCATGAACTTCGTAAAATTTGTAAAATACTAAGAAGATATTTGTAAAAGATATATACTGTAAACGAGAATCTTGCAGGATCAAGATGGGAATTGATGTTTTTCTAGAGAATTGGCGATTTCAGGAACGAAGCTGTCCACCCTGTCTCAACAATTTCAAGGGCGAAGCGCCGATTCTATCCTTCCAATAGGCGTGTGTTTGCTCTAGTCCACAAACAAATGCCTACTCTGCCTCTTGCGTGTGTTCATGTGGCGCTCACTCACAAAATTGTTCGCTCATTGCAGGTAGTAGTTTTTAATTACAGTTAAAAGCTGGTATTATGTCTCAGGGCACTTTCGTTTTTATATAAAAATCGTAAGAAAAAGAAAGACGGTGTTGTTGATCTTAAGGCAACACTTGGTACTGTATCACCTTATAATGTCACATGTTACCAGGAGCTGGGCGAACTGGACGAACATGACGTCAAGTGGGACCCAAATTGCTTGGAGAAAGACAAAGAAGCTCTTGCAATTATGCTACAATCTTCGTACGGTAAAGGAATCTTCGTACGTACGAAATATACGTCAAATGAATGTAGGTTTGAAAACTGTTTTAAGCCTCCAAGTGCGTTTGAGGGCTAGGAATTTTATGCTAACCTAGCTATTTTGTCAAGTCATTTTTGGCCGAGCGATATCTTATGCAGACGGATGTAAAATACCCCTGAAAAGCTCTTGAAAAACTAAACCGACTCATAAAGATAGTTTTTAATTTTTATTTCTCGAAAGCAAATTGAGGCTAAATGTTTCACGCTTCCGACCTTATCACGCTTCCCGTACTTTTGAATCTGTTTGAATATACTTTAGGTGTATTGGGAAATTGATTACTTGAAATTGCTAAATAAAAATTACCTCAGAATGAAACAAATACTAAAAACGCATAGAATGACAGGTAAATTTAGTAAAATTTGAAATTGAGAATATGGATTCTATATATCTGAAAAAGTTTTGAGGATACTTTCAGATAATTAATTGCTCTTGAAAGGAGTTCATAGCAATTTTTGTACACGTGTTGGTCTTTTTTTGCAAATTTTTTTGCTTGATCATTTTGCGCTTTTCTTCTTCGACTTCTCAAGTGACTTTTTCACGCTTTCGCTCTTCATTTTTAAGTGATCTCTATTGCTTTCACTTCGAAGTAAAGCTTGTTGCTAATATAGAGTGGGTTGCAGCAAAGCAATAGTAAGGGCCAAATAGCCCAGTCGGTAGTGCATATGGTTATAGAGCAGGAGGTTAATAGTTCGAATCACGGTGGAGGTCAAATGTTTTCGCGCCCGCTTGTCGTTCGAGAGCAATTCTTCCGACATTAGTCTGTTTGTTTATTTTAACGAAACGAAAAAATTGATCTTTTGAATTCAGCTATGTTTAATAGCAAACTATTTTCATTAACATCGACTAACATAATTCGTAGAGTTAGAGTATCCCTAGTCGTATTAAATGGAAGAAATAGATCAACATTTGTATATTTAATTGCTCTTAAACGAAGTTTGAAGTAATTTTTGTGTGTTGGCCAAATTTTCGTTTGACCGTTTTTGCGCTTTCGTTCCAAAAAAATAAGCGTGTTTTTAGTGACCCGCAATCATGCTCTCAATGGCTATTATTTAGGCGCTCTTTTTTGCAATCCAAAATATTTGGATTGTATTGGTGTTTTTTGAATCGCTGTGTATTGGATTGCTGTGTTTTTTGAAATCTTCGCATTTTTTCACGCTAATGAGAAGTCAATATAGAGTGGTGATTTTGGCCACACAGATTAGTAACGGGAGTGGAAAGCAAGTACCTTTGAGTCGCGATTTTTTCAAATTACTTTAAAGGTGTTGCATTTGGTGATTGAGCACATTTTTGGGTTTTAAGAAGGATTTTTTTCACGTGCGTCAATTTGACTACTGTTATTTAGTATATCATCCCTTGAGGGCTAATAATATGATACATATGTGTTGCTATTAGTAATTGCTTGAATGGTTTAATGGGTAGGTATTGTTTTGTATGACTTGGACACTATTTGTCGTTATAAAGTTCTTGCCGCTTTGTTTAATTTCTGTTGTCTCATCACTTGGATTTTTGCATCTGTCTTTTAATTTCTGTTTTCTGATCAAGAGTCGAAGACATTAACAGATCTGATCAAAGCTTCGAGTTCAAAACTGTTTGTTTTCATGACTTTGACACTATTTGGTTTAAAAATATATTGAGTATTTTTTTATGTTAAGCGTATCTGCTGTACTTTTTGTTATCATATTTAATCTCTATAAGAACAGGTATCATTGTTTGCTAAAGGGAAATATTTTTTCGTTTTATTGTTGCATTTCAAAGAGCGTGTTTTTATGAATTTTGCATTAACGTTTTTTGGAAAAGTTATCGTATTTTTAGTTTTGCAATTTTTCATTGTTCACTTTGTTGTTAATTGCTCTCAAACGAAGCCCTCTTCCCAACCCTTCCCCCAGCATCGCTTGTTTCTTTTGCACCTCACTTGTACCTTTTGCTGTCTGATCACTTAGTCTCATTAGTGACAGGTCTCATCGGTTGCTAATGAAGACTTAAATAATCGGAATAGGTTTTCAGTCCGTAGCCATTCTTTACTGTGATTTTAACAATCTTGTTCTCAATAAGTGGTAGCGCGTTTTTTCCAATTATTTGTCGTTTTGTTATAATTAATCTCATTAATGAGAGGTTTCATTGATTGGTGATTAGGAATAAGTACATCTAATTAGTTGCGGGTTCTTGTTGTTTGCATCGTGATCTTATCGCTTATTCTCATATATAACAGTTATTTTTGGCCATCTAGTGTATTTTATTTTTGGTCCGTTTTTATGGCTCTAATTTTTAGCTAACTTTTCCATTGACTGAGATACCTTTTGTTTTCGAAATGTTTAAATTCTACACTATACTGCCTCAGTCCTGAGCCCACAAATGAAGTAAAATAACTAAGCATGCTTGCGGACAGGCCTTGTTGGAATCATGTCGTGGAACATGATATAGATTATTGCGCCCACAGAGAGCACCGCTGCGCCAAAAAAGGCGAGACATATAAATCCACTGCCAAACCATTGCGCCATCGCCACCATCTTGGCCAGGCTGATCCTTATTTGCACATAAATAGGTATTCTCACTTGTCTAAATCCCGAATTTCTCATAATAGGTCCCGTTTTAACAAACAAAGAATCACAAAAGTCAAGAACGTCGAGTTGAAACATGATCTGAAAATTTTAATCCAAATTAGGTAATGCAAGCAGAACACAAACGTTTCACTAGGCAAAACTGACCATTTTAAGTAAATATTTTTGATGACATTAATAATAAACATACAGAACTAACAACATTAAACTAACACTCGAACGCATCAAGACTCACTTCAACATTTCACAAACTCAACTTCGACAGGATGATACTCTCACAATATTTCCTGGTTCTTTTAACCACTGTAACTATTTTGGCCTCATCGGAAGCGCCCGACTACCTCACAGATGGAATCATCTTCCATGAAGGCCCTTAAATACTACTTGCTGAAAAATTCGCTAATGTAGAATTTCTGATACCTTTCCCAAACTACAACTTCACACAAAAGGAAGCGATTACCACGCTCCTTCGAAAACTATCAGACATGTGGAAACTACCTTCTGCCTTTTATCCATTGGCGTTCGGTATCAGATTAAACTCTTCTTCGGAGAAATTCAATCTTGAGTGGCTAGTGAAGAAGATTACAGAGGGACCCGACGCTGCGAAATTAAGTGGACCAGATTCGAAGTGAAACTGTGCAATTACTGACCCCTAACGAAGAGCAGAGCAGAGCGAGACGATCATCGAATGGAGCAGGCAGAAGCAGCCTCTCTGTTGGCAGCCATTGGAATCATTTGACCCGGAATTGTCATGCAAGCCCTAGGAGGATGTGGAATTAGGACTTTTTGGAGAATGTCAGAAGGCAGGGAGGAAAAACGCTGAGAACATGCAGCGGTTTTCAAAATTCACGTCAGCGCTTACTGACCACATTCTGGAGTGCACAGAGAAAGCAAATAAGAAGTTCTACTTCATTGCGAGCGAGCTGAAGGAAATAGAGAAGATCCAGAGGGAGATGGCCAACACACAGAACTGCAACTGGAAAGTCGTTGAAGAACGATTTGAGATCTTTGAAGAGAATTTTAACATACTTTACGACTGCAATCAGATGCTGTTTTCCAACCAGCAATTGAACTTTGAAGTCGCCTCCCTCCTTTCAGCTCTGTACGCGGATATCAAAATTATCGATCTGCCTTGTACGTCTACAAAATCAACGACAGAACTAACTCGATACCCATACTTCTGAGCAAACGACTGCCAATGTCACTAGTACCGCGTGATCCCCTGACATCAATTCTAGAATAGGTACATGACAGTCAGAAGCACTCAACTGTTTGTCTCTGGCGATACCTATGAAAGATCTCCTTTCCTACTACGACGCCCAGCTTCTGACAGAAGTTTCATCACTTGAGCAGGGACACTTATTGACGCTCTCGATACCACTTTATTGAAACAGACAGCCTTCGATGTTTCCAGATCTCAACTAGTCCCGATGCCACTGGCGGACCCCTCAGAGGCCATCCAGTGGATCACAGAAGGACCATATCTGGCAGTGTCTCAGGACACAATGGAGACGACAGTCCTGAGTGAAAGGCAATTCAGAAATTGTCTCGAATTGGAGCAGAACCATGGAGACTCATCTTGGAAAATCTCCGTGCCTTGCAATACTATCTTAGCAAGACTTCATCGGCAGTGCAAGTCTGTGATACTGAGAAAATGGTGCTACCGACACCGAGAAAGCGACCAACCTTGGCTATGGAATATGACTGATAACATCTGCCTCTGACTCCTTTATCCCTCGTGAGTACAGTGTGAAAGACTCCATTACCCCTCACAATAAGGAACATAAAAGTTGCAACGTATGTCTGATAACACTGACTGGAATGTGGACTGCTCTATTGATCAGTAAGAACAAAAAAATACGACCAGACATGAAAAGCTGTGAGCTGATACCCGCCCACCGCATCAATGTTCGCCTTCCAGACCCACTACAAATGTTGGTGTCGGGCACCCCGGACATCGCAACTCTGCCTTGCTTCGACTCAAAATCAAATGCCAACATCGCAATGATCAAACAAGTAAAACGGAAGATTGTGATGCACCAACGAATCAATGAATCGAACCAACTCGCCGAGATTGCAAAACCGATTGCAGTGCAAATGCAGATGCTAAAGCCAACGCTAGTCATCAAACTTGATAGCCACGTGCCAATGAAGCTGTCCGTTATGTTGACGGTGATTGTTAAATTGATCGGCAATTTAAATCTGCACATCCTGGTGATGTACATCTACCGGTTTGCGATGGTGTGGAAATACACCCCGCAATTAGTGAAAAACTATCTACCGAAACCGCCTTCGGTCGAGCACGACGCACCGTCCGCTCCACCTGCAGCACGGAACTCAACCACTCTGGCAGAAAACTCCTTCAACTTCATGCAGGCCTGAACCCGCGGAACCCTGCGTCTCTCTCCGCGATTAAGGGAACTCACAGCACAGAGCGGATGACTTTGATGAGTCGATCACTTAAGCAAAACGTTTTAGTCGACGCCTTATTTATTCTTCCCTTATTCTGATGAACGTCTTTTGTCATATAATGTTTGACCACTTTAATTGATAAGAAAAACTAATGTGCAAACAATATATACTTTTCTCCTTGGTTAGTGATCCCATGCCCTATGTTATGTTGCTTTTTAAAATTTCCTTCGAAAGTTTTTGTAAGTGAAGAAGTGTGATGCCCCAAATTTGGGTATCTAAACAAAAACTTATACTTGGAACATTTTAGCTTATTTATTGCCTCAAAATGAATTCGCAAATGTACACTTTGTTTCAATCAACATTAGTTTACCAAAAGCCATATTTGAATACTGTAAATATGGATGTTAAAATTTGTGTATATGTTATGTACGTCCTTGGCGATGAAGTGATATGCACTCTCACTCGCGAGAGACTACCAGAGAAGTCAAGTTGGCTCTAATAGAACTTTCAATCACAATCTTTTTGTCTAATTGTCTAAGAATCTCTACAAATAAAGTCGTCGCCCCGCATCCAAGATTGATCTTGCCGCTCTTGAGAAATCAACAGATCCTTTAAAAATGACCAAATGTAGCTCCGTAGAGAAGCTATGTTTTAGTAATGCTTGACTGACTCACTTCTGACTTACTTCGCTCACTCAACTGAATTAGTTTTAATTTTTTCACTCATTGAGTTTGTGATGCACGGTCATTAAGTGATGAACCGAGAATGCTCGGTGATTGAGTCACGGTGCATTAGGTTATCAAAGTTCACTAGGGCGATTGCCAGCGGGCATTAGTATTAAACTTGAAAGCCGTCAGTTAAGAAGCCGTTTTAATTAAGTTTTAGAGTCTAACTGAAACTGCTCAACAAATTAGAACACTTCGTTGTTTCTCTCATCTATTTCGGTTTCAAACCCGATATGCGGCAAGCGGCTCAACAGCGGCAATTTTCCTTCTAGGGGAGAAGTTGGGACTAATTTATTTCTCAAAAATGCAGCTTCATGAAGCTTCCAACCGTCGTCATATTTTGACTTCATTCGCTAAGACTAATTCTTCCATCATATTAGAATTTAACTGGTTCTTTGTTGTTTTGAGCGCGAATGTTTTCGAAGTAGTTGTTTCAGTTAGAAATGAACAGGTAAATTTTTTAATACAGATATGGATTTTTCAAATCTTCGATACCAATCCTGTTTCACAATATCTGTAGTCGCAAAGAATGTGAATTTTGCCCGGTGATCTAATTCATAAGGCGCCATTAAGTGAAGAATTTACAAATATTGTTTTGAAATTAGTGTTCAAAGGCATGGAGCTTCTAATGTCATTCAGAATGCACATATTTAATTAAGAAAAATTTAAGGAAGAGAACTTTTTCTGTTCAATCAATGATTGACTGCAAGATACAAAAAACACTACAGAACAAATTTTGCTGATAAAAGGCAAGAAAGCAAAAGCCTGTGAAAAATGTTTCTTTGGTTCCACAAATTTGGAGTCCGGAAAACTTTCAACCGATACCTCTCAAGATTAAGAGAGAGAGATAATCTCTAAAACAATTGACTGACTCTGCTATTATGAAAAATGTCAAAATCTTCCGTAAAAGGCAGAAATTATCAAAAGAACAAAAATAAAGTTTTTAACGAGATCGGAATGAAAGCAATCAAGCAAAATATTATTATTAATAGCCTCGAAGCGATAGCGGATATTACTGGGGACATCGTGGTTTTTACAATTCAAAGAATTTGAATTGTATTGGGGCGCTGTCTTTTTTTAAGATCTGTTCACACAGTAAGTGTGCATCTGAGTAGTGCCAAACGTATATGCCCTAATTCTTGAGTATTAGTGTCTTGAGTTTTTGAATATTAATTTTGAAAAAGCTCCATTAGGGCTTTCTTTATAGAGCGTATCTGTCTCATAAAAATGACAGTCCGAATCTAACTAAAAAGTCTAGTGGTCTCTTAAAGGACTGGTGGTCAATCTGTGTATCTTATTTCTTTAGCTGTTTCAATTCATGGAAAGCCTCTTTAGCCTCTTTATTCAGAAATTAAGTCTGTTGCTTGCAAGAGCGATTGTAACAAAAGCAATTGTAAGATACGCTTGCAGAAGGTTGGGGGTTCGAACCCCTTTCTTTGTCTGAATTTTTTGCACCAGTAAAAAACTATCTAGGCTACAGTACCCTCTGAATTATATGACCCCGCTTGTCGTTCGAGAGCAATTTGTCGGTTACATTAGTCGAAAACTTTAGTCGGTTAATGTTTTGTTTTTTTTTTTAATTTTTAGCTCCCTGCTCGTTGAGTAATTAAGAAATAGACACGACACAAAAGGCTCTGCGTTTGCCGGAAAACTGAAATTTTTGTTACATGGCAAGTTGATCAGTCGCGATCACAAACAAAGCTCAGTGTTATTCTCGTTGGTAGATATTTTTATCTACATTGAGAGAGAGAGAGATTAATTTATCTTGGCGATGAAGTTAATACAAACGGAGAAAAAAATTAAAACTAAAGATACCGGGAAAGGATAAAAAACGGGACAGTACTGTCCGCCAAGTCCTACCCTGTATTTGATTAAAAAAAATTTTTTGGTTTTATTTTATAGCTAAATCGATGTAGAAAATTTTGACTTACCACTGTTTCTATCCTATATCTATTCCATACCCATAAGTTGCGCTGCGCTTTAATTTAGATCGAAGAATTTTCAATTTTTTTTTGAAGTTTTTCTTAGAAAAAGTTTGAAAAATCTAAAAAACCGCGATATCTCGAAAACTGAAACAGCTAGATTGGCCAAACTTTTTGTCCAGAATCAGGACCTCTGAATAGATATCTCTTAGCATGTAGCCACAGTTGCATCTTTTTGGGTACTTCAAAATTCAAAAATATGTTTAACAAGGGTAAAATTTTGAAAAATATAGAGAAATTTTACATCATGGAAAGTTTTTGGGACTTGTGATAACTTTAGGTTTTGTACATCATCTGGTAGTATTGAATTGGTTTTCAGTGTGTTGTACAGTTTGGTAGCCCGATATTGGATGGAGTAACGTTCAATTTTTTTTTAGTAAAGGTTCATCCAGGCACTCAATTTTTGAGAGCCTTGTTTGTCTTGAACGTTTAAAGGTAAACATATTGTTACGATAATCTTGTACATGAGCACCTATTATCGATTTTAAACAAACTTCAACAACTCATATAGGTGTAACTCATATACTGTTAAAATGTTGTTTTCAAAAATATAGCATTACATGAATCGCGGGATTTTCTGAAACACATAAATTTCAGAATTTTTTCTGCAAAACGTATATTGGCTCTAGGGCAGTGTAGCTGCAACATCCGTAAACAAGAACGCCATATTGTATTATGGGATTGATATTACTTCGATAGTATGCTATGAATTGATGTTTTGGAACATAATATCTCAGTTTTGATACAGCTCCGCATTGTTTACTGAGTCTAGTTTTAACATAGTTAATTTGAGAAAGAAAACTTAACTTATTGTCATTAAAAACCCCTAGAAACTTGCATACAGGTTTAATAGTAATATTGGAACCATTTAGCTTAAACTGAGAGTTGGAAGCAGTATTTCATATATTCATTTGTATTGTTTTCTCCATATTTAAAACCAACTTGTTTGCATTTAGCCAGTTGTTAATCAATTTAAGATCCCTTCTAATATCTTCGTTACTACAATTAACAGCTTTATGTTTGTGTCGTCGGCGAACAGCATTTTTTCGACTGAATTGGCTGATAATGGGAGGTCATTAATATAAATGAGAAATAAAAGTGGGCCTAATATTGAGCCTTGTGGGACTCCGTGTCTTATGATTTGCCAATGAGATACAACACCATTTGCAACCACTCTTTGTGATCTTTTTTCTAGGTAGGAATGCAGCCAATTTTGACAAATTCCTCTAAACCCATATTTTTCAAGTTTTTGTAATAGTATTTCATGATCTAATGTATCAAGCGCTTTGCACAGATCAAGACAGAAGCTTAATCTTTTTTCAAAATTTGAGAATCTTTTGACTGGTTAAGATCGGTCCCAGTTTGCATTTCATCGTAGGCTTAGTTCATATTATTTTTTTAAGCTTTCGAGATCATTACTTACTAGGTCATGTTTCTTAAGAAAAGGTTGCCTCTAAATTGAGAAGCGTTGTCACAAAGAATGTATTCCGTTTTCCATTTTAAGCGAAATTGGAAGATGATCAGATATATTTTCATGTTCCAGGAGTTCAAAACTGGATTCAAAAAGACTCTGGTGGAAACAGTGATCCAAGCACGTGCTTGTTTTTTCGGTTATTCTGGTGGCCTGTTCAGCCTCTAATCCAAAACCATTTGAGCTAATAACATTTCGATAATTTATCAAATAATCTTCTATGGTGTTTATATTCAAATCACCGCAAATTATGAAATGCATGTCACTTGAAGTGTTTTGCTCAAGATAGTCATCAAGGGATTTAATGAGTTCCATTTTGTTTGTTCGAGGTTTACTGTAAATTACACAAATTTTGAATTTATTTTTTCCCAAAGCTATTTCAGCTGTTATACTTTCGTCAAAATCATCGTAATATTCTTTTAGGAGAGGACAGTTCTTTAACTTGAATCATAACACTTCCATATGAGTTAGTTCTATTTTTAACTAGAAGATGGTTATATCCATGTATAAGATAGTTAGGAAAACTATCTAAGTCAGTCAGCCAGGTTTCAGTTAGACATATGTTGAGATGTAGTACACTCAACGACTTAAACGAATTTTCCAGGTTCTTTGTTGACAAAGACTTTTCCTCTGTTATTCAATATTGATCATTAACATTAGCACCAGTATCAGAAGGCTTAACTTTCGCCATATTGTTATCCTTCAGAGGATTTACTAAAGCAGGTATCATGTATCTAATAGATTGTTTGCTAATGAAGCTGACGCATCATTTTCTGTGATGGGAGAAACTTGAATACGCTTTCGTTTTGCACTGTTAAAAGGAATGGATGAAGTTGGTTTTCGGATAAGTTGCGGCATCTGTTTAGGAGTATCTACAATTTTCTCGTCATTAGGTTGATGATGATAGCTTGATATTGGCTGCACGTCCTTCAGAGTAAGTGAATTGAATTCATGACTCGAGGTTACCTTAACAGCATCACTATTGGGAAGATTTTGGTTAAAGGCCTAGACATCTTGTTTACGAGTGAACGAAAGGAGTCCAAGTTGCTTAGATTCGTTCTTTAACTCTCGATGTCTTCAACAATCACTGGCTTTCCCAGAGAATTTGTAACACCTTTGAGTCAAGCTTTTCTCTAAATAATGTCGCGATCAGCATGGTGTATGAACTTGACCATAACTGGAGCGCCTGGGTTTCGGCTCAGTGGATGGCACGTTGCAATCCGCCAAGAATTGATGTTTATCTGGAGAAGGTTGTTGAGTAAATAGATAATACTCGTTAGAGCATCTCCACGATCCACTATTTAATAAGTTTATCGCAACAATTAGGCTAAATTCAAGATATTCGGTTTGTTTGTTTTCTTCTAGAACCTGCATCAAATGCCGAGAGAACCACGTGTGCAATATTCTACACTATTTCTAACCTGCACCCGCACTTGCCCTTACCTCCGATTGGAAAGAGTCTTGTAAAGGGCGCAGTGCAGCATCTACAGGTAGCATTACCTCAACTGAAGACTTTCTCAACTCTCTCACCTGTTCCCGGGTTTACCCAATGGCTGAAGGAAGTGTTCAATCGACATAACGGGTGAGCAGCACCGGTACATCATTGTCGCAACCCTACAAACAGGCTAATATTTATTGTGTTGGAGTCATTGTTAGAAATGTCGTTGACTTGTAGATAATCTAAAATTGGAATTAGCTTTAAATTTTGTTTTAGCTAAATTTAAGCTCGCTATTGGGTATTTGAGGTGTTTGGGTTCAAATTAAGATAATAGTAAGAAAATTCGGCTTGTAAGCTATTAATAGAAATAATTAAAATGAACAACCGTAGCTTATGGTCTCAGGCAGTAGAAAAGTACGGTTTCGCTACATTAGGAAACATGCTCGTTTATTTTCGTTGAAGCACCAATATATGTTTCTTAGACTCCATGAAAAACAGCTTTTGACCTCATTGCTAACAGTTAAATTCTATTTTAGCACTGGCACGCAATCCGAATCTCTTTGTCAAATACTCAACCAAAGCGAGGGGCAAGTACAAATCAGTGAAGCTGACTTAGAGGCCATGGAACAAGTACTTGACTCTTCACTATCGTTTGCTAAGCAAAAGTCTATCCTTCGCTCATACGGCCAACAGTTTGACAATCTTCTGCTCTATTATTTGACAAAGGTCAAAAAGAACAGTAAAAACATTGATTCCTCTTCTCAAAAACCTCAAAATTGTGAAAATTCAGTTGCTCATTTCCATGTGAGTAGTGGCGCCTCTTTACATCATATTCACTGCCCGTTCACTGATAGAAGTCGATTTGAAAGTGGCCAATCAGAGGGAGGAATGAACAGTCAACAATCATTGGATCATTCGAACGATGTGAGCAGTTTATCCGAGAATTACAATTTTTCATTGAATCATCCCTTAGTCTCTAAAAGAATGTGGGACTATTCGTTGGGTTATATGGTCAATTATTTATACGATCTGAGTTCTCAGACAGAAAATGCTAAACAATATAAGAAAAATGGAACTGTTCCTATAACTTTATGCACCAGAAAATAAATAATAATAATAATATTGTGTAGTTAGATGTAAGCCGCATACTTTTAATCATTTTATTTTTAGATTACTCGTATCTACATGCTGTAGATTATTTATTGGAGGGCATGGGTTATTTATAGCACCAAGTGTATCAAGTTATTTAATGAATTCGTTTTTTTATAGTTGAGTGGAAGTTGGGATTCCCAAAGATCCGATATTTGAATGGAATTTGGCATTTTGTGCCTGTGGGGTTTTGAGAAAAAAGTTCTACTTTCATAACGTAATCGTATGATGATTAATTAGGCTGGATTAAACAGTTGAAAATGCTAAATTTTCGCTGAATGAAAATTGAATGGAAAATCGTTGCTATTAGGTCTGTAAGCTGCAGTACAAAAAAATGACGATGCCTCTTTTCTGGTGAATTTGAGTTCTTTGTAATACATGGCTGACGAACAATAATTTTAGTTAAGGAAATAAACTTCAAAAATAGAATTAGATGACATGTGCAGAGTGGTATCTAGCAACAAGGAATTGGCTACCCGCTGACAAAAATTTCACAATGAGGATCTTGCTAATAGTTTTGGCCATTGTATCTGATTCACAATTTAGCTTAATTTTGGGACTGCTGAAGATACTGGGTTTTAAAATGATCGAAGTAAGTTTGACGAAGGCGAGAGCTTAACCCAAAAACTCGATCATTTCGATAATGTTTTAAGCATCGTGAAAAACCATTAAATGCAGGGGAAAGGTCAGTAGATGGTTGTGAAAGAGTGAAATTTAAACAGAAAAACGATTTCCAAGTTAATTGGCGAGTTAATGTATGAAAGCACAGAAAAATGAAGATGGTTTTCTCGTTTGTATTTGTGCTAAAATATCAAACCTTCTTAGGCATGCATTTCATCAATTATTGAAAATGTAGAAACGCTAGCCGAGATTTATGTCATCAGTTATCTATTCGAGGAAATAGTCTTCTAATAAAAGTGGGCCACCAGCAACAGACAATTAATTTCACGTTTGAAACTTAATTTCATGCTGAAGATGGATTCAAGAAAAGGTAGCTGAAAAAGCGTGGAATGAAATCAGACTTACTATTCGAAGATACTTAACGACTATGTAAAAAAGGGTTTTTAAAGTTTGGTATTTTGGACCATATTGATAATCTAGAAAATATTTTTTATCGTTGAAAAGTTATAATTTCAGAGTCGCATTAGTGGAATTATTTATAGTATCTCTCAGAACTAAAAAATGAAGGTTTGCAGCGAAAAATAAACAAAACATGAAAAGAAAATTTTTGGGTGAAAATTAGTTTTGCTTACATATTCGACAACAATACGATGAACCACGAATTATGCAAGTTTTTTTGGAATACTTTCATTTTGGTCCGTTAATTTTTGAAAATCGGCGGATAATTGCAAATTGACTTTCGTCGTTTTGCTTCAATTGCACAAGTCTATGGAAATGACGAATAGAATCCGGTCATGCTTGCTTCAGAGCTCTTGTTTTTTATTGTACATATTTAAATATACGTTGTATTCAACTGTCCTCAATTGGAGCATGCTTTGCAGATATTGGATTAACCTACCATAGGATAGGGGGAAGTGAACTTAGAAATCTCAGTTTCATCGGAGACGAGTACTAGACCCCGGGCTCATCTGTTTGGGAGACACGACCGCTTTGTTTCGGGATATCTAAAAAAACCTCTTGCAAGCGATTTGTCAGAAAATTGTACAAAAAGTGGGAATTACACAGAAGTTACTCAACAAAATAGATCCTCTTACCTTTAAAAATGAGAAAAATCAAAAACAATTTCTATAAACGAGTTGAAATAGTTCTAAAGTTAGATTTTTTATATTTTGGTTGACTTTTAGTTTTTCTCGTTAACGCTGATTTCATGAACTTCTGCTACTTTCCCAAAAATTGTGATGAAGTCACCATGGAAAATCAATACTCATCATTGCAGAAAAAGTTCCACATTTTTTTTGTGATAGTTTTGTTTTTTTTTTCTGGCTTTCAAATACCTTACAAAATTGTTGCATAAAAGCCAAAATTCTATTTTAACAGATTTTTTGCGGTTACAAATATAGACAAGTTCTTGCAATTTGGATGGTTTAGGTGAATTGTTTGCTAAGCTTAGTTGTTAGTGAACAATCGGAGACGAGTACTAGACCCCGGGCTCATCTGTTTGGGAGACACGACCGCTTTGTTTCGGGATATCTAAAAACCTCTTGCAAGCGATTTGTCAGAAAATTGTACAAAAAGTGGGAATTACACAGAAGTTAATTTGCGTATTTTGAGCTGTCCTCTGATGTGGACTCAACAAAATAGATCCTCTTACCTTTAAAAATGAGAAAAATCAAAAACAATTTCTATAAACGAGTTGAAATAGTTCTGAAGTTAGATTTTTTATATTTTGGTTGACTTTTAGTTTTTCTCGTTAACGCTAATTTCATGAACTTCTGCTACTTTCCCAAAAATTGTGATGAAGTCACCATGGAAAATCAATACTCATCATTGCAGAAAAAGTTCCACATTTTTTTTGTGATAGTTTTGTTTTTTTTTCTGGCTTTCAAATACCTTACAAAATTGTTGCATAAAAGCCAAAATTCTATTTTAACAGATTTTTTGCGGTTACAAATATAGACAAGTTCTTGCAATTTGGATGGTTTAGGTGAATTGTTTGCTAAGCTTAGTTGTTAGTGAACAATCGGAGACGAGTACTAGACCCCGGGCTCATCTGTTTGGGAGACACGACCGCTTTGTTTCGGGATATCTAAAAACCTCTTGCAAGCGATTTGTCAGAAAATTGTACAAAAAGTGGGAATTACACAGAAGTTAATTTGCGTATTTTGAGCTGTCCTCTGATGTGGACTCAACAAAATAGATCCTCTTACCTTTAAAAATGAGAAAAATCAAAAACAATTTCTATAAACGAGTTGAAATAGTTCTGAAGTTAGATTTTTTATATTTTGGTTGACTTTTAGTTTTTCTCGTTAACGCTAATTTCATGAACTTCTGCTACTTTCCCAAAAATTGTGATGAAGTCATCATGGAAAATCAATACTCATCTTTGCAGAAAAAGTTCCACATTTTTTTTGTGATAGTTGTTTTTTTTCTGGCTTTCAAATACCTTACAAAATTGTTGCATATAAGCCAAAATTCTATTTTTACAGATTTTTTGCGGTTACAAATATAGACCAGTTCTTGCAATTTGGATGGTTTAGGTGAATTGTTTGTTAAGCTTAGTTGTTAGTGAACAATTGGAAAAACATAGCCAATTAAAATAACAGTATTGTTGAAATAAAACGAATGGAGTGATTTTTGTAAGATTGCCTTGGGGTTTTGTTCAATTGACTGTAAAAAGTAAGTGCCGCCGAAACTAAATTCGTTAATTTGAGCTTCTTATTCGTCTCATTGTCAAAAAATCGCGAAACCAACAAAAACTATAATATTGGTTTGCTACTTTCTTGCTCGTTGTTGGTCACTGTTTTCCCCATTATTGTGATCCAGCTTAAATTAAACGATATCAAAAAACTGACGCAGCTTTCTTCCAACATTTCTAGGGTGGTTAAGACATCTGTCGCTAAGTTCCATAACAACTAATTCAGCGTTAAAAAAGCAGCAAAAGGGTTCTCAAATTTAATCAATTTGAAGAAACGCTCAAGTTTTAGAATGTTTCTATAAAAATTGGTTTACTTGATTGACGAAAAGATTCTGGTAGGCAAGTTAGCGTAACAGAAGTTTCAAGCTCGCGTAAATAAAAGTAATATTTTTGTTACTAATGAAGTTGGTGTCAATCAACATTTAAAGAAAGCTTTTCAAACCCATTACCTCTTGATTTCTGACTCAATTTTCGTAGCCAAAAACATCGACATATTAACAGTGTTTTGAAAATTTACAGTTTTCTGACAACAAATTGTAGCAATTGTGTCTGTCTGCAATTAGTAGTAAATATTTTTTTACCTCCATGAATATGTTTAAAGTTTTCATTTCCTTGGCAAATCTCAAATCAGCGAAAGTGGTTTTATCATAAATCTATTTATCATACCCTAAAACTATTTAAAAATTTGGTTGAGCTTTCGTTATTTTATGATCAGACACTCTTCGCCCTAATATTCCACATAGGTTTTTAAAATTTGAAAAATTTTGACGATTTCATTTTAGAAGAAATTCCATTGGGAATTATAAATTGTAGCGCTTAAAAAATACCAAACAACGTTTTCACTGTGATACAAAATGCCAAAGACAAGTATTAGAGGCCCAGGTCGAGACGGAATGGTTAACTTGTAAGAACTTCCAAATTTCTTGCAAAAGATCGTTAACTTCTACGAGCTTGAAAGTCGAATGGCTAACTTGTGTAAGTTTCTTGCAAGTTCGTTCGAGTTGAGCTTAACTCTTTTTGACTAATTCAATTTAGTATTCACACATTTACCGTAAAAAGCGCGTGCGAGTTAGTTGCTCAGTTTGGATAGCAAACTACAATGCAACCTCAGTTGAAAAAATGGTTACTTCATCAACTCAAGAAGTCCTATTGCATTTCAGTTAATGAATAGTAGATTACAATTAGCCTTTTCAAGATTGCTTTATCAAAAGTTTCATATCTTTTTTGACATTGGTTGAAGTGAAAATTCCCATGTCAGCATTTTCTCAAAATATTTTTGAGTAACCCTTCATTTTTAAAACATTTTTTTAAAATTGAATTTACACACTTCCAGTTTCTATATTTGTAAACATCTGTATAAATTCATATCTTGCAACGTTTTATTGTTTTTGGCTACGATATAGCCAGAACTGTTATCTTGTTACAACTTATATTCTAAGAACTAATGTACGAACATATATTTTAAAACGAATGTTTAACTTATAAGAGCCCTCTGAGTTGAATGTTTAACTTTCAAGAGACTTGCAGGCCGATTGGTTAACTTGTAAGAACTTGCAAGTTTTTGGAAGAAAAATCTTGCAAGGCGATGCATCACCTTGGAAGAACCTGCAAGAAACTTGCAAGTTCAAGTTAACTCTTCGAACTTGAACCTGGCGGTCAATGAAAAAAAGGCAATAGCAAAAATGGTAAGTTGTCCACACAATTCAGATAAGTTGTTCGAAACGTAGTTGAATCTTTGAACAAATTTGGTTTACTTGAGGGCTCTTATTTGATTCTATTTTATGCTTCTAATTGGTTATCTATCATGAGATTTCCTACCAGGATCACAATGCACCTAACATTGAGTTGTAGCAAATAAGAAAAATATATATTGAGGAAGATGTCACAATAAAAAATCTTTCTAAAACTTGAATTCTTGGAAGTCACAGTTAAAACATTTTTTCTAAGACCCTCATAATATGAACTTTTACATTTTCCGCTTAACTATATCGCCGAATACAGGAATATAATTTCAGCTGCTTCGGTCCTTGGTAGTGAATTTTGGATCGGTATTTATTTTTCGTAAAATATAAATGTGTCCCCCCCCCCCCATAAAATAATTTTACATAAATATCTTTCAGCAAGCTTTGCATTTCTCTGAAATTTTGAATTTATTTTTCAATGGACCGTTATTTAGTCTTCTACCACCATCGCTTACTAATCGCAGTTCAGTTTGTATTCTTGGAGGAAGGTGCTTGCTAGTCTTCGCGATTCCTAGATGTTACTGTAATTTTAGTAACAGTCAATTGTGAAAATAAGTAATCAAACATGGAGCATCTAATCACTGTAGATGCATTTAAACATAAACTCGTTCTACCATCATTGGAAACTAAGGATTGAAAAAACTGTGTAAATCAGTCAAACATGTTTCTACATGATTTAAGGATGTGAAAGGGTGTAAATAAATGACATTTCAAATTGTCCATACATTTCGAATACAATTGATGAAATCGAGTCATTCTTTTTAACTGGCACTCATTTTCCCCTTCACTTTCGTTTCCGTTTCATCTGGTAGCCCTTTCGGTCACCTCGTTGGAATTTATGCTGGTCATCTTTGCTTTCAATTATTTTTTCGTTGCTGTTTTGTTCCTTCACGTGGTCAGTCTTAGTGTCTCGGTAGAGGTGGAAAGTACATTCAATTCTGTCGACGATGTCTCTAGCCTTAACTACAGAAAATGCGGAGTCCTCGTTGTCGTTTTCCTCTGAGTCATGTGATTGGTCATCAGCTCCGTTGTATTGAAATAGGTGATCCAAATGATCCTCACATACAGTAGTGACCTAAATACGTGATAAAGTTGACAAGTTCGAGTTGAGCTTATGACTTTTATGGGCGTATTGATTAAAATTATCAATAACTAAAATTATTCATCCTTCATGCTCGCAAAATTAATTCTCCATTGCCGGGTTTCCAACCCGCACTAATAATATTAAAACAACTATTCAAATATAGAAACTGAACTAACATTAAGCGATAATTAGAGCAAATTATAGTAAAGATTATACTCAATGAGCAGAATTTGCTCCCAATTTTGAATTTTTTACGTGTATTTGTGTTGGTGCATGGATCATGTGATCTGGAGGGTGAAGTGAGCAGAAGTGTTCCAAGAATGTTCTTTCTTCTTCATCTATGGCAGACTGTGGATCCCTGTACTCCAATCTTTGACCACACTGGTCCAAAACAGAGAATGACTTCAGTTTCAACGTCATCGCTACACCGTCGACTGTCGTGTTTACTCTGAAAATGAAAAATCAATTGTCTTCTTACGAAAATATTGGGTAATGGACTTTCACCGACGGAATAAAAAGCGGTTTTTAGAAAAAATAAAAATTTCAGGATTGAGAGAATACCAAAAAGATTTTTAAGGTAGAATTTAAATACATAAGATGGTGATTTGGATTTGTGGGATGAAAAGGCTCAACAAAATACCCATTATTAATGAGAAAACTGAAGATACGAATCTGATCTTAAAACTATTTCCGGAGGAATCCTAACCATAAAAGCACTTGAAAATGTAATTCAGTTCGCAGATGACTCAAGTATTGTCTGTTGTGGACAGAAAAGTAGCTTACATGGAAACGTCATGGAAATTTTACAAAAAACACAAGAATATGTAGAGATTAACAAACTAACTTTGAATACAAACAAAACCGAATTGATCTTTTTCTCGCACTATAATTCTGATTTCGGATCTATTTTTACAAAAACGAAGTTCTCACAACACAAAAAAGTTGCAGATATCTTGGTATTCAGATTGACAGGAATCTTAGTTTCGATGAGCAGCTGAACAAAACCTTAAAAAAGATGGCTCATGCTATAAGATCAATTTACCTAATAAGACATCAAGTTCCCCTGAACGCGCGCATTCTTCTAAAATCACTTGTGCTTTCACAATTATATTTTTCGGCAATCTTTATTCAAAATTTATCTGCAAAAAACCTAAAACGCCTTAACCGACAGATTAACTGGGGTATAAAGGTATGCTTTCTACGAAAAAAGTATGACAAATCGAGAGATCTGCTAATTCAGACAAAGACCGTACCAGCAAAAATGTCGCTCATCAAATTTTATTATGATATAACCAGGTCAAAAAATTCTGAAAATGTTTACGGGTATCTGAGTCTTCGTCAAAATACTCGATAAAAAAAAACAATTCAAAATTAGACAAAATGCCAAAACCAGCTTTGGAATGAATTCGATTGTTCGTCAATGCGTACAAAAATGGAATAAGTTACCACAGTAGCTTCGGTTGGCAAAAAATGAAAACGTTTTTCAGGAAACGTTGAATGATTTCTTGCTCTCACAACATGAAAAAATTCCTTTGAATAGTAACGTAGGAGCGTTTAAAAGTTATTTTTATTTTTAGGAAGAAAACAATCGGAATAAAATTTTATAATGTGATTCTTTTCGGTTGGCAAAAAATGAAAACGTTTTTCAGGAAACGTTGAATGATTTCTTGCTCTCACAACATGAAAAAATTCCTTTGAATAGTAACGTAGGAGCGTTTAAAAGTTATTTTTATTTTTAGGAAGAAAACAATCGGAATAAAATTTTATAATGTGATTCTTTTCGGTTGGCAAAAAATGAAAACGTTTTTCAGGAAACGTTGAATGATTTCTTGCTCTCACAACATGAAAAAATTCCTTTGAATAGTAACGTAGGAGCGTTTAAAAGTTATTTTTATTTTTAGGAAGAAAACAATCGGAATAAAATTTTATAATGTGATTCTTTAAGGAATTTGTTGTTTGTTATTTTATTTTGTTTGAATGATTTGAAGTATTTTTTTGTTTCAAGTATATTTAACCGTATGGTTATAATTTTAAGTTACTTGTTGCAAAAAAACTTAAAGTTGGAGTTGGGAAATTTCATTATCAGATAACTTACAACAAGATGCTGATCATCTCAACTAAACTTAACTTGGTTCATGTCAACAATTTTGTTACTTTGAATCAACTGAGAGACATTGTGGCAAGTTAAAGTTTACAATAACTTTAAACTAAGTTTATATTAGGCTTGCATGTTGAAGCGAAAGTCTCAAATGGTCTTTATGCTTGTTAAATTCAGTACTGAGTCCCAATTTACCAGGAAAGACGTCCAGGTTTACAGTACCTTTTGGTGTTATAAATTATATTAAGAACATATTTTTGTGAAATATTTGAGTTCTAAAAATATTTTTTATGATGTTTAAATTGCTGGATTGCAATGGGGATTTATGAGGCACGGCATGGTGAAAGAAACTATTTCAGCTAAGTTTCAGGCGTCGCTCACAAGACCATACTAAACTTTCATTATCAAGAATATCATTTTCACCGTGATCACAGACCCATTTGATCCTTCTTAAAAATATACCCTTTATATTCCTTAGTGTATACCCTTAGTGTACCGTTACCAAAATAAAACTACTTTCAAAGAACGTGGCTGAAAATTACAGACCAATTGAAAGGGTTAAGTATAAGTAAGTTGAGTCCGCTTTTATAATGTATTTTGGTATGAAAATAGAATGCGGCTTTAAACCTTAGTTATATTACTCAAATACTGTTTTACCGGTAGATGTTTTGAAACTTGGGGAGAGAAAGAGAATACTTTGGACGTGAACAGATGAAGTCCATGGTGTCGTCTCTTCCGTGGCTGGGGTTGCTGAAGTAGTTGTGTTCACATGCTATGTGGCTACTTCCTGCTTCACTGCTCTTGTCTGTCGCCACGTGGATGCTCACTATGTCTAAAACAAAAAAAAAACTTGTCCTCACTTTTATAACAACAAATCTGGGATTGCATGTTTGTGATCTTTATTTGGCCTATACATTCTAGCTGGGGGTTTTTACTTCATGGCAATGAATAAGTGTTTTGCATTTGGAACCGATGTTTTGCCATTTATATAATGAATCAAAATCAGCTTGAAATGATAGGGGTGCAATGATAAGGGGCTGAAACTTAAACGGGTGAAAAGATGGGCAACGAAATCGATAAATCGGCTGCAGTTTTAAATATGCTATTAGCATTTTTTTAGCATTTGATAATCTGAAGGTTTGAACATAAATTCAATTGCGCTTCCGATGACACTAATTCGGAATTTTCTATTCCTCAAAATAGGTTCTAACTTGAAAGTACTTTCTCTGTCATTACCAACTAAGTTCGTATGATCTTTTTTTTGCGAGAGAACATTGATCTCGTTTGATAAAGATTCTTACTTTGGCAGTCTGGATCAGTCAGCATAGCATCTGGGTGCTGGCACTTGACAGGGAAGTAACAGTACCTGCCCATGTACTCATCCCCACACTCACAGAAACCCAACTCAGGCTCACAGCTGAAAACGAAACCGTTCATAAACATATTAACATTTTACCAACACTTTTTTTATTTTTTCAATTTGCTTTTAGGACGAGGTATTGATTTCTTTTCCTCTCCTCTAAAATTACTATGCGTATATTTGTAGGCCCTCAAGGAGCATGTGATATTTTTTCATAGAAACGAGCCCTACAAGGCATATTTGCTATCGGGGATCATTAGATGAATCGAGGGTACCAATGTAGTTACAGGTGATGTGGTTTACACTGTGCACTCACCTTTGCCCGTTAAGACAGTAGCAGTCATGCTGACAATTGGTTCCGAATTTGCCTTTGGGACAAACCTGATAAACACAAACATAAACTGTTTGCTAAAATTTTTCTGGGACCCTAATCAGTTGAAATTACCAACAACTAGGCACAGCAGTTACTGTTTTTTTCTAGCGGCATGTAAAAAGCGAACTGCAATAATCTGCGAAAATTTTTTTAAAATTAGTATTCAGTGGGGCAATGTTATGAAAATTGGCATACAATTTTTGAATTGGTAAGAAACTCTGCGCCTGGAAAGAGCGATTGTCACTTAAAACAGCCGACCGCTTGATTTTACTTTTGATCTTGAAGTTCAATAATTGGATAACAATTAAACAGATTGTATAGCAAGCGCCTTACAACATACCTTGACGCTGAAGAATTGTACTGACAATTCTAATTTTCGAGGTATTAAAATTAATCTGGCTTGCTTCAATTTATGCCAAATAATACTCCTGATAATTTCAAGTATATGGTTAAAAAAAGGTTGTAATAGCGTTTTTGATGTTTATTAGCACATTGGGTACGTTTGCATTCAAAATTTTGTCCTGAAACACTTGAAATTGTATTCAGACAAATTGGGAGCCGTCTTAAAAACAAATTTCTCCACTTCTTTCTTAATTAGTCATTATTCATTCTTAATTAGCTGTCGGCAAAATTTAAGCATGATCTAAAAAACGTTTTCTGTTAAACTATATTAAAGAACGTTTCTCATTCGAAAACTTTCAAAATATTGGGAAACGCAAAAGTTTAGATTCAGATTGCAAGCATTGCTATGGAAACGAGCCATGGTGCTCCATTTCAGTTACAAAGCTGCGATTGGAAGTTGACAGATATTGAACTTTTGAACATGACTGAGAATTACAGCAATCAAGTACTTTTGCATCTCTGTGACAAAACTTTTGCATTTAAAGCTTTGGGCCATTTTTAATCATTTGTTCTAATTGCTTTTGGCATCTGAGATCTTTGGAGATCTGAGAAAAATTATCACTTAATGGGCAAAAAATATTGGTTCCCAACAAGCAGTTTCAACTGTGATTTCAAATGTCTCACAGGAGCAAAAGTTGCAAAGTGATATTAGGTCTCTATGGTCGATAGAATCCAGTCTGGAAATATATTTCTCCCTTCGTGGTTAGTGGATTTAAAAGCAGTTTCTTCAAATTAATGTCGAACTAGCAAACCCGTAAAAGCATCACAAGAACATAACCGACTAAACGTCGGAAGACTTGCTCTCAAACGACTAGTGGGAGCTCTAATCAATTGCAGCCTGCTTCAGTCGCGGAGGAAGCCTAAATGGGACTAAGAAGTTCAATAGTGGGCTTCAAATAACCACATTAGAGGTTAAGATATACAACTATTAAGATTTAAAATGAAAATGGCACCAGTTTCGGCGCACTTTTCATTTGACTTTTAGTATTAAATTGCCGCCAATTGAGTTCAGCTGCTTGAAATTGTGATTAAGCGAGAATTTTAGATCACGCGAAACGCAAAAAGTCAAGGGCGTAAAAGTCACTCGAAAAGTCAAAACCGTCAAGCAAAAATTTTGCATAAAAAAGACACACGGGTTTACAATAATTGCTATGAACTTCTTTCAAGAGCAATTAAAAATAATTTACAAGAATAGATTGTTTAAAAAATTTAAGCTTTCTGTTTCGGACCAACTCGGGTCGAACCCATTATTTGACAGCCTTAGCTTTTTCCGATTACGCTACCGAGGCATAATAATTTTGTTTAGTACCCTATGTACCAGCAATTTTTTGTTCAATAACTTTTTCGACCTTGCTATGTTGCATGTTTAAGAAACACAAAGAATTGTGCAGAAAACGAGCTTCTACATGGTGGCATAGCGCGTCTCAAAACACATGTAATATATTATGCTGCAAGTTTTCGCTCCACTTTAAAGTTAGAGCAAACGTTTCACGCAGAGAAACCACCCGCGTTTTCGCTCCAGTTCCTGTTTCGGCGTGACCAAGATCATCACTGACTTCAAAAATCATGAAAATGTTTGAACAAATCTTAAATAAAGGCAGCGCGCCAAGAAAATTCAAATTCTTTGGATTGTTACAAACTCTTGGAATTGTAAACGACCAAGAGGGGGCCAATAATAGCCCCAGCTACCGCTTTGCGGCTATTAATAATGAAAGAAAAAGAGAACGGGAGAAAAGGAAAAACAACTGCCCCATTTTTGTCCCAGGAATTTATTCTTCGTTTTCCGCCCCTACTCGGGCTTGAAAACCCCTCCTCGCTTAGCATGCATACGTCCTATACTTTACGGTACCGGTGGTTGTAGTATTTGTCCATTGCCCTACATGCATTTGCAATTTTTCAAAGTCAACAAAATTTTGGCTCGCTTGTTTTAGCAAGGCTTCTTGTTTTAAAAGAGCTAAAACATGCTAAGATTAGGAGCTTAAGCATGGTGGTCTTGCGTGTCTCAGAACGCATGGATTACTCCAATAAGAGAATTTAAGATTTCTGTTTCGCAACCCATGCCCCTCATTTAACAGCCATAGCTCTTACCGCTTACGTTACCGATGCCTATTATTTGCCTCTATGTAGCAGCAATTTTTTGGCTTTGCTTTGTTGCACGCCTAAGGAGCGCTAATACTTGTGCAGATAACGAGCTTGTACATGGTGGCATAGGGCGTCTCAAAACGCATGTACTACGTTAGGCTGCATGTTTATGGAGCAGTGAAACATGCTAAGATTAGGAACTTAAACATGCTGACATAGCATTCAAGTTATAATTAACATATAGAGAGAAACTCGGTCAATATCTTTCCACAGGACTGTACCACAAAACTAAGGAAAGGGACATTGACCCAGTTCATTTCGAGAGAACGCGTCGAAATTTCCAAAGTTGCATTTGATAGTTTTTCCAAATCAGATCAATAATTGAATCAGTGATAGCAAATTATGGAATCGTACGCTTGGATATTATAGCATGTTAAAGCGGCAAAACTGCTCGTTTAAGAAGACCAAGTCAAAATTCCAAAAAATTGAACAATTACGGGCATTGATAGAAAATTATGGGGCAATATTACGGGCAATGACATTGTATACCTGCTTGCATGCGTCTCCCATGTATCCTGGCTTGCAGTGACACTGTCCTGTAACAGGGTGACAGTCTCTGGCATTCCTCCACTCACAGGGACATCTTTGGTTGCAGTTGGACCCGTAAGTGTATCCGTCACATGGCTCAACACACAGACTGCCTCGGTACCCAGGAGCGCACACACAGTCACCTTCTCTGCTGTCACACAGTTCTGTTTCACACTGAAAACAAACTTAATGTAAAGGATTTCAAATTAGAAAATCAAAATTTCTGATTGTCGAAACTTCAACTTTGAGCATAGCATAAAGCAAAAAAAGACAAAATAGATCAAAAGTTTTCCGCTTTAATTTAATGCGGTCGATAAATTTATCTTTTTTGATCTGTGACTTTTAATAATGAACCATTAAAAAATTCTCAGGCACCTTATAAGTCTTAAAGTAAGGCGCACAATTTGACATATTTTCAAATCACAATTTTCACTTTCACACATGCGAGAAAAACTTTTTCCTCTAATTAGATTTCATGGCGTAGAAAATTTTCTTCAATTACGACTTGGAACTTAGTGCGCTAACGTTATCGCATTTGAACTTGCAGTAGTATCCCCAGAGACCATCTGGACACTCTTCGTCACACCTGGCACCTCTCCACCCGTAGGCACAGTCACAATACACACTTCTGGTCGAATATCCATCCGATGGAGTGGCATCAATAGCATGCTCATTTGGTACACTTGTGTTTTGTGGAGGAGTAGAGGTTGAAGTGTCAAATCCAACACCAACTTTCAGTTCTCTGGAAAAGAAGTTTTTATGGATATTTTTATACCCGGGTCGAGAAATTTTCCAAAAATTATGTAAGAAATATGCTGAAATGCGCTGGAACTTTAAAAGAAATGCGCTGAGCTTCAAAAAGTTCAGCCCAAAAACCTTACATAATAATGCGCTAAAATGTGCTGAAATGCGCTGCAACTTTGTAAAAAATGCGCTGATTTTTCAAAAAGTTCGCAACAAAAACCTTACATAATAATGCGCTGAAACTTTGTAAGAATTGAGCTGAGTTTTCAGCGCAATTCTTACAAAGTTTCAACGCATTATTATGATTATGTAAGGTTTTTGCGCTGAACTTTTTGAAAAATCAGCGCATTTCTTACAAAGTTCCAGCGCATTTCAGCGAATTATTATGAAAGGTTTTGCGCTGAAATTTTTGAATAATCGCACTTCTTACAAAGTTATAGCGCATTTCAGCACATTTCAGCGCATTATTGTAAGGTTTTTGAAGCAGTTATTGGGGATCCGTTTTGCCTTTTCTTTTTTACATCATTAACAATACTAAGTGGCGAAAAAATCCAAATTTTTATAGCATAGCATGCAAATAAAGAAAAACCTTCAATGCCATCATAGCAAAAAATGAATTCATTTTCTACCCATTACTAGATCATTTGAATATTTTACATACCCGTTCCGACAGCTCATGGACTGTCGACAGTTATGTCCGTAATATCCCACTGGGCACTTTTGCTCACACCTCTGGCCATGATGGAGAGGGTCACATAAACAGAGCCCACTTTTGGGGTCGCAGTCATAGGCACCCCCTTGGTACAGAGAGCCAAAGTCGTCATTCCACGCACAGTTGCAGTCCAGGCTAAAATATTTTCAGAAAACTTTATATATAAACGACGCGAATGAATAAGTGTTTTATTCATTGAATAATTTGAGTTATAAAATAAATGAGTAAAGAGAGTTAATTGCCCGCGTATGTAGCATCTCCTAGTACTGGCTTACTTTCTATGTTTATCGACAAATAAAAAGATGCATTTTCAAAAGAAGTTTCAGAAGTTCACAAAAGGAAATGTTGTAAATTAGTGCTCAAAAATTTAAGATAAATTTTTATCAGCTAAAAACTTCCGCCAAAAAACTCTACTTTTAGCACTTGATTTCCTGAATTAGTGGCTCTATTAGTCAACGCGAAAAAACTAGCAGCACTATCGGGATCATCAGTTAAAGAATTATTTTAAAAAAAAAAGTGAAAAAATTTTCTGAGATAGAAAAAAGATCGCGTTAGATATTCCACTAGCAGGTCCGTAAAGGCTATCTGAATGCATCTTATCTTGAAATTTTAACAATTGATATTCTCATTGAAAACTTATTCTTGATAACTGGTGTATATGCGATCGCTTCAATGAATTTTTTTTTTGCAAAACTACTTTAGACACACCAACAAAAAATGAAGAGAGCCAAATATGTCAAAGAAAGGTTTTATGCGAGTTAAGAGTAGTAGACGATCTCACAGAGCATTAAAAAATCAAAACAGATAGAATGAGGTATAAAGAGGGAGAGAAAAAGAGATCGATAGCAGCAATATATAATAAGTCGGAGAGCAAATAGATTTAAAAAGACGAAAAAAAAACAAAAAACAAAAGAAGGTTGAAAAAAGAGAAGGAAAGCATAAAAAACGAGTCTGGGAGAAAGCGAACAACAGCGAAAAGCGAAAAAAAACGAATTAACGAGAAAGACAAGGGAAAATCGAAATTGATGAGTGAGGAAAGCACAGAAAGAATACAATTCAATAGAAACCACAGGAAAATCAGGAACCCACCATAAGAACAAAGATAGGAAACAAGAAATTGAATCGAAAACAGACAAATCAAATGAAAGAAGAAGTTAGCAAACAACCGAGAAAAGAAGAGAAAGAGAGAGAAAGAAAGGAGGAAAAAGGAAAGTGAGCGCGAGGAAGAACGCAAGTAAAAACGAAAGCGATAGAAAACGGGGCATCAAAAAAGAAGCCAAAACCATGAGAGAGAGAGAGAAAGAAAGTACAAGAACGGCGAGATAGTGAGCAAGCGCAAAAAGCAGAAGCAAAAATTTAAAAGAAAAAAATCACAGTTAGAGCAACCACTTGAAGAGCAGAAAAATAGAAGATCGCATAAACAGAAAAGATAGAGAAACTGAAGAGAGGAAGAGATACAACAGTTCAAAAGAGAAGAGAAAACAGATCCTGGGTGAGGCAATGAAATCCGGTTCTCAAAAAAAGGATGAATGTGTCAATGAGAACATGATGGATGTACCCAAGACGAGGAATGTGCCGATAATAAGGAACCGTTGGTAGCCTTTACGAACGCTTTTAAGAAGTCAACAGACACCGAAGTGAGTTAAAGGGATGCAAAATGCCACCAACAAAACTTTCCTCGCAAAATTAAAGGAAAATTATATAACTATCATGTTTTGTATGCAATAATTTTTTAGTAAAAGCCCTTAATATAAAAAAGTCCTCTACTGAGCGCTAAAAAAATTTGCATTTATTTCAAGACCTCAGTTTTTTCAAATATAATTTTTTGGAACCTAACTTCGGTTTTTGCATTGGCACCTTTTGGGTATTTTACACTTCACAAATTTTGTTTAATGAATTCTTCTGTAAGAAAAAAATTTTGTACAGTAAAACCTCGACAAAACAAACTTTTATCTACCTTTTAATCCTTGACGTTTTCGGTTAGTGATTTTTCCTTGACAACTAATCGGCCAATGATTTTTCGATGAAACACCGATGATTGTCTTTTTCTTTAAAGAAATTTCGGCAAAAAGCTTTTTCGCAAAGCATTTTTCGGTTGATGACACGACCTCTTTGCAACATTTTGGGTCAATGATCTTTTGGCAACACTTTTCGGTCATTGACCTTTTTGTAGTATTTTTCGGTCAAAGACCTTTTAGAAACAATAATTGGTCAATGACCTTAAAGCACACTTTTTCGGTCATTAACCCCAATTAAGCAACCGCTTAACCGTGCTCGTCGGTAGTACTGTTAAAACATGCTGCTCAGTGATGCTTCGAAAACATGCCGCCTTATGTGTTCACGCGATTAATATATAGACTAGCAGGCCCGCAAAAGCATAACAAGAACATCATTTAAAAGAAAAGTCTTAAATTTTTTATTTGCGTACCACCTCGGGCTAGAAAACATGCCCATCGTTCAACATCCATAGTTATTACGTTACATTAAAGTCACGTGATTGCAGTCGCCCAGACGGAGGTCGGAGACGAAATCAAATACCTCGGGTGGGGGAGTGCCGGTGGCGACTGTACCAATTGGGATATTTTTTTCTTTAGTATATTACCCCCAAGAACCAGCAATTTTGTGTTCAACTTTATTGGCTTTGCTAACTTGCATGTTTTTGAGGAGCAATAAGACGTGTAAAGATAACCGACTTCTACAAGGTGGCCTAGCGTAACACATGTAATACTTTAGGCGGCATGTTTGACGAGCATTTAAAAAGAGAGAAGAAACAAGATATTGAAGAAGAGAAAACAGACCAAAAAAAGAGAAAAGAATGACAGAAAAAAAAACAAAAGAGAAAAAATAGGAGAAAAAAACAAGAAAAGAAAAAAGAACAGAAGGCAAAAAGCACCAGATAAAAGAAAAAAGACAAAAAAAGACAAAGTAGAGAAAAAAGGAAACAAAAAAATAGAAACAAGCGAGAAAGACAGAAAGTCAGAAAAAATAAAGGGAAAAAAGAGAAAAACAAAGAAAGATAAAAACAGAAAAGAGAGAGGAGAGAAAGAGAGAGAAAGAAAAAAACAAGTGAGACATGGAGAGAAAAAAGACTGAGAAAAGAAAAAATAGAGAAAAAACGCAGAGACGAAAGATAGAACCACAGGAGAGAAACAAAAAAAAGTTTCACCGAAAAGGAAGAGAGAAAAGAAAGAGAAGCGAGAGAAAAGAAATCGCAAAACAAAAAACAGAAAAGAAAAAGACAAAAGACAACAGCAAAAAATAAAGAACAGAAAAGCAAGAGAGAATTAAGAGAAAAAAACTTGAGAGAAATAGAGAAAAACAAGAGATGAAAGAAAGAGAGAAGAGGAACTGAAAGAAAACAATAATAGAGGAAAGGAATAAAAAAAGAACAGAAGAGAAAGAGGTAAAATAAAGGGCGAAAAGAGACAGAAAAGAAAGACAGGAAACAGACAAGCAAGAGAGAAAAGACAGAGTATAGCACAAAAAGAAAGACAGAAAAGACAGAGAAAAGCGAGAAAAAAAAAGAAAGGAAGGAGAAAAGAAGGAGAAAATGGAAAGCAATACAAAAAAAAGGACAGGAACAAAACACAGAAAAGAAAAAGAGATAAGTAAGAGAGGCGAAGAAAAAAGAAAGAGAGAAACGAAAGGCAGAAAAAAGGAAAGAAACGAAAGTGAAGACAAAGACAGAAGAAAAATAGAAAAGAAACAGGAAAGAACGACAAAATGAAAAACTAAAGAGAGAAACAATAGAGAGAAATATTCAGAAAGGCAGAAAAAACATGTAAGAAAGATAAATGAAGGAGAGAGAGAGAGAGAATGAGAGAATAGAGACAGCAAAACGATAAATTAAACAAAACTGAAAAGAGACAGAAAAAATTAACACAAAGAATGAGAGAAAAGAAAAAAATGAAGAAAAGCAAAGTTCAGAAACAAACGAAAGAGAAACGGCGGACGAAAAAGAACAGAAAAAAAAAGAGAAAAAAAGAGAAAGAAAAAGTCAAAAGAAACAAAAGAAAAGGGGCAGAATAGACGAAGAGAAAGAAATGAGAGAAAAGAAAGACAGAAACAAAAGACAGAAAAAAAGAGAAAAGAAAGACAGAAAGAAAGAAAAGAACAAAAAATGAAGGAAAGAACAAATAAAAACAAAAAAACAGATAAGAGATATAATGAGGGGAAAACGAAAAGCAGAAAAACAAAACAGCAACAGAGAAAAGTCAAGACAAAGGCAGAAGCGATCAAATTAAAAATCGAGAAGTTTCCATTTCTAAAAATTTTTCAATCTTAGCTTTTCTTTGTTGAGGAATATGTAATTTGCATCACCAAATAAGAACACATGAGTTGTTTTAATTTTTGGTTTTTTTGCTTAGATTTGCCTTCTCGGTCGCTGATTTTCTCTTCCATCTGAGTATTTCGGTCATTGAAGTCTTCCGAATCAGTTTTTCGGACATTGACCGAAAAGCGCGTTTTCGGTCATTGACCTCTACTTATGAGTCCGCTTAACTATGCTTGTTCTATAGGTCTCTTAAACATGCCACTCGAAGCACTTAAACATGCAGCCCTATAAACTGTCACTCATTTAATATATAAGATGATCCTTAAATAATAAATGTTATCTTGTAAGATCTTGCTAACCAATATTTCATCTTGGACGATAATTTCTTTTGTCGAATACGGCAAGAGGTGAACTTACTTGCAATTGAGTCCATACTTCCTGGAGGGACAGTTCTCTTCACAGCCATACCCAGTTGTACCCATAGGACATCTCTCGCCACAATCACGACCTCAAATATACAAGATAAGTGCATCACGAAATTCTGAATTAAGCTGAGGATAAATAAGATGACAATGTTCGATTTTTAAACTCGGATATCTTATCGTTTCGAGAACAGTTAAAAGATAACGTATCATGAGCGTACCAAAGGTTCAAGGTAACATTTAGCGTTGAAGTCGTGATATTTGAAGACACCAATTTTTTTTTACTATGAACAAATTCTGATCGCGCCACTTTTTACAATGAGAACTCTGAAAAAAACGATCTCATAAAACAATTGCGATCAATATGTTGGAATATAAAACTGAAATTCGATGATAAGGTATTTTTTTGTGTTCAAAATCTGGAAAGAGCGAAAAGATGACCTAATCGTATTTGGTGCTAAAGAAAGCGTTGAAGAGTTAGTTTTTACCTGTGTATCCAATGGGACAGTTGCAAGTGCCGTCTTTTTCACACTTGCCCCCATGTTCACACCTCGCCTTCTGAGAACAATTGAACCCAAAGTGACACTCACTGCACTCCATACAGGTACCTGCACACAGCACAGAGAGGATGCAAACTATACTTGACCCCTATTCACCTAATTTTCTCCGTCATAAAACACTGAAGCCATTATACGATGCCCTTGTGGAATATATTGTTAACTTGGGGTATAATGCCTTTGTCGCTGTTTTCTACATAAGAGTGGTTTTATTGTAATATTTCAAAGAGATGGCCGCCCGTTGCCGTGCTGGAGCATCAAGGAAATTTTTGAGAAAATTCTGCGGTTCAAGCCTTTGCCTCACATTGGCATCAAAAAACATAACTCCTGTTCATTCCGATTAATTGCCATATGTGTGTGTTGTTGGAGACAACACACTCACCCCCTCAGAGGTCACGACGCGCACCCTCAAGGGAAAGGGTTGGAAGAATTACATACGCTGCTGATTACGAGTTGCTAACCTTCGACATACATTGAGTGCAGAGGACATTCACATTGACCTGTCCTGGGGTTACAATCAACACCAGATGGGCAATCACAAGGCAGGCAGTTCGGTCCCCACTCACGTCCAGAAATGCAAGCTTCACGACACCTGCAAAAAGTCTGAGTTATTACTCCAAAAACAACAGATTTTCAAGGCTGCATCAATAACCAAAAATTGAATAGCTTCGAAAGAATGTTTTTGTCATCAGAACCTACATAGTTTTTAATTTTCGATCATCGGCTCGGTGTATTTTATTATGACAAAAGTATAAATTGCGTTGGAAAACGTATAAAAAGTAAATTCTAAACTTAGTAGAACAAGGGATTGCGAGCAAAATTTTACTAACAAGGGGTATCAAAAATGTATCGCAAAGTAAGAACAATCTAATAGAATGCAGATGAGTTCTGCGTATACTGACCTTGTGTTATTCTTGTATCCGTACTCGCATATGAATTGGTACATGACTGTGTTGTCACATTTGGCAACATTAGGGGTACAGCAGTAGGCATCCGGTGCAATCTTACAGTCCACTTCCTGGCAGCACTTTCCAGAATATCCAGGGTAGCACTGGCACTGCCCGTCGTTTACGTCACACCTGTGACAGTTGATCCAATAAGTAATTTGTCACAAATGGTTCTTTGGACTTATTATTATTATTATTAAATTGACTTGGTACCCGCGATGCGGGAATCACTTTGTTAATTAATTACAAAAACAGGACCAATTAACAGGATACTGATAGTATTTAAAGTTCAAAGCCTTTAATTTCAACAGAGAGTTCAGCTGTTTCCGAAATAACACTGTTGGACATGTCCAGTCAAAAGTTGAGATGTCATTTCGCTGGGTGAGAACATTTGCATTTTTCACAACTCTCAAGACAAAATACTCTTCCAATTTGACTGATTTCGTCCAATTAAAATTGGTCCTCAAAAATTGTTTTGCTGCAGAACGGTTACTGCGTGGTCCCTTGAAAACTTTCCAATAATCATCAAACTTAAGGGCAGTATCACAGTTGTAAATTTTGTTCAGCATAAAAGATCATTTCGAACCAAAAGAAAACTGATTGGCAACAAATTGTTGTAAATGAGGCTCTGATTGTAGTCACTAGCTGTAAAAAAGTTCTTATTTAAAGCCCACTTGAGCGCTCGTCTTTGCATCTTTTCTAAATTTCTGCAATTTGGCCAATTCGAGAACCATACATTTGACGCGTAAAGGAGAATTGATAAAATTTAACTTTTGTATAAACTTACTTTTACTCTCGTATTTGTAGAAAAGGGAACGTTTCTCTTCAAGAAAAAAAGCTTTTGTTGTGCCTTTGATAGCCGCTGATTGATATGACTGTCCCATTTCAAATTATTAGTAATAACTATACCAAGATCATTCATCGAAGATTTGCATGTAATTTCGGTATCATCTGCATACAAGTGGGCACTACACTGATCTAACTTTTTTACATCAAAACATATAGCTTCAAACTTTGCATTGTTGAATTCCATTCTGTTTTCTTTTGACCATCAAGCATAGGTTTTATTTGATAACCAGCAACGGTAAACATAACCTCGCCAAATTTGGAAGTCCAAACCTCACAAATTTGCCCAAACCCACAATGAATTCGTATCTCATAAGCAGTTCTGATTAACGGTAAACTTAGACTTCTTCAATGGGTAATAAATTGAATTGTTATTGAATTTTCTCCTTTATCACAATTTTGGCCAATCTTTGTTATATCTGGAGTTACCTCATACTGTGGTCGTCAGACACTGACTGTGGTCTTTAATCACTGAGCAGTCCATTACAAAGAACGGCAAACCTACAGTCACTCTAGGACCAGTGAGTTGGAGCTAAGAATGAATTTACAGAGTTTAATCTCCAAGAGTTTTTGTTTGAACCGCAGTTCCCTTTCCGTGATGTCGCTGTCATGTAGTATTACACGGGCAGACTTCCTACGATGTTAGGCGAACACGCCAGCATACTGGGGATGTTTCTAATGCTGAAAACGGTTCTTACCGCCGCGCAAATTCAATGATCTTGGAAGCAGGCAATTTCCACAATAATAACACATTGCAGTTGACGGTGTGCTCACGGACTTCAAGGATCTCACAATCAATCACTTGTCAAGAAATTCAAACTTTCGCAGAACTCGAGCAGTTTTCAAATTTGGCAGTCTGTTCACGTTTCTCAATCGAGACCGCCAAGATGGCTTCATGGCGTTTCCGCTATCAAATCCACAATTAAAGTGAAGACAATCGACAGTTTTCAACATCGCCAAACTCATCGAACTTTATAGGCTAGTTTTCTAGTTTTTGAAAAAATACGTGATAGAATAACTCCATACCTAAATACCTCACACGACTGGCTCGAATCAAGAAAACTATAAGTTATCTGCTGAAAAATCAAGTGCAACTGCGTTCACAACCTGGAGCAAGGAGGCCAAGTTCGACCCACACCTCACTATCAACAATTCACCAATACCAGTAAAGACCAAACTCAAAGTACTGGGTGTTAGCTTCGATAGTATGCTCAATTTTGGAGAACATGTAAGAAGCATCAAAAAGAAATCACAAAAGCGGAATAACATACTTAAAAAGATTGCTGGTAGCGACTGGGGATGCACAAAAGAGACACTCTCAGTGACTTACAAAGCTATTGGTCGAAGCGTCTTGAAATTCAGTGTCTCCATTTGGGGTTCCACAGTTAGCAATATAAGCTGGAACCATCTGCAAACGCAACAAAACATTGCTCTTCGCACAATTACTGGCTGTGCAAAAATGTCTGACATCAATGTTTTACACAATGAGGGTGAAATGCTGCCTGTCAAAGCTCAAATTAAAATGTTAGCACAGCAATTCCTAGCTGGCAGATATCAGAGCCACCCTGCTGATCATGAAACAACCTCTTCAACCAGTCTTCGTCCCGTGAGACCGACACTAAATGATAGTTATAGGGAACGCGTGAAGCAACACACAAACAATAGAGAGCAATTAAATCACAAAGAATACAAGTATGCGCTCAAAAGTATCCACCGACACCCGGTCCATACTCTGCAGAACGCAGACAGCAAGCAACTAGGTACACCTCCCCCAAATATAACAGAAGAAGAACAAACATTGCCACGATTTGCACGTATCCGACTAGCGCAACTGAGAACTGGATACTGTCCCCTGCTAAACTCTTACTTAAGTGGAAACTTTAACAATGTTGATAATTGCTGTCCCAAATGTGATGTAGCGCCACATGACGTAAACGACATTTTCAACTGCAGTAAGAATAAAATGGACCTAAAATTAATTGATCTGTGGGAAAGACCAGTAGAGGTAGCCAAATGGCTGGACCTAATTCCATTATTCCTAGCCGACCGCACTACACTGAAAAATCCGCCCTCCTTGCTCCTTTCCTCTGAAGTTGACGATGCCCCTCCTGAACCCGGGGAACGCATAACATTCACCACGGCGTAGATGCAGAAAGGTTGCCGCACCACAAGCAAGTTGTGGATAGGCAGTCACACACTACTACTAATATACCAATTATTATTATGATACAAATGCAATCTAGGGTACCAGTTAAAAACGGCGATAAGAACCTGTATTCCGCCAAAATTACCCGCGAATTGCTGCTCTGTGCGACAGCTACAACAACAACAACAACAACAACAACAACTTTATGTGCTTCTCACCATTCGATAATCTCTTCTCCATTTACTCTTGCTTATTCGGTGGCACGAGGCATGAAAACGTTCCCAAATTTGTCATTGGGTGCAAAGCATCACAAAAGCCACACTTCTTTACGCCGCAAAGCCTACAAGAGAACAAGAAACTTTGCTTGATTTTTTTCGGGGGCTTTCACGGCCCAGATTTTAAGATTAGAGTTATAAGAAAGCGTAGAAAACAGTGATAGTAAGGAGCATTTAGTTCAAAGTTTAGGAAATTTGGAATTATCCGCCACTTTTGTCGTGACGATTTGTGCTTTAAAGCTACGGTCGAACTAAAACTGCCAACAAAGTGCTCGTATACTTAAATAAAAGAAAACCTAATGAATTTTGTTTTCGACAAAAGTTTTTCATTTCACTAAACCCGAATTAAAAAGTTAAAATGCTGGTTTGAACATACTCAGTATTATTATCAACAGAATTCAGTTTCTGAAATATGTCTAAGATCATTATTAACAGAATTGAGAACTCTGTGTGCTCATTGAATGCAAATAAAGACCGTTGAAAAAAGTGACATACATCGTGGACAAATGTGACGAGGTATCAAAGGCCAAATGTACGTTCTGCGGCGTAATGTGAGATAATAGGCCCAAAGAGATAATAGGCCACACACCCAAGAAAATTGTTTCGCAATAATCGCCAGAAGGGGCGACCCGCCGCACGATATTCATACGCGCAACAGGTAAAAACACTACAGGAAAGCATGCCAGCACGCGGTAATTCGTCCCTTTCGGATGTCGCTGAGACAGGCTTATATATAGTGGATTATTTTTTCACCAAAAACAATTTTTCGATTGTTAGCACCCCAGAATTTTTGCCAGTTTCAACATTTTGACTTCTGTGGCTCGGAAAAATGAAAAAGTCATTTGTCGACACTCTTGCATCTCGACTGCCACAGGCAGTTGCCACGAGAGATCCCAAAAGATTGAATCAACCGTCCAAACAATTCGGTTGATAATTTTTATGAATTATGACCCTTACATCAGTTCGAGAAGTTAAACGCGCAAAAAGCCTGGAAAACAGTAAGGAACATATCAAAAACTTAACAATTTTACATTAAATAGTTTTTATAGGTTTATAAATTTCAAAGTGCGTGTTTTCGAACAAGGTTACGCAACTCGAAATCACTTCTAAACTCTGAATGAAGTGCATCTTGAATCGCTAAAATTTTTGTTGTAACTACACTTAACCTTATTGCACTCCTCACTTGGCAGGTTTCATAATGCACCAACTATGCACATGGTTTCAATCGATGATTCCAAATTTTATTAGAAGCATGAGCAAAATTGCAAAGCACTTCCCTGAATAATTTAGTTAGATTCAGTGTTGAAAAATTGGTTCCCAGGTTAAACAAAGCCGGCAGATTGCCGGAAAACAGCCGCGATAGACGCTTGTGGACTTCTGTGAATTGAAAAACTAAAGAAATCAGATGGACAGATAGACCACCACACATTTTATAGACCGCTAGATTTTTTAGTTATATTCGCACTGTCATTTATATGAGACAGATACGCTCTATAAGGAAAAAGCCTAACGGAGCTTTTTCAAAAATAGTATTCAAAATCAAAATTTGACGACTCTAATACTCAAGAATTAGGGCATATACGTTTGGCACTACTTAGATACGCACTATTAACCTTCAACTCGTAAATGTTCATAAAATTTGAAGTTCATTAAGCGAGTTTAGAAGTCAATTTTTTGAGTGAGGTAAGTCACGCGATCGACCTGAAAGCAGAAAAAATGACGTCACGCACACCAGTTTTAACAGCAAAGCAATAGAAACCACAAATCGAAAATTTCAATTCCAAGAAGTCAGGTTGCATGGATCATCGATGGAGACGACAAATTAAAGTTAAAAAAACATAATCGAAAGAATTCCGGAAAGGACTCAAAGAGTCGCCTTTGTGGAAGAAATATCTTTTAAAACAACTGGTTTCTACTAAAGTGACTACTAAAAATAAAAAAAAAATCAGTGAAAAAATGAAGATAGCCCATGAAGATATTTTTTGGAAGAAAAATTTGAATACTGCAAGAAATTGCCAAGAATTGTTACAAAATTTGTCAATTTCCGTAAGTTCTCTTAATCGAAACACAAATTGACATTACAAAAACAGTAATCAATTGGTAACTAAAATAAAATTTTGCCGCTTTAACTATACACATTAGTTGTCGCTTAAAATCACAATGAACGCAAAAAAAACTGAATGACCAAAAAATTAATCAAATCGAAATTAATCATGGAAAAGACTAAAAAGACAAAACTATATTCAAACGCAACAATTCGTATGTTACCAAAACCAAGCCCTAATAATACTCGAAAAAAAATTGTGTTCAATGTTTGTAAAAATGAAGCTAGCAAAACCTCAGTGTCATATAATGTTAAACAAAATCACTATGATTTTCAATTGAATAAAGGCAGGGCGAATAAAAATATAGGTGTTGGAGAATGTTAGAAAACATCATGCTAGAATATGGAGAATAAAAACATTGAGAAAAAGATTTACAAAGTTAATTCGCAATTTCTAAAAAATCAAAAAACTAATTTGGAAACTCTAAGAATATTACATAGCTACCTTCCTGTCTCAGTAAGAAGTGAAAACAGCTCAAACGCGTAACATTGAAAGAATTTGAAAAAAGTTTAAAATATGGTAAACATTTTCAGCGACTTTTAAATAGTTATTGACAAAAAACAATTCAATTAGAAACAAAACGAAATTAAAAACACGAATGTGCGGCAAAAGACTTTTTATGGTGATTAAACTCTTAATAAATTGACAAAACCGCCAAAATCGGATAAGTATGTGTACAATTTTATAAAACAATAACACCACACGTCAGAAAGAGGCATGCCCAATAATAGCTGCTATCGCTTCGCGGCTATTAATTACGGATAACAGACCTTCCGCCATCTCCACAGCAACAATCTTGTTCACACCTCTCTCCCCAGTGGTAATTGTCACACACTTCACACGTGTGCTCAGTGGTACCTGGATCACAGACACACTCGCCAGTGACGTGGTGGCATTCTGAGTTGGGCATGCAGGCACACTCGCGTGAACAGTTCTGTCCGTAGTAGCCAGGAGGACAAGCATGGCTACATCTCTCGAGAAACCTACAAAAGGCATGCGGTTGCATTTTTCCGAATTTTTCGTTTATGTGAAATCAGAAGAGGCACAATATTTACAAAACATAGCTGATGTGCAGAAAATAGCCGCAACCCTAGTGATGAGCGGATTCAAATCTTGCAAGAATCTTGCAAGATGATTCAAAACTTGCAAGATTCTTGCAAGAATCTTGCAAGATATCAATCAAGGCCAAAAAATAAAACTGGGTACAAGTGTTTTAGGAAACATCTTTGAAGCAAGTTTTTCTTTACTGAACAAGTTACGAAGCCTTATTCAATGAAAAAAAAAATAGCCAGGATTCAAAATCTTGCAAGAATCTTGCAAGAATCTTGCAAGAATCTTGCAAGATTTTGAATTCCGGAAAAAATATTTATGTGTTTTTGGTAGCTAAAACTAACTGAAAACCAAATATCATGACTGATATCAGAATTCGTGATCAGCAAAACTGAAAATAAATGACTTTTTTCGTCAACGCCTTTTGAATGTGAAATCTTGCAAGAATCTTGCAAGATTCTTGCAAGATTTTGAATTCACATACAACTTTCCGACAAATAAATAGAAATTACTCGAGGCAATCAAATCCGTCTTTTTAAAGTTCAATTTACCTAATAAAAAACAGGAATATTTCAATATTTTTCTCATCTTTCATTAAAACAAATTATTTTTAGAGAAGCAAACAGTTGGGACTTTTTGTTACTGACCCTGTCCGTAATTTGGCATGTTTTTGTTGTCTTAAAAGAATTCCAATTAATTTGAAGTCTAAATATCTTCCTAAGGAGATTTAAATTAACCCATGATGCATTCAGTTGATAGCTATTAGTGTTAATGTCCTTGAAGTGTTTCCATTAAAAAAAATCGGTGTGTTTTTGAAAATTCATCTTTTGTTCTTCTTTTATTCGATTTATTGTTCAAACTTCATGTGAGAAAATCAACCCTGGCTTTCTGGTAAATCAAACATTAACTTCGTTTTTGATCTTATGCTAGGTAATGCTTCTTTTTGGGTCAAAGAACAAAGAGAAAGCAACAGTCGGAGTTTTTTTTTCTGATATTTTGCAATGTACCACAACAAACTAATTGTAAAAATGATATAATAGTTCCTTCAACCAATCTTAAAGTCATGTCATAGAAAGAAAAAAACTGTTTCAAAAACATGGCATTTCGGTTCTAGGCTGTTTTTAATAACTCTTGTTCGAAATCTTTTTTTGTCAAATCACACAAAAGACACCGGCCTCAAGGGCGAGGTGGGAATTTTCTCCCAGTTCACAGTAGTGGTCTTGGGTGTCCATAACTACTAAGTGGACTTCAATTACGTTCAGAATTGTCCACGTTGCACCGTTTTTAGCCGTTCTGCTCAATTGTTTGAGAAGTTTGTGTCTCCCATTAGCCCAAAATTCGCGGGTACGCTTCATGTGTTTGACGATTTCTCTAAAACTACTTTACCAAATTGAACGGAAATTGTCTTTTTTGATGAACACTGAATGATTTTTTTGCAGTGTTTAGTTGGTTTCCCAACTCGGCCTAATAAACAATTTACTAATGTTTAAACTTGAAAAAGTTGAAGTAAACATTAATTTTTTTGGGGCTCGCTTATTGTTTCTGACGATTTTTCTTGAACTACTCCGCCAATTTGGCCAGACATAGTATCGTTTTGTTGAATGTAGGTTTTTCCAGTGTTTACGGTCTTGAATTAGTATCTAAATTGGCCTGCTCGGGACGTTAGTAAGCTGTAAATCTTACAATTTTAAAAAAGAATTATATTTTTATTGTTTTTCAGTTCTGATGTAGTTTCTCTTCTAAATTGGTTATTGTTGCTTGCAGATTGTGTTATTTTGGCTTTGTTTTGGTCCTTGACGTTTTTCAAAACTTAGTTTTTGGGAAATCATCAATTTTTCATTCTTTGCGAAATCATGAAGTTCTTGTTAGAGGTCTTTTTTATCAAAACACACAAAACCACCTGGTTTTAGGGCGAGGTGGGAATTTTTTCCCACTCCTTAGTGGAGATGTTGGGTGTTCATTAACTACAAAGTGGACTGGAATTGCGTTCAGAAGTGTCCGCGCGGCACAATTTTTAGTCGTTTTGCATAATTTTGCGAGAATTTTTGGGTCTCCCAATAACCCAGAAATCGGGGTTCGCCTCATGTGTTTTATGATTTCTTCAAAACCACTGTACCAAATAGTACGGGCATTGTTGCGTTTTGTTGACTCTGAACTTCCATTGCTTGCAGTATTCATTGGTTTCTCAAGTTGTTCTAATCAAAAAGATATTAATGTTTAACTTTGGAAAAAATGAAATAAAAATTTACATATTTGAGGGCACGCTCATTGTTTCTGACAATTTTTCCTGAACTACTTTGCCAAATCGGCCAAACATAATCGCATTTTCTACTGTTAATTTATCAAATGTCTGCGTTCTTGAATTTATGTCTAAATTGGCCTGCTCAGAACGCTATTAAGCTGTAAACCTTAAAAATTACAAAAAAAAATTTTTTTTAAATTGTTTTTCAGTTCTGATATAGTTTTTCATCTAAATTGGTTATTGTTGCTTGCAAATTGTGTTGTTGTGGCTTTGTTTCAGTCCCTGAAGTTTTTCAAATTTTAGTTTTTGGGAAATCATCAATTTTTCATTCTTTGCGAAATCAAGAAATTCTAGTTAGAGCTCTTTTGTCTTTTTTATCAAAACACACAAAATAACCTGGCCTCTAGGGCGAGGTGGGAATTTTTTCCCACTTCGCAGTGGGTGTCTTGGGTGTTCAGTAACCACTCAGTGGATTAGAATTAAGTTCTGAAGTGTCCGATTGGTACCGTTTTTAGTCGTTTTGCATAATTTTGCGAGAATTTGGGGGTCTAGAAGTCGGAGGTATGCTTCATGTGTTTGACGATTTCTCCAAAACTACTGTACCAAATGAGAAGGGCATTTCCGCAATTTGTTGTTCCTAAACCCTCCTAGTATACAGTGTTTATAGGTTTCTCGCGTCGGCTTAATAAAAAAACTGGAGGAAAGAAATTGTTTTTATCACATTGAGAAAGGAACTTAATGTTTTGTACTTTTTCCAATTTCTCATTGGATTTTCGACCAAAACGAGTAATTATTGGCTTGATCTCTTGCTATTAGGACGTTCTTCTCTGAAAAGGCTAGTCACAGTCACTGGAAACATCCTTTAGAACTGTTATTCACTAATGAGTGCGGAAAAGCAAATCTAATCTCAAATTTTATGGTTGAGTGTTGTTTTGAGCCATTGAACAAGTTTTTGGGCGTGCGTTTTGTGTTTTCTAGACACCATTTAAGTTGTTCAAGCTAATGAAATCAAATAATGGGGTTAATTCAACAATTTTTCTTTTTTCACGATTTCATCAAATTTCTGTTGATGTTGTTTTATCTCAAAACACACAAAACACCATAACCTTCATGGTGAGGTGGGAAATTTTTTCCCACCTCACCATGAAGGTTTGCCGTGACCTAGAACGTGGAGGTGGACCAGAATTACACCCACAAATACGCCGGGAACGCTGTTTCACGTTGTTTTACGTCGGTTACGGAGATCTTGGGCTTCGATTTTAGCCCAAAAAATTGGGTACAGAACAGTACTTTGTTAATATCTTCTGACGTACTGAACCAAATCAAACGGGAGTGGTCGCATTTTGTTAGCACTGAACCCCCCTTGCTTGCAGTGTTTGGTTGGTTTCCCAAATCGGCCTAATCAAAAAGTTATTAATGTTCAAACTTGAAATAGTTCGAATTTTCGGGCTATTCTGGGTCACCCAAATTTCGGTACTACAAAACACGTGATTTACCCAACAAGTGTTAGTGATTTAGAATCCCCAGTTAGTGGGGAGTCTCCCCATATATATTTTGTATGTAGTTTTCCGTAGTCCAGGTGGTCAATTTTAGCTCTGCAGTCAGGTCACCTCGCTTTTTGGTCATTTGGTACGGTACCTTATAATTGCTATAACTCCTTGAAGAATGTACCGATTGTGCTCATTTTTTAATATGATGCGTATCTCAAGCAGTGCTACTAACAGTACTAAGGGCGTTTATTTTGGTTCAGCCGTTTTAGAGAAATTAGCCAGTAAACTTGCCCTCGATTTAGCCCCAGAAGCGGTTGACACCAGCGGGTGACCACGTTGACACCTTGAAGCTTTGAACTATATTATAAAAGTTGGGTGTTTTGAAATCCCCAGTTAGTGGGGAGTCTCCCCATATATATTTTGTATGTAGTTTTATGTAGTCCAGATGGTGAATTTTAGCGAAACATGGGCCGTACTTGGGCGATTTGGCCATTTGGTACGGTACCTTTATGTTGGAATATCTCCTCGTAGAGTGAACCGATTTTTGATTTGTTTGTTGATTTGAACTCAACTTGAGCCGTACTTGAATCCCTGTAAATAGCGTTTTGCTTCTTTCAGCCGTTTTCGAGAAATTGGCCAGGACACATACCCCCATTTTGACCTATTCGTGTCCGGTACTTTCCCTTTACCTACATGTTAGACCACTAAAACTAGCTCATTTAGGCTCGACAATTAGTTCGTTAGACTCCTTTGATAATGGGGATTGTCCCCATATATATTTTACACCCCATTTTATGTAGTTGGGAAGGTCAATTTTAGCTCTGAATGTGCTGTATCTCTGCTCTGGGGTCATTTGGTACGGTACCTTATTTTTGCTATAACTTCTTGAAGAATGCACCGATTGGGCTCATTTTTTAATATGACACGTGTCTCAAGCCGTGCTACAAACGGTACTAAGGGCGTTTGTTTTTGTTAAGCCGTTTTGGAGAAATTGGCCAGGGAAGTTGACCCCAGATTGACCTCCTGAGGAGAGAAACAGTACCTTGATGACCATTTTAAACTTCATATTTAAACTTCCATTTCATTATTTCAGATTGATTGTAAAGTCATTGTAATTGCTGCAACATCCTTTCCTTACAACAGCGAATTCCAGACATCAATAAACGTGAGTTATAACCTCAAATAATACTCCATAATGGGAAAATATGCCTATTTTAGCTTGAGAGGCATATTTTTATGTTCGAGTTGGAGTGCAAAGTGTTGTACTCCCATAGCAAGCGATAGGTTTTTAGTTGTTGAGCTCACAAGGTACTGTGCTGAGCACAGAATGTTCTTCATGTGTGTTTCTTTTTGTGCTGTCACCCAAAATTTTGGGGAACGGACCAATAGTGTGGTCGGTCTGGTGTAGTAGCAATAGTTGCGTCTGGTGCAGTAGTAGCGGGTACCGCTAAATCTGAAGTAGGTCGATGGTCTATGGTCTGGTTTGTGGTCTGTTAGTCTGGTCTGGTCTGGTGTAGCCGGTCTGGTTGAGTAGTAGTACTCGTAGTAGTGCTACGTAGTAGTAGTAGTCGTAGTAGTAGTCGTAGTCGTAGTTGTAGTAGTAGTAGTAGTAGTAGTAGTAGTAGTAGTAGTAGTAGTTGTTGTTGTTATAGTTAAAGTAGTGGTAGTAGTAGTAGCAGTCGTAAAAGCTTTCATTAAAGAGGACTTTGAAAGCGATAGACGATATACAAAAGTACTTGATACGTTGTCAGATTACTAAATGGTGTTTCAACATAAATCGCTTTTGAACCTAGTCAAGGACTTATTCAAATGAATTGAGGGTCTAAGGAGGAGTGCCACTGTCCGAGTACAGTCTGAGGGGTAAAGAATTTTCGACCTAGGTGGTATACGAAAAAAGTACTCTATACGTTGTCAAATTTCGCGCTCAAAAACTAGCTATATGGTGTTTCAACATAAATCGCTTTTGAACCTAGTCAAGAACTTATTCAAATGAATTGAGGGTCTAAGGAGGAGTGTCACTGTCCGAGTACAGTCTGAGGGGTAAAGAATTTTCAACCTAGGTGGTATACGAAAAAAGTACTCTATACGTTGTCAAATTTCGCGCTCAAAAACTAGCTATATAGTGTTTCAACATAAATCGCTTTTGAACCTAGTCAAGGACTTATTCAAATGAATTGAGGGTCTAAGGAGGAGTGTCACTGTCCGAGTACAGTCTGAGGGGTAAAGAATTTTTGACCTTGGTGGTATACGAAAAAAGTACTCTATACGTTGTCAAATTTCGCGCTCAAAAACTAGCTATATATGGTGTTTCAACATAAATCGCTTTTGAACCTAGTCAAGGACTTATTCAAATGAATTGAGGGTCTAAGGAGGAGTGTCACTGTCCGAGTACAGTCTGAGGGGCAAAGAATTTTCAACCTAGGTGGTGTACGAAAAAAGTACTCTATACGTTGTCAAATTTCGCGCTCAAAAACTAGCTATATAGTGTTTCAACATAAATCGCTTTTGAACCTAGTCAAGGACTTATTCAAATGAATTGAGGGTCTAAGGAGGAGTGTCACTGTCCGAGTACAGTCTGAGGGGTAAAGAATTTTTGACCTAGGTGGTATACGAAAAAATTACTCTATACGTTGTCAAATTTCGCGCTCAAAAACTAGCTATATATGGTGTTTCAACATAAATCGCTTTTGAAACTAGTCAAGGACTTATTCAAATGAATTGAGGGTCTAAGGAGGAGTGTCACTGTCCGAGTACAGTCTGAGGGGTAAAGAATTTTTAACCTAGGTGGTATACGAAAAAAGTACTCTATACGTTGTCAAATTTCGCGCTCAAAAACTAGCTATATAGTGTTTCAACATAAATCGCTTTTGAACCTAGTCAAGGACTTATTCAAATGAATTGAGGGTCTAAGGAGGAGTGTCACTGTCCGAGTACAGTCTGAGGGGTAAAGAATTTTCGACCTAGGTGGTATACGAAAAAAGTACTATACGTTGTCAAATTTCGCGCTCAAAAACTTGCTATATATGGTGTTTCAACATAAATCGCTTTTGAACCTAGTCAAGGACTTATTCAAATGAATTGAGGGTCTAAGGAGGAGTGTCACTGTCCGAGTACAGTCTGAGGGGTAAAGAATTTTCGACCTAGGTGGTATACGAAAAAAGTACTCTATACGTTGTCAAATTTCGCGCTCAAAAACTAGCTATATATAGTGTTTCAACATAAATCGCTTTTGAACCTAGTCAAGGACTTATTCAAATGAATTGAGGGTCTAAGGAGGAGTGTCACTGTCCGAGTACAGTCTGAGGGGTAAAGAATTTTCGACCTAGGTGGTATACGAAAAAAGTACTCTATACGTTGTCAAATTTCGCGCTCAAAAACTAGCTATATGGTGTTTCAACATAAATCGCTTTTGAACCTAGTCAAGGACTTAATCAAATGAATTGAGGGTCTAAGGAGGAGTGTCACTGTCCGAGTACAGTCTGAGGGGTAAAGAATTTTCAACCTAGGTGGTATACGAAAAAAGTACTCTATACGTTGTCAAATTTCGCGCTCAAAAACTAGCTATATAGTGTTTCAACATAAATCGCTTTTGAACCTAGTCAAGGACTTATTCAAATGAATTGAGGGTCTAAGGAGGAGTGTCACTGTCCGAGTACAGTCTGAGGGGTAAAGAATTTTCGACCTAGGTGGTATACGAAAAAAGTACTCTATACGTTGTCAAATTTCGCGCTCAAAAACTAGCTATATATGGTGTTTCAACATAAATCGCTTTTGAACCTAGTCAAGGACTTATTCAAATGAATTGAGGGTCTAAGGAGGAGTGTCACTGTCCGAGTACAGTCTGAGGGGTAAAGAATTTTCAACCTAGGTGGTATACGAAAAAAGTACTCTATACGTTGTCAAATTTCGCGCTCAAAAACTAGCTATATAGTGTTTCAACATAAATCGCTTTTGAACCTAGTCAAGGACTTATTCAAATGAATTGAGGGTCTAAGGAGGAGTGTCACTGTCCGAGTACAGTCTGAGGGGTAAAGAATTTTCGACCTAGGTGGTATACGAAAAAAGTACTCTATACGTTGTCAAATTTCGCGCTAAAAAACTAGCTATATATGGTGTTTCAACATAAATCGCTTTTGAACCTAGTCAAGGACTTATTCAAATGAATTGAGGGTCTAAGGAGGAGTGTCACTGTCCGAGTACAGTCTGAGGGGTAAAGAATTTTCAACCTAGGTGTTATACGAAAAAACTACTCTATACGTTGTCAAATTTCGCGCTCAAAAACTAGCTATATAGTGTTTCAACATAAATCGCTTTTGAACCTAGTCAAGGACTTATTCAAATGAATTGAGGGTCTAAGGAGGAGTGTCACTGTCCGAGTACAGTCTGAGGGGTAAAGAATTTTCGACCTAGGTGGTATACGAAAAAAGTACTCTATACGTTGTCAAATTTCGCGCTCAAAAACTAGCTATATATGGTGTTTCAACATAAATCGCTTTTGAACCTAGTCAAGGTCTTATTCAAATGAATTGAGGGTCTAAGGAGGAGTGTCACTGTTCGAGTACAGTCTGAGGGGTAAAGAATTTTCAATCTAGGTGGTATACGAAAAAAGTACTCTATACGTTGTCAAATTTCGCGCTCGAAAACTAGCTATATAGTGTTTCAACATAAATCGCTTTTGAACCTAGTCAAGGACTTATTCAAATGAATTGAGGGTCTAAGGAGGAGTGTCACTGTCCGAGTAAAGTCTGAGGGGTAAAGAATTTTCGACCTAGGTGGTATACGAAAAAAGTACTCTATACGTTGTCAAATTTCGCGCTCAAAAACTAGCTATATATGGTGTTTCAAAAATAAATCGCTTTTGAACCTAGTCAAGGACTTATTCAAATGAATTGAGGGTCTAAGGAGGAGTGTCACTGTCCGAGTACAGTCTGAGGGGTAAAGAATTTTCACCCTAGGTGGTATACGAAAAAAGTACTCTATACGTTGTCAAATTTCGCGCTCAAAAACTAGCTATATAGTGTTTCAACATAAATCGCTTTTGAACCTAGTCAAGGACTTATTCAAATGAATTGAGGGTCTAAGGAGGAGTGTCACTGTCCGAGTACAGTCTGAGGGGTAAAGAATTTTCAACCTAGGTGGTATACGAAAAAAGTACTGTATACGTTGTCAAATTTCGCGCTCAAAAACTAGCTATATAGTGTTTCAACATAAATCGCTTTTGAACCTAGTCAAGGACTTATTCAAATGAATTGAGGGTCTAAGGAGGAGTGTCACTGTCCGAGTACAGTCTGAGGGGTAAAGAATTTTCGACCAAGGTGGTATACGAAAAAAGTACTCTATACGTTGTCAAATTTCGCGCTCAAAAACTAGCTATATATGGTGTTTCAACATAAATCGCTTTTGAACCTAGTCAAGGACTTATTCAAATGAATTGAGGGTCTAAGGAGGAGTGTCACTGTCCGAGTACAGTCTGAGGGCTAAAGAATTTTCAACCTAGGTGGTACACGAAAAAAGTACTCTACACGTTGTCAAATTTCGCGCTCAAAAACTAGCTATATAGTGTTTCAACATAAATCGCTTTTGAACCTAGTCAGGGACTTATTCAAATGAATTGAGGGTCTAAGGAGGAGTGTCACTGTCCGAGTACAGTCTGAGGGGTAAAGAATTTTCGACCTAGGTGGTATACGAAAAAAGTACTCTATACGTTGTCAAATTTCGCGCTCAAAAACTAGCTATATATGGTGTTTCAACATAAATCGCTTTTGAACCTAGTCAAGGACTTATTCAAATGAATTGAGGGTCTAAGGAGGAGTGTCACTGTCCGAGTACAGTCTGAGGGGTAAAGAATTTTCAACCTAGGTGGTATACGAAAAAAGTACTCTACACGTTGTCAAATTTCGCGCTCAAAAACTAGCTATATGGTGTTTCAACATAAATCGCTTTTGAACCTAGTCAAGGACTTATTCACATGAATTGAGGGTCTAAGGAGGAGTGTCACTGTCCGAGTACAGTCTGAGGGGTAAAGAATTTTCAACCTAGGTGGTATACGAAAAAAGTACTCTATACGTTGTCAAATTTCGCGCTCAAAAACTAGCTATATAGTGTTTCAACATAAATCGCTTTTGAACCTAGTCAAGGACTTATTCAAATGAATTGAGGGTCTAAGGAGGAGTGTCACTGTCCGAGTACAGTCTGAGGGGTAAAGAATTTTCGACCTAGGTGGTATACGAAAAAAGTACTCTATACGTTGTCAAATTTCGCGCTCAAAAACTAGCTATATATGGTGTTTCAACTTAAATCGCTTTTGAACCTAGTCAAGGACTTATTCAAATGAATTGAGGGTCTAAGGAGGAGTGTCACTGTCCGAGTACAGTCTGAGGGGTAAAGAATTTTCAACCTAGGTGGTATACGAAAAAAGTACTCTACACGTTGTTAAATTTCGCGCTCAAAAACTAGCTATATGGTGTTTCAACATAAATCGCTTTTGAACCTAGTCAAGGACTTATTCAAATGAATTGAGGGTCTAAGGAGGAGTGTCACTGTCCGAGTACAGTCTGAGGGGTAAAGAATTTTCGACCTAGGTGGTATACGAAAAAAGTACTCTATACGTTGTCAAATTTCGCGCTCAAAAACTAGCTATATATGGTGTTTCAACATAAATCGCTTTTGAACCTAGTCAAAGACTTATTCAAATGAATTGAGGGTCTAAGGAGGAGTGTCACTGTCCGAGTAAAGTCTGAGGGGTAAAGAGTTTTCGACCTAGGTGGTATACGAAAAAAGTACTCTATACGTTGTCAAATTTCGCGCTCAAAAACTAGCTATATATGGTGTTTCAACATAAATCGCTTTTGAACCTAGTCAAGGACTTATTCAAATGAATTGAGGGTCTAAGGAGGAGTGTCACTGTCCGAGTACAGTCTGAGGGGTAAAGAATTTTCAACCTAGGTGGTATACGAAAAAAGTACTCTACACGTTGTCAAATTTCGCGCTCAAAAACTAGCTATATGGTGTTTCAACATAAATCGCTTTTGAACCTAGTCAAGGACTTATTCAAATGAATTGAGGGTCTAAGGAGGAGTGTCACTGTCCGAGTACAGTCTGAGGGGTAAAGAATTTTCGACCTAGGTGGTATACGAAAAAAGTACTCTATACGTTGTCAAATTTCGCGCTCAAAAACTAGCTATATATGGTGTTTCAACATAAATCGCATTTGAACCTAGTCAAGGACTTATTCAAATGAATTGAGGGTCTAAGGAGGAGTGTCACTGTCCGAGTACAGTCTGAGGGTTAAAGAATTTTCGACCTAGGTGGTATACGAAAAAAGTACTCTATACGTTGTCAAATTTCGCGCTAAAAAACTAGCTATATATGGTGTTTCAACATAAATCGCTTTTGAACCTAGTCAAGGACTTATTCAAATGAATTGAGGGTCTAAGGAGGAGTGTCACTGTCCGAGTACAGTCTGAGGGGTAAAGAATTTTCAACCTAGGTGGTATACGAAAAAAGTACTCTACACGTTGTCAAATTTCGCGCTCAAAAACTAGCTATATGGTGTTTCAACATAAATCGCTTTTGAACCTAGTCAAGGACTTATTCAAATGAATTGAGGGTCTAAGGAGGAGTGTCACTGTCCGAGTACAGTCTGAGGGGTAAAGAATTTTCGACCTAGGTGGTATACGAAAAAAGTACTCTATACGTTGTCAAATTTCGCGCTCAAAAACTAGCTATATATGGTGTTTCAACTTAAATCGCTTTTGAACCTAGTCAAGGACTTATTCAAATGAATTGAGGGTCTAAGGAGGAGTGTCACTGTCCGAGTACAGTCTGAGGGGTAAAGAATTTTCAACCTAGGTGGTATACGAAAAAAGTACTCTACACGTTGTTAAATTTCGCGCTAAAAAACTAGCTATATGGTGTTTCAACATAAATCGCTTTTGAACCTAGTCAAGGACTTATTCAAATGAATTGAGGGTCTAAGGAGGAGTGTCACTGTCCGAGTACAGTCTGGAGGGTAAAGATTTTTCGACCTAGGTGGTATACGAAAAAAGTACTCTATACGTTGTCAAATTTCGCGCTCAAAAACTAGCTATATATGGTGTTTCAACATAAATCGCTTTTGAACCTAGTCAAGGACTTATTCAAATGAATTGAGGGTCTAAGGAGGAGTGTCACTGTCCGAGTACAGTCTGAGGGGTAAAGAATTTTCGACCTAGGTGGTATACGAAAAAAGTACTCTATACGTTGTCAAATTTTGCGCTCAAAAACTAGCTATATATGGTGTTTCAACATAAATCGCTTTTGAACCTAGTCAAGGACTTATTCAAAATGAATTGAGGGTCTAAGGAGGAGTGTCACTGTCCGAGTACAGTCTGAGGGGTAAAGAATTTTCAACCTAGGTGGTATACGAAAAAAGTACTCTACACGTTGTCAAATTTCGCGCTCAAAAACTAGCTGTATGGTGTTTCAACATAAATCGCTTTTGAACCTAGTCAAGGACTTATTCAAATGAATTGAGGGTCTAAGGAGGAGTGTCACTGTCCGAGTACAGTCTGAGGGGTAAAGAATTTTCAACCTAGGTGGTATACGAAAAAAGTACTCTATACGTTGTCAAATTTCGCGCTCAAAAACTAGCTATATAGTGTTTCAACATAAATCGCTTTTGAACCTAGTCAAGGACTTATTCAAATGAATTGAGGGTCTAAGGAGGAGTGTCACTGTCCGAGTACAGTCTGAGGGGTAAAGAATTTTCGACCTAGGTGGTATACGAAAAGAGTACTCTATACGTTGTAAAATTTCGCGCTCAAAAACTAGCTATATATGGTGTTTCAACATAAATCGCTTTTGAACCTAGTCAAGGACTTATTCAAATGAATTGAGGTTCTAAGGAGGAGTGTCACTGTCCGAGTACAGTCTGAGGGGTAAAGAATTTTCGACCTAGGTGGTATACGAAAAGAGTACTCTATACGTTGTAAAATTTCGCGCTCAAAAACTAGCTATATATGGTGTTTCAACATAAATCGCTTTTGAACCTAGTCAAGGACTTATTCAAATGAATTGAGGTTCTAAGGAGGAGTGTCACTGTCCGAGTACAGTCTGAGGGGTAAAGAATTTTCAACCTAGGTGGTATACGAAAAAAGTACTCTACACGTTGTCAAATTTCGCGCTCAAAAACTAGCTATATGGTGTTTCAACATAAATCGCTTTTGAACCTAGTCAAGGACTTATTCAAATGAATTGAGGGTCTAAGGAGGAGTGTCACTGTCCGAGTACAGTCTGAGGGGTAAAGAATTTTCAACCTAGGTGGTATACGAAAAAAGTACTCTATACGTTGTCAATTTTCGCGCTCAAAAACTAGCTATATAGTGTTTCAACATAAATCGCTTTTGAACCTAGTCAAGGACTTATTCAAATGAATTGAGGGTCTAAGGAGGAGTGTCACTGTCCAAGTACAGTCTGAGGGGTAAAGAATTTTCAACCTAGGTGGTATACGAAAAAAGTACTCTATACGTTGTCAAATTTCGCGCTCAAAAACTAGCTATATAGTGTTTCAACATAAATCGCTTTTGAACCTAGTCAAGGACTTATTCAAATGAATTGAGGGTCTAAGGAGGAGTGTCACTGTCGGAGTACAGTCTGAGGGGTAAAGAATTTTCGACCTAGGTGGTATACGAAAAGAGTACTCTATACGTTGTCAAATTTCGCGCTCAAAAACTAGCTATATATGGTGTTTCAACATAAATCGCTTTTGAACCTAGTCAAGGACTTATTCAAATGAATTGAGGGTCTAAGGAGGAGTGTCACTGTCCGAGTACAGTCTGAGGGGTAAAGAATTTTCAACCTAGGTGGTATACGAAAAAAGTACTCTACACGTTGTCAAATTTCGCGCTCAAAAACTAGCTATATGGTGTTTCAACATAAATCGCTTTTGAACCTAGTCAAGGACTTATTCAAATGAATTGAGGGTCTAAGGAGGAGTGTCACTTTCCGAGTACAGTCTGAGGGGTAAAGAATTTTCGACCTAGGTGGTATACGAAAAAAGTACTCTATACGTTGTCAAATTTCGCGCTCAAAAACTAGCTATATATGGTGTTTCAACATAAATCGCTTTTGAACCTAGTCAAGGGCTTATTCAAATGAATTGAGGGTCTAAGGAGGAGTGTCACTGTCCGAGTACAGTCTGAGGGGTAAAGAATTTTCAACCTAGGTGGTATACGAAAAAAGTACTCTATACGTTGTCAAACTTCGCGCTCAAAAACTAGCTATATAGTGTTTCAACATAAATCGCTTTTGAACCTAGTCAAGGACTTATTCAAATGAATTGAGGGTCTAAGGAGGAGTGTCACTGTCCGAGTACAGTCTGAGGGGTAAAGAATTTTCGACCTAGGTGGTATACGAAAAAAGTACTCTATACGTTGTCAAATTTCGCGCTCAAAAACTAGCTATATATGGTGTTTCAACATAAATCGCTTTTGAACCTAGTCAAGGACTTATTCAAATGAATTGAGGGTCTAAGGAGGAGTGTTACTGTGCGAGTACAGTCTGAGGGGTAAAGAATTTTCAACCTAGGTGGTATACGAAAAAAGTACTCTATACGTTGTCAAATTTCGCGCTCAAAAACTAGCTATATATGGTGTTTCAACATAAATCGCTTTTGAACCTAGTCAAGGACTTATTCAAATGAATTGAGGGTCTAAGGAGGAGTGTCACTGTCCGAGTACAGTCTGAGGGATAAAGAATTTTCAACCTAGGTGGTATACGAAAAAAGTACTCTATACGTTGTCAAATTTCGCGCTCAAAAACTAGCTATATAGTGTTTCAACATAAATCGCTTTTGAACCTAGTCAAGGACTTATTCAAATGAATTGAGGGTCTAAGGAGGAGTGTCAATGTCCGAGTACAGTCTGAGGGGTAAAGAATTTTCGACCTAGGTGGTATACGAAAAAAGTACTCTACACGTTGTCAAATTTCGCGCTCAAAAACTAGCTATATGGTGTTTCAACATAAATCGCGTTTGAACCTAGTCAAGGACTTATTCAAATGAATTGAGGGTCTAAGGAGGAGTGTCACTTTCCGAGTACAGTCTGAGGGGTAAAGAATTTTCGACCTAGGTGGTATACGAAAAAAGTACTCTATACGTTGTCAAATTTCGCGCTCAAAAACTAGCTATATATGGTGTTTCAACATAAATCGCTTTTGAACCTAGTCAAGGGCTTATTCAAATGAATTGAGGGTCTAAGGAGGAGTGTCACTGTCCGAGTACAGTCTGAGGGGTAAAGAATTTTCAACCTAGGTGGTATACGAAAAAAGTACTCTATACGTTGTCAAATTTCGCGCTCAAAAACTAGCTATATAGTGTTTCAACATAAATCGCTTTTGAACCTAGTCAAGGACTTATTCAAATGAATTGAGGGTCTAAGGAGGAGTGTCACTGTCCGAGTACAGTCTGATGGGTAAAGAATTTTCGACCTAGGTGGTATACGAAAAAAGTACTCTATACGTTGTCAAATTTCGCGCTCAAAAACTAGCTATATATGGTGTTTCAACATAAATCGCTTTTGAACCTAGTCAAGGACTTATTCAAATGAATTGAGGGTCTAAGGAGGAGTGTTACTGTGCGAGTACAGTCTGAGGGGTAAAGAATTTTCAACCTAGGTGGTATACGAAAAAAGTACTCTATACGTTGTCAAATTTCGCGCTCAAAAACTAGCTATATATGGTGTTTCAACATAAATCGCTTTTGAACCTAGTCAAGGACTTATTCAAATGAATTGAGGGTCTAAGGAGGAGTGTCACTGTCCGAGTACAGTCTGAGGGGTAAAGAATTTTCAACCTAGGTGGTATACGAAAAAAGTACTCTATACGTTGTCAAATTTCGCGCTCAAAAACTAGCTATATAGTGTTTCAACATAAATCGCTTTTGAACCTAGTCAAGGACTTATTCAAATGAATTGAGGGTCTAAGGAGGAGTGTCAATGTCCGAGTACAGTCTGAGGGGTAAAGAATTTTCGACCTAGGTGGTATACGAAAAAAGTACTCTATACGTTGTCAAATTTCGCGCTCAAAAACTAGCTATATATGGTGTTTCAACATAAATCGCTTTTGAACCTAGTCAAGGACTTATTCAAATGAATTGAGGGTCTAAGGAGGAGTGTCACTGTCCGAGTACAGTCTGAGGGGTAAAGAATTTTTGACCTAGGTGGTATACGAAAAAAGTACTCTATACGTTGTCAAATTTCGCGCTCAAACATCAGCTATATGGTGTTTCAACATAAATCGCTTTTGAACCTAGTCAAGGACTTATTCAAATGAATTGAGGGTCTAAGGAGGAGTGTCACTGTCCGAGTACAGTCTGAGGGGTAAAGAATTTTTGACCTAGGTGGTATGCGAAAAAAGTACTCTATACGTTGTCAAATTTCGCGCTCAAAAACTAGCTATATGGTGTTTCAACATAAATCGCTTTTGAACCTAGGCAAGGACTTATTCAAATGAATTGAGGGTCTAAGGAGGAGTGTCAGTGTCCGAGTACAGTGTGAGGGGTAAAGAATTTTTGACCTAGGTGGTATGCGAAAAAAGTACTCTATACGTTGTCAAATTTCGCGCTCAAAAACTAGCTATATGGTGTTTCAACATAAATCGCTTTTGAACCTAGTCAAAGACTTATTCAAATGAATTGAGGGTCTAAGGAGGAGTGTCACTGTCCGAGTACAGTCTGAGGGGTAAAGAATTTTCGACCTAGGTGTTATACGAAAAAAGTACTCTATACGTTGTCAAATTTCGCGCTCAAAAACTAGCTATATATGGTGTTTCAACATAAATCGCTTTTGAACCTAGTCAAGGACTTATTCAAATGAATTGAGGGTCTAAGGAGGAGTGTCACTGTCCGAGTACAGTCTGAGAGGTAAAGAATTTTCAACCTAGGTGGTATACGAAAAAAGTACTCTATACGTTGTCAAATTTCGCGCTCAAAAAATAGCTATATAGTGTTTCAACATAAATCGCTTTTGAACCTAGTCAAGGACTTATTCAAATGAATTGAGGGTCTAAGGAGGAGTGTCAATGTCCGAGTACAGTCTGAGGGGTAAAGAATTTTCGACCTAGGTGGTATACGAAAAAAGTACTCTATACGTTGTCAAATTTCGCGCTCAAAAACTAGCTATATATGGTGTTTCAACATAAATCGCTTTTGAACCTAGTCAAGGACTTATTCAAATGAATTGAGGGCCTAAGGAGGAGTGTCACTGTCCGAGTACAGTCTGAGGGGTAAAGAATTTTTGACCTAGGTGGTATACGAAAAAAGTACTCTATACGTTGTCAAATTTCGCGCTCAAATATCAGCTATATGGTGTTTCAACATAAATCGCTTTTGAACCTAGTCAAGGACTTATTCAAATGAATTGAGGGTCTAAGGAGGAGTGTCACTGTCCGAGTACAGTCTGAGGGGTAAAGAATTTTTGACCTAGGTGGTATGCGAAAAAAGTACTCTATACGTTGTCAAATTTCGCGCTCAAAAACTAGCTATATGGTGTTTCAACATAAATCGCTTTTGAACCTAGGCAAGGACTTATTCAAATGAATTTAGGGTCTAAGGAGGAGTGTCAGTGTCCGAGTACAGTGTGAGGGGTAAAGAATTTTTGACCTAGGTGGTATGCGAAAAAAGTACTCTATACGTTGTCAAATTTCGCGCTCAAAAACTAGCTATATGGTGTTTCAACATAAATCGCTTTTGAACCTAGTCAAAGACTTATTCAAATGAATTGAGGGTCTAAGGAGGAGTGTCACTGTCCGAGTACAGTCTGAGGGGTAAAGAATTTTCGACCTAGGTGTTATACGAAAAAAGTACTCTATACGTTGTCAAATTTCGCTCTCAAAAACTAGCTATATGGTATTTCAACACAAATCGCTTTTGAACCTAGTCAAGGACTTATTCAAATGAATTGAGGGTCTAAGGAGGGGTGTCACTGTCCGAGTACAGTCTGAGGGGTAAAGAATTTTTGACCTAGGTGGTATGCGAAAAAAGTACTCTATGCGTTGTCAAATTTCGCGCTCAAAAACTAGCTATATGGTGTTTCAACATAAATCGCTTTTGAACCTAGTCAAGGACTTATTCAAATGAATTGAGGGTCTAAGGAGGAGTGTCACTGTCCGAGTACAGTCTGAGGGGTAAAGAATTTTCGACCTAGGTGGTATACGAAAGAAGTACTCTATACGTTGTCAAATTTCGCGCTCAAAAATTAGCTATATGGTGTTTCAACATAAATCGCTTTTGAACCTAGTCAAGGACTTATTCAAATGAATTGAGGGTCTAAGGAGGAGTGTCACTGTCTGAGTACAGTCGGAGGGCTAAAGAATTTTCGACCTAGGTGGTATACGAAAAAAGTACTCTATACGTTGTCAAATTTCGCGCTCAAAAACTAGCTCTATTGTGTTTCAACATAAATCGGTTTTGAACCTAGTCAAGGACTTATTCAAATGAATTGAGGGTCTAAGGAGGAGTGTCACTGTCCGAGTACAGTCTGACGGGTAAAGAATTTTTGACCTAGGTGGTATACGAAAAAAGTACTCTATACGTTGTCAAATTTCGCGCTCAAACATCAGCTATATGGTGTTTCAACATAAATCGTTTTTGAACCTAGTCAAGGACTTATTCAAATGAATTGAGGGTCTAAGGAGGAGTGTCACTGTCCGAGTACAGTCTGAGGGGTAAAGAATTTTTGACCTAGGTGGTATACGAAAAAAGTACTCTATACGTTGTCAAATTTCGCGCTCAAAAACTAGCTGTATGGTGTTTCAACATAAATCGCTTTTGAACCTAGTCAAGGACTTATTCAAATGAATTGAGGGTCTAAGGAGGAGTGTCACTGTTTGAATGCAGTCTGAGGGGTAAAGAATTTTCGACCTAGGTGGTATACGAAAAAAGTACTCTATACGTTGTCAAATTTCGCGCTCAAAAACTAGCTATATGGTGTTTCAACGTAAATCGCTTTTGAACCTAGTCAAGGACTTATTCAAATGAATTGAGGGTCTAAGGAGGAGTGTCACTGTCCGAGTACAGTCTGAGGGGTAAAGAATTTTTGACCTAGGTGGTATACGAAAAAAGTACTCTATACGTTGTCAAATTTCGCGCTCAAACATCAGCTATATGGTGTTTCAACATAAATCGCTTTTGAACCTAGTCAAGGACTTATTCAAATGAATTGAGGGTCTAAGGAGGAGTGTCACTGTCCGAGTACAGTCTGAGGGGTAAAGAATTTTTGACCTAGGTGGTATACGAAAAAAGTACTCTATACGTTGTCAAATTTCGCGCTCAAAAACTAGCTATATGGTGTTTCAACATAAATCGCTTTTGAACCTAGTCAAGGACTTATTCAAATGAATTGAGGGTCTAAGGAGGAGTGTCACTGTTTGAGTACAGTCTGAGGGGCAAAGAGTTTTCGACCTAGGTGGTATACGAAAAAAGTACTCTACACGTTGTCAAATTTCGCGCTCAAAAACTAGCTATATGGTGTTTCAACATAAATCGCTTTTGAACCTAGTCAAGGACTTATTCAAATGAATTGAGGGTCTAAGGAGGAGTGTCACTGTCCGAGTACAGTCTGAGGGGTAAAGAACTTTTGACCTAGGTGGTATACGAAAAAAGTACTTTATACGTTGTCAAATTTCGCGCTCAAAAACTAGCTATATGGTGTTTCAACATAAATCGCTTTTGAACCTAGTCAAGGACTTATTCAAATGAATTGAGGGTCTAAGGAGGAGTGTCACTGTCCGTGTACAGTCTGATGGGTAAAGAATTTTTGACCTAGGTGGTAAACTAAAAAAAGTACTCTATACGTTGTCAAATTTCACGCTCAAAAACTAGCTATATGGTGTTTCAACATAAATCGCTTTTGAACCTAGTCAAGTACTTATTCAAATGAATTGAGGGTCTAAGGAGGAGTGTCACTGTCCGAGTACAGTATGAGGGGTGAAGAATTTTCGACCTAGGTGGTATACGAAAAAAGTACTCTATACGTTGTCAAATTTCGCGCTCAAAAACTAGCTCTATTGTGTTTCAACATAAATCGCTTTTGAACCTAGTCAAGGACTTATTCAAATGAATTGAGGGTCTAAGGAGGAGTGTCATTGTCCGAGTACAGTCTGAGGGGTAAAGAGTTTTTGACCTAGGTGGTATACCAAAAAAGTACTCTATACGTTGTCAAATTTCGCGCTCGAAAACTAGCTATATGGTGTTTCAACATAAATCGCTTTTGAACCTAGTCCAGGACTTATTCAAATGAATTGAGGGTCTAAGGAGGAGTGTCACTGTCCGAGTACAGTCTGAGGGGTAAAGAATTTTTGACCTAGGTGGTATACGAAAAAAGTACTCTATACGTTGTCAAATTTCGCGCTCAAAAACTAGCTATATGGTGTTTCAACATAAATCGCTTTTGAACCTAGTCAAGGACTTATTCAAATGAATTGAGCGTCTAAGGAGGAGTGTCACTGTCCGAGTACAGTCTGAGGGGTAAAGAGTTTTCGAACTAGGTGGTATACGAAAAAAGTACTCTATACGTTGTCAAATTTCGCGCTCAAAAACTAGCTATATGGTGTTTCAACATAAATTGCTTTTGAACCTATTCAAGGACTTATTCAAATGAATTGAGGGTCTAAGGAGGAGTGTCACTGTCCGAGTACAGTCTGAGTGGTAAAGAATTTTTGACCTAGGTGGTATGCGAAAAAAGTACTCTATACGTTAAATTTCGCGCTCAAAAACTAGCTATATGGTGTTTCAACATAAATCGCTTTTGAACCTAGTCAAGGACTTATTCAAAGGAATTGAGGGTCTAAGGAGGAGTGTCACTGTCTGAGTACAGTCTGAGGCGTAAAGAATTTTCGACCTAGGTTGTATACGAAAAAAGTACTCTATACGTTGTCAAATTTCGCGCTCAAAAACTAGCTATTGTGTTTCAACATAAATCGCTTTTGAACCTAGTCAAGGACTTATTCAAATGAATTGAGGGTCTAAGGAGGAGTGTCACTGTCCGAGTACAGTCTTAGGGGTAAAGAATTTTTGACCTAGGTGGTATGCGAAAAAAGTACTCTATACGTTGTCAAATTTCGCGGTCAAAAACTAGCTATATGGTGTTTCAACATAAATCGCTTTTGAACCTAGTCAAGGTTTTATTCAAATGAATTGAGGGTCCAAGGAGGAGTGTCACTGTCCTGGTACAGTCTGTGAGGTAAAGAGTTTTTGACCTAGGTGTTATAAGAAAAAAGTACTCTATACCTTGTCAAATTTCGCTCTCAAAAACTAGCTATATGTATTTCAACATAAATCGCTTTTGAACCTAGTCAAGTACTTATTCAAATGAATTGAGGGTCCAAAGAGAAGTGTCACTGTTTGAGTACAGTCTGAGGGGTAAAGAATTTTTGACCTAGGTGGTATACAAAAAAAGTACTCTATACGTCAAATTTCGCGCTCAAAAACTTGCTATATGGTGTTTCAACATAAATCGCTTTTTAACCTAGTAGGCTCCATAGCAGAACTCACACTGTTTTTAATCCGTTTAAAGATCTGTTTTTGTATTACACAGGCCGATAAAATGCCCGAGCAGATAAGAAAATCAGCACGAGCTGCGGGATTGTTGATGAAAAAAAATGATATTTCTCTATCGAATGAATTGTATTTCTTGTTCTACTTCGAAGTGGATAATTCTTACATGCTTTTCCAAGCAAACGAAGACTCTTGGCCGGTCGAAATGCTGAATTTAGAAAAACTATCTTTACGGAGGAATGAGAAGGTGGTGTTCCCCAAAATTGCGGAAGGTCGTTATCAGGCTCAGGGCAGTTATGAGATTATGTTGCAGCTTGGAGAATATATGCATCAAAAGCTCAGCGAGGACGTAAACGTCACTGATCTAGAAGTTACAGCGGTTGTGAACGGTCTTATGAAACGTGAAGTGGGAAAAGAATCCCATGTGAAAGCGGGAAGCAAAAGGAGCTGCGAAGGGCTTGATGAGTTAGGATCTTCAGGCGAAGAAAGTGATATCGAGGAGGATTCCTCTAGCCCCGATTTAGGAGTTCCTCCAGCTAAGAAAGCGAAACAATCTAGCCAGAAAATAGATACAGCGGTTGCAAAGGGGGGTTGTTGTGCAAGCTGCGGAAGAGGGGACGGCGATGAGCTGGTCGTTGAAAAAATTATGCATGTACTGTTCCGCATTGAGCAGAGACTTGAGAAGTCAAACGATGTTCAGAGAGACATTCTTATTGTCAGTAAGAAAGCTCTAAAAGAGGTAGATTCAATGCGTGAATCAGATACGGAGAAAAGTGCTAGTGAGACCGTGGAGCCCAGCGAACACGTGTATTACAACGAAAAATGCTTGACAGATCTCGGAGGCGAGACTCCGGAAGAAAGGGTTAAAAGAGTCGCGCGGAAGTTGTGGACTAAACAAGAACTTTCCAAAATTGTCATCGATCCTCAGAAGAAAATTCGACCAAGTGAAACGGGCAGAGAGGAGGCAGATGTTGAGCGCCAAGAATTTTTCCGAAAAGCTGCTAAAGCAGTTCTTGGGAAAGATTACACCAAGAAGCTATATAGGCGATGTGTGCGGCTGGTTAATGTAATGGGCAACGGTTACAAAAACAAAGGTTTCCACGAAGACGATGACGAGTAGCTCTCATTCAGAATGAAAAGTTTTGCTCTAACAGTGGTTGAGCACCATTAGGTCTTGTTCTATGTTTGTTCTAAAAACAAGCTTTGAGTTCATCTTTGTTTCAAAATGCTATTGTTTCTTAGCATGCTTACCGATTTTTAGATTCATCCATTCATTTGATGCTTTTAAATTGTCTCGCAGAATCAACCGTGTTTCATGATGCTACTTCTTATTATAGCTGTAAGCTTAGCGTAGCTATATTGCGATGATTGTGCTTTAGTTTTTGTTTTGCCGTCTTTTTTTCATCTTTTCACGAAGCAAAGGGGAAAATCAAGAGTTTTCATTGACTTCTGCTCACTAATGGTATTTAGCACGTGACGTAATTTCTACGCTCACTCTCTGGAGAAAACGACTTTTGCACTTTTAAATTAACTTTAATTTAAGTTAGTATAAGTTCAAAGAAATTCAAATTAGTAATAACGGTCCCTGATAAAAAGACTTTTGTGGAATTAATTTGAAACAGTCAAATCAACCAATTGCTGAATATTTTTCACAGTGTTTTCGGTAACTTCATCAACTAATTCGTTTATCTGTTTCTATACCTGTTGTACGCCGCGCAACTCTGTTTTGCAGCTATTTCGACAATTTTTCGGCTATCGTTTAACATATGTGGGTCTCGTAAATACGAGTTATTAAATTCATTCGATGCTTTTATTTCCGTTGTTGTTTTTATTATACTTATGTTCTCGTGATAATTGCAGATTTGATATTTCATTTTGAATTGAAGTTTCTCTGGAGATCTTCTGTACGTTCTGAACCAAAAAAAAACAAGGCAATCGGCGTTGTCTTTCAACAGTTTTGCTGGTTACAGGTTTGAAAATGGCTGATTCAGTGAGCCTCAATGATATTAAATCAGTTGCCATAAGAGGCCTGTTGAATACTTCTAGCCTTAACAAAATTCTACATTTCTTGCTAAGAATAGAAGAAGAGCTGGAAAAAAGCTGCAGTGTCGATGTTCAATCGTATAACGTTCTATTGAAGCTCATGTCAATTCTGAAAAAAGAGGTGATTGTCTTTGCGATTTGTTTATTCATAAAAAATACATGGATGTAAAATATTTTTTTTAAATTTTGTATGTTTTAATTTTTAGAACAGAAAGCGATGTCAGAAATACAAAATGTCTAGCTCAAAAGTGTATACTTACAAGGGTGAAAATCTGCTGAATTACGAGGGAAAAGTCTGGAACTTCAGAGGTTTTGGAAGCTTTGTAGTTAGGAAAATTTTTCCTACTCCGGAAGAGAGAATGGCTTTCTGCTTTTCTCCTCGTAGGAAGCACAAATCTATAAGGAAGCGGGCACCGTTAGACGCTGAAAAGGCCTTCAAAGGTTTTCTTTTGCCTTGCATATAATTATGCTGTAGCTTGGGTTTGTATGTTTGGGATATGTTTAGAAAGCGTCAAGATCTTCTGTGGGAATTCGGTCTACGCCTATAACCGCGCAAAATTAGGTGCGAATCAGGTTGGATTAAAAGAGAGGTTCAACGGCAAGTCTAATTGTTGCCCCGATTGCCCGGAAGACCAATTGCTCTGATGTTGTCTCTGAAGACCAAATATCAGACTGCAGCTGCCAGAGTATGCACCAAGAATTATTGTTTTCTCTTTTGAAAATATAATGGTTGCATATCAATTGAACTTAAGCAGTGAAGCGTTAATATTATATGGTTTCTTTAATTTGTTGCTTTTATAGTTCTTTAAAACTGTCGCCCTAACAGTGGTTGGGCGCGAAAAGGCTAAATTTAATTGGCAACTATTACCTTATGTTTCCCCTAGTTTTACTTTCTGCTTTTCTTTTTTCAATTGCTTGGGCTCGTTTGCGGACGTTCTATGAATTGTGTCCATTCTAAGGCTTGTTTCTTCAGTTGAAATGGACATAGACGCCGAAAATCTAACTGTTCAATGGAAAACATTAGCTTTGATAGACGAAAAACTAACCAGACTTTATGTGGATAATGAATTAGTGAGGTCGCACAAAATTGATGTTGGCGAGTGGAATGTGAGTGTTGATCGAGATGCAGAGCAATTGGATGCATTTCTGGAGAGCCAGTACCAGCTAAGTAGAAGGATAGTTTCGTATGAACCAGTTGATTATATTAAGTCCGAAAGCTTTAGTCAATTAGGTTTAAGTGCTAAAATCGATCTAGAACGTGGAAAAGTGATACCTGGTGTTAGTGGTTTTCTAAGTGAACTCCCAGATGAAGACCACCTAGAAGGATACAATGATTTTTCCCTGATAACTACCAGTAGAAAAAGCACTTTCCTTATGCTGGGCCCAATTTCGTTCGTTAACTCTGCATGCAGTCCTAATGCTAAATACTCAATCAATCGGTCAGTGGTTCGATGTGTTGCTCTTAAAAATATAAAAGCTGGAGATGAATTGGTTGTTAAATATGACACTAATTACTTTGGAAGTTTTAATGAAAATTGTTTGTGTGAGTTTACTTCCTTGCACGGTGACCCATTAAAAGATCTCTTGCCGAAAAAAAACAAAATATTAAAAGGATCTAAGTTGAAAAGTGGTAAGGAAAACAAAAACAAACAAGTGTCTAAAAAGTACCCTTTGCATAAAAAAAACGTAATTGTAGATCTAAGATATCGATTCCGGCAAAATGTTATCTTCATTGAAGCTGAGAAAAATTGCGAGAGCTCAGATGAGTTTCAAGAACTTTCATATGAGGATCTCTATGGGTCACTTGAGTCGAATAAAGCTACCGGTTTCTCGGATCTGTCAAATATTTCCTCCAATCTAGTGGTTGCTTCTAATTCTCCCGCTCAGGTACCAGTAGAGAATGTTACTTGTTCGACTCCTTTACGCACTGGTCCCATTATTCTTAACCAGTTTGAAGAGTTAGAAGATGTGGCTAGCGAATTGTCACAGGAAGATGAATCAATAGATTTTGATTATGAGGACGCAGGAGTGGAATTGTTTGATGGTTCTAATTTTTCTACGAGTGAGTTTTTTAGTTCTTTCAACGAGGTGGCTAGAAGAAATTCGTTTACCGGTACTGCGCGTAAAGATGTTCTCAAGCTTTTTTCTCAATTCCTTCCAACTTCAAATAACATCGACGCCCCCGTTCAAAAAGATATTTTGCCTGCAATGACATCGTTCAATGACGGAGAGTCAGTTTTTATTGCAATTAGTCTTCTTCCTCAACTAAAACTAATTTTAAATCGGAATAGTGCATTAATTAAGAAGTCTTGGTTGTCGGATTGCTCATGGAGTTTTGGTAAAACTGAAATTAAAATTAATGAAGTTCTACTAAATGTAAACATAGATGGTGCTGCTCTTTTTAAGTCCAGGAGTTTCTCAGTATGGCCAGTGTGGGTTCAAATTTTCAACCTTCCCGAAAAATTACGAGGAAAGTTTTCAAATCATGCTCTTCTGGGATTGTGGCATGGTAAAAGCAAGCCAAACTGGGAATTTTTTCTTAAAAAAATAAGCATTGAAATAGAGTGTTTTCTGGAATATAAAACTTTTATTGATGGTCTTGGTTTTTGCCTCTTCAAATTCCTTTTCCTGATTTGTGACATGCCAGCAATGGCCCCTCTATGCTGTCATGTACAATTTAATGGCTATTATGGTTGTCCCTATTGTTATACCAAGGGGGTCTATTTTGCAAAACGAATGACGTATCCTGTAATGGAACCAGTTTGTCGTAGAGAAAACTGTGATTATGAAAAAAACGCTGAACTTCAGAGGTTTGGTGTTAAAGGAAAATCTCCTTTACATCAATTTTTCCCCATTCCTTGGTTTGTGCCCATCGATCCCATGCATCAGGTATTCTTGGGTTGCGCAAAAATTTTGACAAAGGCTTTAGTATCAAAACTGAAGACGTCAAAAATTGATGTCAGTTCTGATCTTTGCAACTGCATGGTGCCTTATGAAAGCCTACACGAAGCAAAAAATTTGCATGAGATCAAGTTATGGAAGGCTGCGGATTTCAAATTGTTTTTCTTTCATTTTGGTCCGCTGCTCATCCGAAAATTGAAGTTTTTTCAGCCGTTAGCAGAAAGTTTTTGCCGCCTTTCATTGGCTATCAGATTGCTTAGCGAAAAGGAAATAAATGAAGCAAAAATATCATACGCTGAACTTCAAATAAAAAAATTTTTTGATAGTTTTTTATTCCTTTTTGGCAACGAATCGCAATCATTCAATTTTCATTCTTTGAGACATTTAGTTTATCAAGTTCGAAGGTTTGGTCCACTATGGTTGTATTCTGCCTTTTCCTTTGAGTCAGCAAACCATCTGCTTCTTCGTTCGGTAGCAGGCTCAATTAAAACTCCTGAAAAGATAGTTGAAAAGTTCTTGCTCGCGCTTTTCTCAGGCTCTCGAGACGCTGAGATTCATGAGATTAATACAAAACTATATACAAAACTTAATTCTGAATGTCGTAAGTTTGGAAGCGAAAACAATCTGCGCTGTTTTGAAAGTAGATTTGTCAAAAACACATCTATTTTCACCTCTTCGGCGTTCAGCTATAATAAGTCAAATTTCTCTAACAGCTTTGCTCAATTATCGACAAAAGATTTTGTCAAAATTGAATTCTATGCTAAAACAATCGACTCTGAAAATGTTTTTGCAGTGGTCCGTTTTTTGAAAGCGAAACCTGTAAAACTATTCTTTGAGGACATGGAAGATTCGTTTGTGCTCCTATATAGGATTGGTCAACCAGGTGGTCTTGCTCTGGTTCGTGCTGACTTATTAAAATATAAATGCGTTCTTCTTAAACTTGGGTCGGAAACGTTTCTTGCTAGCGTAATGCGTGAAGGATTTGAGCATAATTAATAATCATTTTCATTTAACAATAGTTTTAAGGTTTTTTAGATTTAGAATAATAGTACAACACGTTTTCGCAAAATTGAGGCTTCTAATTATCGAAATCTGAAAATCAAGTTTATCTTTACTGTAAGCAATTGTGAAACTCAATGCAAAACTTGTAAGTTTTAACTGTAGTAATTGGTGACGATCAAAGATGAAAAAAGCGGTTTAAGAGCAAATACATAAATCGAGTTTTGAACAATGAATGAATGAATTGGTAGTTGTGATTTTCTTTAAGAGAGGGAGTGGCTGTTAACAGTGGTTCAGCCTCTTTGAAAAGTGTTGTTTTTTATGTTAGTTTTTGGTTTTTTTTTTCTGCACCATTTTTGTTTAGATGCATAAGAAGCAAGAAATACTGGCTGTGGGCGACTCAAACCTAAGGCATCTGCAATACAAGATCTCCATCGACAAAAAGTTGTCGAAGCTGCCCTTGAATATTGATGCTGTGAGCGGACGAAGAATTGGAGATATAAACTTACGAGATATCGAGCGGTTTGCGAGGTTCCGGTATATAATTATCATGGTCGGAAACAATGACTTGGGCAACTTTCGCCAGAGACGAGCGGTTGATCCAAGAACGGTTGCCTGCAATTTAATTGCCGTCGCTGAGATTCTCATGGAAAGAGGCTGTAGAGTCAGAGTCATTAAGTTGCTCCCACGAACGGACGTCGCTCCGCATCTTATAGTAAATGGAAACCAGGTACTGAAACGACATCTCGGCCGGAACCTCTTCTGCCAAATGACTATATATAGGTCGAAATTCAATCATGGCGGTGGATACCACCCAGTCCCTAAAGGGGCATTAGATCTTCTTCGTGGGCTCTATAAAGCCTGTCAAACGTTTGGGTTCAATTGAAATTCAGAAACTCAATCAAAACAAGTTGTCCGAGTGCGGACAATTGAGAAGTGAAACTTAACTAAAAACTTTCAAGTAGCTGTCCGAGTGCGGGCAGTCGAAGGCTTTGCTTCTTCTTTTAAAATTTTGCTGCGTTGTTCATATGGT